>NC_133332.1:34223930-34544242 GCF_042186555.1 Aquarana catesbeiana
CTCAGCAGAGGGTTATGCCACTTAGGGAAGCTGCAGGGGCTATTGTAACCCCTTGACGCTGACAATACACAGATGTGTGGCATCGCTGGACTAGGCTTCTTTTTCCGTTGGGCCGCATATTTGCGTATCTGTCTCAGTGGGAGTCCCAGGTCCCCTACTAATGATCGGACTAGGAATACCCGATTCCGGGTCATCTGATCGCAGTGATAGCCTCTGATTGGCTATCATAGTGCTCAGTCGCTGTAAAGCTGTTCCTGTGTTTCTCTTTCTCTGTGAATGGAGATGAAAGATACATTGTATCTCTCTCTCTCTCCTTGCAGAAATAAACTGTGTGTAAAAACGGTTTGTTCTTGGTCAATTCCAGGTCTTTTTGTCCGGGTCAAGGCCATGGTCAACGGTCAAGGTCAGGGTCAAAGGTCAAGGTCAGGGTCAAAGGTCATGATCAGTATATTTTGGACAGGATTAAAAAAAACCACTATTGTAAAATTAGTATCATTGTCAGTGTATTTTAGGTAGCATACAAAAGCAAAATGTGCACTATTGTTTCTAAGCTGTACTACAGGTACAAATAACATACACATACATGGTATTGCTGCGATTGCCATGAGCAGGAGAATATATTTTGGGTCTTTAGTGGTAGGTTATGGTAGAAACAAGAAATATACATCTAAATTAAAAAAAATATATATATTTTTTTTATTTTTGGGTCAGTTTTCCTTTGATAATAAACAACAAAATAAGGTGATATGCATTTTCATTTACCACCAAATGAAATCCCAATTTGTCTTGAAAAAAACAAGGTATAATCCACCTGGATGCACAAAGTAGTTGTGACGATTTGTACGTTTTTACTAACGCATGTCAAAGTTGCAAAATTATGCTTAGGCATTAACATTTGTTTTACCCTTAGGCACAAAGGGGTTAATGAAGGTCCTTTTTAATGCAGACTCAGGTAAAATGTTAATTCTCTTACTGTTCTCAGTGTACACAAAATCATATGTAATGGAAGACTTTTATTTTTTAACCCCTTCCCGCCAACCGTACGCAGATATGCGTACTCGGCTTTCCGGGGTTATACCAGGATGATGCCCGCAGCTGCAGGCATCATCCCGGTACCGTTGTTTACAGCGGGCGATCGGCTACCCGAGTATAACAACCGATGCGGCTAAAAGCCGCTTGGTTGTTATACCGGAGGAGCGGGAGGGGACATCCCCCCTCCTGCCGCCTCCCACCGCTGTTACCGGGCCTCCCGTGCGATCGGGAGGCCGGTGTCTAATCGTCTGCCTTCGGCGGCTGGGGGCGGCTTCATTCCAGCCTTCTCATTGTAAACGCGGAAGCGACATCATGACGTCATTTCCCATTTACTCGGCTGCCAATGGCACCAAATTTAAAAAAATACACCGTACTCAGAATCGCCGTTTTCGGCGCTCTGAATACTTTGAAGTGCAGAGGAGGGATCGGGGGTCTTTTAGACCCCCGATCCCTCCATAAAGAGTACCTGTCACCACCTATTACTGTCACAAGGGATGTTTACATTCCTTGTGACAGCAATAAAAGTAAAAAAAAAATTTTTTTTTTAAACACAATTTATAAAGTAAAAAAATAAATAAAATAAATAAAAAAAAAAAATTTTTAAAAGTGCCCCTGTCCCCGCAAGCTCGTGCAGCGAAGAAAACGCATACGGAAGTCGCGCCCGCATATGTAAACGGTGTTCAAATCACACATGTGAGGTACCGCCACGATCGTCAGAGCGAGAGCAATAATTCTAGCCCTAGACCTCCTCTGTAACTCAAACCTGGTAACCGTAAAAAAAATTTTTAAAGCGTCGCCTATGGAAATTCATAGGTACCGTAGTTTGTCGCCATTCCACAAGTGCGTGCAATTATAAAGGGTGACATGTTTGGTATCTATTTACTCTGCGTAACATCATCTTTCACATTATACAAAAAAATTGGGGTAACTTTACTGTTTCGATTTTTTAAAATTCATGAAAGTGTCCCTTTTCCAAAAATTTGCGTTTAAAACACCGCTGCACAAATACCATGTGATAAAAAATATTGCAACAATCACCATTTTATTCTCTAGATTTTCTGCTAAAAAAATATATATAATGTTTGGGAACTCTAAGTAATTTTCTAGCAAAAAATACGGATTTTAACTTGTAAACACCAAATTTCAAAAATAGGCTTAGTCATGAAAGGGTTTAATGATTGTGCTGAGGTTTATGCATGTCTGTGAGAGTCCTACTTGTGGCACAGCAATCTAAGCATATTTTATGGTACAAGAATGCTTTTGTTTTATTTACCCATGTCCCTTTAAGGCCCTCCCACTGTTAATGCAATTTTGCTACACCCGCTGTTCACCACAGCGCATGTAGCATGCTGCTTTAGTACTCTCCTTGGGGCACCCTAAGGTGTCACAGATCTATTACAAACTTTTAGTGTATATTACAAAAAAAATTGCTGTGCACCACTAAAGTGTTTGGGTTTGACTTGAAGAAAAGGTGGCAACCCTACTATGTGGACACTGACAGCTCATCGCCCACAGAGGTAAGTGCATCAGGACTGAAAAAAGGCGAACTTACGCTTTAAAGGGGTTGTAAAGGTAAAAGTTTTTTCACCTTAATGCATTCTATGCATTAAGGTGAAAAAACATCCGACAATACCAGCCCCCCAGCCCCTCCGTTTTACTTACCTGACCCCTCGAAAGTCCCACGCTCGCCCCCTGACATCCTCTTTGCCGCTCAGCCTGGCCGTTGATTGGTTACAGTGGATGGATTGAAAGCAGCGCAGCCATTGGCTCGCGCTGCTGTCAATCATATCCAATGACGCGGCGTGCTGGGGGGCGGGGCCGAGTGATACAGTGTGCGGCTATGGCCACCGGCTGTATCATGGGAGCGTGCTCACAAGCACTCAACACCATGCGAGGGAGCTCGCATGAAGGTATTGAGCCAAGACAGCCGCCAAGGGACCCCAGAAGACCAGGTTCGGGGCCACTCTGTGCAAAACGAGCTGCACAGTGGAGGTAAGTATAACATGTTTGTTATTTAAAAAAAAAAAAAAATTATCTTTAGTGATCTTTTAAATATGACATTATCATATTGATGATGGTGGAGGGAGGAGCAGGGAAGGTAAACTCTAATCACATTGATGATGATGTGTCAGTATGCAGTGCGGTGATCCTTCTAGAAGATAATATTGGAGATTTGTGTACAGATCACATTTTACTTTCCTTGTCAAAAGAAGTTTATTGAGTATACAATGTTATAAAGATACATAAAGTAAGTTTACAAGGATCTATAAAGTAAGCTCATTGTTTTACAGTAGGGTTTATATAGGTAAATATCATGAAATTTCAAATATTAAACATTGGGTTCACGTAAACCTAAATTAAAGATATATATCATTTCCTTAGTTACTTTTGTAGGTATTTAAATGATTTATACCTACTATACATATTGTTTACAAGTAGAGTGTATATAGGTCAAATAAATTCTGATAATGAGCTTTAATCGTAAGGTGGAGAAAAGGAAATAGAAAGAAGAAAAAGGGTTGAAAGGTAGAGGTATGGTCCACAAGGTTGTCCCGCTCGTCAGTTTATTATTCTTTTTAGTTCTCTTTGAAGCCTTAGAATGGGTGTCTCTGTAAGTCATTTAACCACTTCCCGCCCGGCCTATAGCGGATTGACGGCCGGGCGGTGGTTCAGTTATCCTGACTGGGCGTCATATGACGTCCTTCAGGATAACATGCCGCAGCGCGCCCACGGGGGCGCGCATCGTGGCGATCGGTGGACCGGTGTGTCAGTCTGACACACCGCTACACCGATCTTGGTAAAGAGCCTCCGGCGGAGGCTCTTTACCATGTGATCAGCCGTGTCCAATCACGGCTGATCACGCTGTCAATAGGAAGAGCCGTTGATCGGCTCTTCCTCACTCGCGTCTGACAGACGCAAGTAGAGGAGAGCCGATCGGCGGCTCTCCTGGCAGGGGGGGTCTGCGCTGATTGCTTATCAGCGCAGCCCCCCCGCAGATCACCACACTGGACCACCAGGGATCGCCACTAGGACCACCAGGGAAGGGAAACATGTGGATGGCCAGGTATGTACCCCATGGCCATCCACATGTGCCCAGTCAGTGCCAAATCTGTGCCAATCAGTGCCCACAAATGGGCACTGATTGGCACAATTATGTTGCAGTGATGCCCAGCAATGCCACACTTAGGGGCATCACTGCCATCAATTAGTATCATCAGTGCCACCCATCAGTGTCCATCGGTGCCACCTGTCAGTGCCCATCTGTGCCCACCTATCAGTGCCCATCCGTGCCTATCTGTGCCAACTATCAGTGCCACCCATAACTACCCATCAATGCCACCTACGAGTGCCCATCAGTGCCACCTACGAGTGCCCATCAGTGCCGCCTATCAGTGCCCATCGTGCCACCTATCAGTGCCACCTACCAGTGCCACATATCAGTGCCCATTAGTGCCACCTATCAGTGCGCATCAGTGCCGCCTATCAGTGCCCATCATCAGTGCCCGTCAGTGCCACCTCATCAGTGCCACCTCATTGGTGCCACCTCATCGGTGCCCATCAGTGCCGCCGTATCAGTGCCCGTCAGTGCAGCCATATCAGTGCCCATCATTGAAGAAGAAAACGTACTCATTTACAAAAATTTTTAACAGAAACAAAGAAAAACGTGTTTTTTTTCAAAATTTTCGGTCTTTTTTTATTTGTTGTGCAAAAAATAAAAACCCCATAGGTGATCAAATACCACCAAAAGAAAGCTCTATTTGTGGGAACAAAATGATAAAAAATTTGTTTGGGTATAGTGTAGCATGACCGCGCAATTGTCATTCAAATTGTGACAGCGCTGAAAGGTGAAAATTGGGCTGAGCGGGAAGGTGTCTAAGTGCCTGGTATTGAAGTGGTTAATCTGTTACCATGGCAGCAGGACAGAGTCATTGAAATTTGACAGGAACTGTTGTTTTATCCAAGGGTGCCAAAGTTTTTCAAATTTTGGAATTTGATTTTGATCGATGGCTACCATCTTAGCATGGGACATTGTATTATTCATTCTGTGAATTGTTTCTGCTAGTACCAATGTAGGAGATTTCCATGCCTTGGCCACTGTTTGTTTTGCAGCCGTTATTAGTTGGATCATAAGTTTGAATTGAGAGAGTGTTAACCATTCCGGTTTTAGATTAAGTAAAGTTAAATATGGATCTGGTTGTATTATTTTTTTAAATATTTTAGATGCAATCACGAAGACTTCCTTCCAGAAGGTTTGGATTACTGGGCACGTCCACCATATGTGTAAATGTGTGCCTATTTCTGGGCATCCTCGAAAACAAAGAGCTGAGGTATTAGGTGAATATTTTGCCACTCTAGCGGGTACAAGGTCCCAGCGAGTTAGGACTTTATAATTTGTCTCCATTGCTAAGATGTTGGGTGAAGATGACTTAGATGTGAGCCATATGTTAGTCCAGTCCGTGTCTTCTAAAGCACATTTTACTTTCACTTTCTCCTATATACTGCACTGTTCCATCCTGTGCACCCTCCCTCTACCCGGCAACTGATGATCAGCTCCGTATTCATTTTATGATTGGACAGAGAGCCCAGATCATCCAATCAGCACACAGCTCCGCCCTCCTGTATACAGATTCCTGACTCACCGTGTGACTCTCCCTGAGCTGTGTGTAGAGGACTGTTCTGTGTTTTGGGGTCTCTATGAGGAGGAAAAAGATGATCCCCCTCATCCTGATTATTATCGGGGTGTCAGGAGTGTATTGTGGTGAGTCGGGGGGATGTTTTATTTATAAATGTATATATATATATAATGATATTAAGAGAACCATGTATATCCTCATCTCACTGTCCACTCATTGCTCAGTATTTTCCCTCTGATCCTGAACCTCCTCTGTACCCTGATCTGGGGTTACCCAGTACCCCTCCTGACCTACACTCCCCCTGCTCCCCTGTTTTCTCCTCGGACCCCGCTCTGTAATCCATTTACCTTCCCCCTTCAGATGTATCTTATATGTTGTTTCCACTTTCACACGTTTCTCCAACTTTTATTATTGTTTGTGTTTTGTATTATTTGTGGTGATGTGCTCACAATAAGGCTTCTTGCACATAATACTCCTGTTTGAGCATCTACTTTTTTAGACTATTTTTCATATGTATTTATGCGCCTTTTCGTATATATGTGTTCGCACAAATGACTAAAACTTATTCTCACGTTCTTGTTCTGCACAATACATAAATGGACATTTGCACACATTCGCACATATTTGTGTGCACGAGGCGTAAATTACTGACCAAAAAAGCAGATTTTTCTAATTTTTTTTATTGAAGAATGTGCGGCGCTTGTTTACGCTCCTGTGTGCATAGACACATTATCATTATGGGCTGTATTTTAGCTCAGTAAAAAAAAAGAAGCTGTAGTGAGCTTTTTAAAGCTGAAGTTTGCAAGAGGCCCAAGGCCTGGTTCACACCTAGGCATTTTTTTAGTGCATTTTCCATTTTGCAGAAACACACTACAGTCCATTTACCATGATTTCCTATGTGACATTCACATCTGTGAATTTTATGGAAAGGGCCGGGGATTTTTTTTCTGGTTTTTGGTTCCATAGACTTCAATGGACCAAAAATGTGTATTGAAAAACACAAAATGCACCTGCAATATGCAAACTGTAACCTGCATAGGTGTGAACCAGGCCTTATGCTGGCCATACTCTATACGAAAAATCGGCCAAACCCATTTTCGAAAAATGAACGTTCAACCGTGACCGCAAACGATCGTGTAATGACCGATAAATCGTTCAGTGGACATAAATACAATTTTTTGGTTGGTTTTTTTACATATACCTAGTGCAGACAGTTCAGACAGGAAACACATTAACCTTGCAATTTATCGTACGTTCGGCAGAAATTTTCCAAACTTGTCGTTCGTTTTTTTTCCCACAAAAACATCACAAACGATTATCGATTTGTGCCCATTAACTTGCCGAAAAACGAACAAAGTGTCTATATGAATGATTTTTCGGCCGATTTTTCGTATAGTGTATGGCCAGCATTAGACTGCGGCACTATAGCATTTCATGAACACATGTAAAATCGCCAGCCATGTTTGCGGTGACATTTTTTTGTTAATGGAACTCCAAACCCACAAATGAGATGTGCGAAAAGAAAAATGCAAAGCTCAAAAATGGTGCATGAGAAACTTGCCATCTTTGTTGTGTGTAGGGCAGCCCATTGAAAATAATGAGCTACCCTATGTGTGCGGCATGACAAAATGCTAAAAAGGGAAAAGCATGCACATGCGCATCTTCTGGTGTCTTGTGTCAAAATGTGAATCAGGTCTAAGGCAGTTTGCTTTTGAACATTTCTGTAGTGCGTTTTGTGTTTTTGCACACGCAATTTTACCACCATTTTGCTGCAATTTGCTTTTGGCCTTTTTTTAATGATTTTTTTTGCCAAATTTGTTTTGTTGGGCAGATTCAAAAAATGCAAATCGCAGCAAAAACGCACTGCTTGCTTTTCTTCAGCTTTTCCATTGTCTATTAAACTAAAAAAGAAAAAAAAAACTGTTTTGCGATTTAAAAAGGTGCCTGACCCTTTCCAAAAACGCAGTGGTTAAAAATAGCATAATGTGAACATGTTCCCGGAGTAAACTATGTTAAATGGACTGTAGTGCGTTTCTGCAAAAAACATATAAGTGCTGTGAGGATGGCTGGAAAAGAATGTACTGCAATGCGATCTGCATTACATTGCATTATATTCAGTGGAGCACAGGGGAGACATCCAGGGTCTTTTAGGCTTGGTTCACACCTATACAGTTTGCTTGTCATCCATTTCTGCAGTGCTTTTTGCATAATTTTTTTACACATGCGATTTTGCCGCAGTTTGCATTTTGCGCATTTTTTGGCCAATTAGTTGTTGGGCAGTTTAAAAAAACACAAATCTCTGCAAACGCGCTGTAAGACCCCTGAAAAAACACACTACATTCTTTTCTGCAGCTTCCCCCTTGAAGTTTATTGAACCAAAAACCATTTTGCGTTTAAAAAAAGTCCCTGACCCTTCCCAATATACGCAACGGCTGAAAAAAGCAGAGATGTGAACGTCTCCCATAGGAAACCATATTAAAATGGAGTTCCGCCTAAAAAAAAAAAAAGTAAAGTCAGCAGCTACAAATACTGCAGCTGCTGACTTTTAAAATAAGGACACTTACCTGTCCAGGGCGCCCGCGATGTCCTCACCTGAAGCCGATCCATCCCCTCAGCTCCGGGTGGAGGCACCGGCATTGCTAATAAGGCAATCAGGAAGTTTGCCTTATTAGCCTGGTTCCCTACTGTGCATGAGCAAGTCACGCTGTGCGTTCTTAGTGGTCCCTGCTGTCTTCTGGGACCTGTGTGTCTCCCAGAAGACAGCGGGGGGGGGGGACAGAGGAGGGGCAATCTATCGCCAGAAGTGGGTGCACATACCTGGATTAGACATGTATCTGCTCCCCCCTCCCCCCCTGAAAGATGCCAAATGTGACACCGGAGGGGGGGGGGAATCCGGACAGCAGAAGTTTCATTTTTGAGTGGAACTCCGCTTTAAATGAACTGTAGTGTGTTTCTGCAAAAAGCACCAAAAATGCATAGGTGTGACCCAGGCCTTAGACTCTGGATGTCTCATGAAAGATAACCTGTCACCAAACAATTATCACACAGGGGGACTTTTTGTTCCCTATGTGATGAAAAAAAAATGAAGGTTTGACATGTTGGGTATCTATTTACTTGGTGCAACCTCCTCTTTTGGATCTGACCAAAAAATTGGTTAATTTATTGTTTGTGTGCCCTAAAATTAACTAATGTATTTCTTTAGTAATAAAGAAAAGTCTGATAGACTTTAGGCATAGACGATTGATAGATGATAGGCAGCACTTATAAAGCAATTGATCATAAACCATGAACAATCTGAATAATATAGACATGCAATCAAGTCCGTGTACACATGAAAAACAAAGATTTTTCAGAAACCAGACAAGTCCTTAAAAACTCAAATCCTATGGAGCGAAATCCTCAAGGATGGTTGTAGTCACCCCAACAGATTCCACATCACACGTGCTCAAATAAAAAGGGGGGTGTGCAAGAGAACCCCCTCTTAATAAGACTCTTACCGGATTGAACCTTGTACCTGTATTTCTTTACTAAAATGTTGCGCTTCCTAGATCTTTGCGGTAATATTGCGTGACACAAAAAATTGGAACTACCGCTATTTTATTCTCTAGGGCAGGGGTCTCAAACTCAAATTGCCTGAGGGCCACATGACAAGTTTTCATATCGCATGGGGGGCCGCATGCAAACTTTTAAAACTTCAAAAGCAATAAACTATACCAGCAATAATATACTATACTATACCCAGCACTGGTGTCAGCAAACGCATTATTAACCCCCAGCATTACCCCTCCCACACTACACAAATAGCCACACACTCCATAAAATACCCCACACTCCATAAAATACCCCCCACACTCCATAAAATACCCCACACACTCCATAATTACCCCCCACACTGCATAAAATACCCCCCACTCTGCACAAATTTCTACCCCAGTCACCCCATTAAGGACTTTGCCTCAGTGTGATGCTCACTCACCTCTCCTGGCAGTCAGGATCATCTGCCTCCCTAGTCCTCTCCTCCTGGCCTCCATACAGGCCTAGTGACAGGGGACCCAGAGAACACAATCTCCCGCCCTGAGGTGGCAGCAGGACCCTGGTTTGGGGCTCTGGTCGATCATCAAAGCCTAGGTGGGCAGATCGATGGGCGGATCCTTCCTCCGCTCCTTCCTCTGCTCTGTTCTCTCTCTGGGCTGCAGCAGCGTGCAGCGGAGAGGACAGAAGAGATGGAGAGGTAAAGCTCTTTGGCGCCTCCCCCTCTGTGGTGCCTGGGAGAAGTTCAAAAAGACGTCCTGGATAGAGGTCGACCGATATGGGTTTTTCTCTGGCCGATGCCGATACCGATATATAGAAATCGGGGCGGCCGATGGCCGATATATGATGACGATTTTTGTGGCCGATATTTTGGGCCGATTTGAAAAAAAAAAAAACCTCACTCACTCCACTCCTCCCTGCTTGCTCCTGTCACTCTACCACACACTTGATGTCCTCAGTACAGATGGCATTGGTTGGCTGTGGCAGGTGGCACTGTCTGTCACTGGCAGGTGGCATGTGGCACTGATTGGCACTGACAGATGGCACTGGCAGGTGGCACTGATTGGCAATGGCACTGGCAGGTTGCACTTATTGGCAGTGGCACTGGTTGGCACTGAAAGTTGGCACTGGCAGGCATTGGCAAGTGGCACTGGTTTGGAACTGGCAGGTGGCACTGGTTTGGAACTGGCAGGTGGCACTATTGGCACTGGCAGGTGGCATTGATTGGCGTGGCACTGGCAGGTGGCACTGATTGGCGTGGCACTGGCAGGTGGTGGCAGGTGGCACTGGCAGGCACTGGTTGGCACTGGCAGGTGGCACTGATTGGCGTGGCACTGGCAGGTGGCTTTGATTGGCAGGGGCACTGGTTGGCGGTGGCACTGGCAGGCACTGGTTGGCGGTGGCACTGATTGGCAGTGGCAGTTGGCACTGGCAGGTGGTACTGGTTGGAGGTGGCAGGTGGCAATGGCAGACTGGTTGGCACTGGCAGTTGGCACTGATTGGCAGTGGCACTGGCAGCTGGCACTGATTGGCACTGGCAGGTGGCACTGACAGGTTTCACACTGAGCGGAGTGTAACCATGTGTGAAACTGACAAGGAGCTGTCCACACTCAGCGCTTGATGCTTGTGTGAAGCTGACATGTAGCACGGAGGAGGGAGACAGAAGGATCTGTCAGAATTGAGGTTGATGTGGGGGGGCGGGACCCGGCCGAGGTGGGCGGGACCAGCAGCTATCAAACACCAGCCAATGATTGGGCTGCTTAAGAAAAGGGGCGGGCCACATACACGTAGCGGCCCGCCCAGATCCCATTGGCTGGTGTTTGATATTGGCCGGGTCCCGCCCACCCCCGACATCAACCTCAAATCTGACAGATCCCTCTGTCTCTCTCCTCCTGTTACCTGTCAGTTTCACACAAGCATCAAGCGCTGAGTGTGGAGAAGGGAGGAGGAACGGCAGCCAGTACTATATATCGGCCTAATGGCCAAATATCGGTCGACCTCTAGTCCTGGATCGGCCTTGCCTGAGGGCCATTTTTAACCGGTCCGCCGGCCGGTACTTTGAGACCCCTGCTCTAGGGTGTCTGCTTTCAGAAAATATATCATGTTTTGGGGTTTTATGTAATCTTCAGGGCTAAAATAATTTTTTATGCAAAAAAAAAAAATGCAAAAACGGCTCTGGCAGCGAAAAGGTTAAAAATGGAAATGCAAAGCAAAACATATAAAACAATACATATAAAAAAACATTGTAAATATTTGTTTTTTCTTCTTTTATAAGTGATTACATACCCTCTGTTCTTGACTGCATTAGGAGAACCCTTTCACACTGGGGCGGTTTGCAGGCGCTATTGCGCTAATAATAGCGCCTGCAAACCGACCCGAAAGTGCCGCTGCTTTCATTCCAGTGTGAAAGCCCCGAGGGCTTTCACACTGGAGCAATGCGCTGGCAGGATGGGAAAAAAAGTCCTGCCAGCAGCATCTTCAGAGCGGTGAAGGAGCGGTGTGTATACCACTCCTTTACCGCTCCTGCCCATTGAAATCAATGGGATGGCGCGGCTATACCGCCGGCAAAGTGCCTCTGCAGAGGTGCTTTGCGGTGGTATTTAACCCTTTCTCGGCCGCTAGCAGGGGGTAAAAGTGCCCCGCTAGCGGCCGAATACCGACGGTAAAACGCCGCTAATAATAGCAGCGTTTTACCGCCGACGCCGCCCCCACCCCAGTGTGAAAGAGCTTTAAGAGATGGAGGCTGCAAAGGGGGTGTGTCAGCAGGAAGCAAAGAAAGAGCAGCACACTGATCTTCCCTGTGAAGTCTGACCATTGGAGGATAGGCAAGCTCTTCTCCCAACACAGCAAGAAAACTGACCACACTGGGTCTATTTACATCCATGCCTAATGTGGTCAGTTTGAAATGGTAAAGCAGGGGGACTAGCAGGGGCGCTGGGTATTTCACACAGAGGAAGGAATACAAAGAGAACAGGAGACTTTCTAACATAAGTATATGTTACAACCAACATGTATCAGGAATATGAAATTTTGGGTTAACACTTTAAAGTCCTTTCTATTGGTCTCGGCCTCCAATTCTCCAAATTCCTTTTTCATTTCTGTGATGTGACTTCCTGTTGGAGGGAAGTTACATTCATTCTTCATGGTTCCTTGTATGTAGGAACACAGCCACCCTCTCTTGCTTTCTCCTGAAAGTAACTTGGGACTATGGGATGTGTAGTGTACATAGAGCAGTACACATGACTGCAACTAATGTGCAATGCTTTGTCTTAGGCCCCATGTACACGAGACGCCGGTGCAAACTCTGCTGAACACATGTTTTTAAAAGCTGAAACCGGTTTTTAGAAACACCCATTTTGCCGCGTTTGCATGCCGTGTTTAGCGGCGTTTTACCGCCTTTGTGTCTAGATAACATCATAAGACTCTCCCCAAGCTCAAAAAAACAATATTATTTAACTCTTTCAGCCATTTTGTGAGACTAGAGGGAGTAGCAGCAGCTGAGAGAGCAGCAGTGTACTTGTATTTAGCATGTCACTTGCCACGTCACCTGCCACAAGTTGGGGATTGTCATTTGTCACCTGCCACAAGTTGTGGATTGTCCACTTACCACGTCACCTGCCACAAGTTGTGGATTGTCCACTTACCACGTCACCTGCCACAAGTTGGATTGTCATTTGCCATGTCACCTGCCACAAATTGTGGATTGTCCACTTGCCACGTCACCTGCCATGTCACTTGCCACAAGTTGCCACATCACTTGCCATGTCACCTGCCACAAGTTGGAATGTCATTTGCCATGTCACCTGCCACAAGTTGTGGATTGTCCACTTGCTATGTCACTTGCCATGTTACCTGCCACGTCACTTCCCACAATTTGCCATGTCACTTGTCACTTTACCTGCCACATCACTTGCCACGTCACCTGCCACAAGTTGGACAATTCACAACTTGTGGCAGATGACGTGGCAAATGTTGTAATTACTTTAGATAATTCATAGAGCATATATACTCTATATATAGGCAAATGCAAGTATACAACTGCTCTCTCTGCTGCTGCTGCTCACTCTGATCAAAATGGCATAAATAGTTAACAACATTCTTTCTGAGCTTGGGGAGGGTCTTATGAGGTTATTTTATTAACACTTCTAGATGCAAACGCGGTAAATCGCAGCTAAACATGGCATGCAAATGCGGCAAAACGGGCATTTCTGAATGCTGGTTTCAGATTTTAAAAACTTGTGTTCAGCAGAGTTTTCACCGGCGTCTCGTGTACATGTGGCCTTAGTCTTCATGTACACGGCTGCTGGTAAACAGACGTTCAGAGGCAGTTGGACGCTTTTTTCAGCTGCCCCTGAACTCATCCAATGTTATCCTATGTGTACACAGGTTCATTTAATGTTTTTAGGCAGTTGAGTTTAGAGGCCTTATTTGGAAAGCAAAAAAATGAGTTCAGATGCCGAGTTTAGAGGCATTTTAAGGGCCAAACGCTTCTAAACGCGGTAACTCGCATTTTGTTTACAGGCGTTTTTCGTTTTTGGCTATTTTGAAAAAATTTTTTTTTTTCTTTTTTCAAACGTGGCAAAATGTGGCATGTAAACGCAGCAAAACGGATGTTTTAAACGTGGGTTACTATCTGTCAAGTTAAATCGTTCAGGAGAGGTTGTAAAAACGTCCTGTGTACATTAACCACTTCAGCCTCGGAAGATTTTACCCTCTTCCTGACCAGAGCACTTTTTTGCGATTCGGCACTGCGTCGGTTTAATTGACAATTGCACGGTCGTGCGATGTTGAACCCAAACAAAATTGACGTCCTTTTTTTCCCACAAATAGAGCTTTCTCTTGGTGGTATTTGATCACCTCTGCGGTTTTTATTTTTTGCGCTATAAACAAAAAAAGAGTGACAATTTTGAAAAAAAATGCATTATTTTTTACATTTTGCTATAATAAATATCCCCAAAAAATATATAAAATTACTATTTTTTTCCTCAGTTTAGGCCGATATGTATTCTTCTACATATTTTTGGTAAAAAAAAACAATAAGCGTATATTAATTGGTTTGCGCAAAAATTATAGTGTCTACAAAATAGGGGATAGATTTATAGCATTTTTATTATTTTTCACTAGTAATGGCGGTGACCGTCAGCCACGAGCATCGGCACCCCCGCTGTGCAGCGGGTGTGCGCCTGCTATCCCGACCCTGCGAGACGATGTATAGCTACGACAGCTCACGCAGGGGAGCCAACCTTCCACAGTATAACTGCAGCGGTTGGTCGGGAAGGGGTTAAGCCTAAACATTTAGAAGTGAGGGGGAAAGGGAGAGGTTTGAGAGCTCAGTGAGGGCATTATATAGAGGAAAAGAATCACAATAAGAAATGTATTTCTAATGATGGCAGTGGTTGTGATTTGTAATGTCAGGCCTAGTGTAGTCTGTATACATATTATCAGAAATCTCTACCTGCAGTGGGTGTCCTGGATATGTGTTGGGATTTGTATTTCTTCTGCCATGTTGAATTTGCCCCAAACTGAATATATACAATGCTGTGTAGAGTAAAACATTCTATAAGGGTTATTGTTGCTATGTGCAGTAACCCATGGCAACCAATCCGATTTCACTTTACAGATGCCAGGTGACACAGAGATGAAATCTGATTTGTTACTATGGACTAATATTACATTCAGAACTTTGCTTTTTACTTCACTGAATATTTTTCATTTTTCTCTATCAGACAGTCACTCTCTGCGGTATTATCACACTACAGTCTCCTCTCCGGGATCCGGACTCCCTGTGTACACTGCTGTTGCATATCTGGATGATAAGGAGATAGAGAATTATAACAGTGACACCCGGCAGAATCTTCCTAAGGCCGAATGGATGAAGAAAGTGAAATCTGACTACTGGGAGAGGAACACACAAGGGCAACAAGCTGCAGAGCCTGTTTACAAGAACAATGTACAGATAGCGATGAGACGATACAATCAGACTGGAGGTGAGAGAATTCTTGTATTTCTATTTATTACACTGAATACAAACATTGATAAAAGTATATAAAAAGTTGTCAGAAAACACAATGAGGTTGACATAGTAAAAGACTGGGGACTGTTTACTTTACAGACTGAATGTTTAGTAAGTATAATAAATATGGTGAAGATGTGATCACTCCAGTCATTGAATCCAATGTGAAGGCAAAAAATATTTATTTCCCTTACACATGATTTGGTGTTTAACCACTTAAGGACCGCTTCACGCTGATATACGTCGGCAAGGTGGCACGGGCAGGCAGAATCACGTACATATATGCGATCTGCCTCCCGCGGGCGGGGGGTCCGATCGGACCCCCCCAGTGCCTGAGGCGGTCTGCTTTTGTCCAGCGGCGATCGGAAGTGAGGGGGAGACCATCCGTTCGTGGCCCCCTGGCGATCACCGCTGGCCAATCGAATCATTCCTCTGCTGCTGTATGCTAAACAGCAGCAAAGGAAATGATGTCATCTCTCCTCGGCTCGGTATTTTCCGTTCCGGCGCCGAGGAGAGAAGACTGCAATGTGAGTGAAAACACTACACACACACAGTAGAACATGCCAGGCACACAAAACACCCCCCTTTACCCCCCGATCACCCCCTAATCACCCCTCCCCCCCCCGTCACACTGACACTAAGCTGTTTTTTTTTTCTGATTACTGCATGGTGTCAGTTTGTGACAGTGTGTTAGGGCAGTTAGTGTTAGCCCCCTTTAGGTCTAGGGTACCCCCCTAACCCCCCTTAATAAAGTTTTAACCCCTTGATCACCCCCTGTCGCCAGTGTCACTAAGCGATCATTTTTCTGATCGCTGTATTAGTGTCACTGGTGACGCTAGTTAGGGAGGTAAATATATAGGTTCGCTGTCAGCATTTTATAGCGACAGGGACCCCCATATACTACCTAATAAATGTTTTAACCCCTTGATTGCCCCCTAGTTAACCCTTTCATCACTGATCACCGTATAACCATTACGGGTGACGCTGGTTAGTTCGTTTATTTTTTATAGTGTCAGGGCACCCG
This sequence comes from Aquarana catesbeiana, assembly GCF_042186555.1. Taxonomy (NCBI): domain Eukaryota; kingdom Metazoa; phylum Chordata; class Amphibia; order Anura; family Ranidae; genus Aquarana; species Aquarana catesbeiana. Next base: position 34,240,165 of record NC_133332.1, read on the forward strand.
CCGTTTATTACCGAATAAAGGTTTAGCCCCCTGATCGCCCGGTGGTGATATGCGTCACCCCAGGCAGCGTCAGATTAGCGCCAGTACCACTAACACCCACGCACGCAGCATACGCCTCCCTTAGTGATATAGTGTCTGAACGGATCAATATCTGATCCGATCAGATCTATACTAGCGTCCCCAACTCTTTAGGGTTCCCAAAAACGCAGTGTTAGCGGGATCAGCCCAGATACCTGCTAGCACCTGCGTTTTGCCCCTCCGCCCAGCCCAGCCCACCCAAGTGCAGTATCGATCGATCACTGTCACTTACAAAACACTAAACGCATAACTGCAGCGTTTGCAGAGTCAGGCCTGATCCCTGCGATCGCTAACAGTTTTTTTGGTAGCGTTTTGGTGAACTGGCAACCACCAGTGGCCTAGTACACCCCGGTCATAGTCAAACCAGCACTGCAGTAACACTTGGTGACGTGGCGAGTCCCATAAGTGCAGTTCAAGCTGGTGAGGTGGCAAGCACAAGTAGTGTCCCGCTGCCACCAAGAAGACAAATGCAGGCCGTCGTGCCCATAATGACCTTCCTGCTGCATTCGCCAATTGTAATTGGGAACCCACCGCTTCTGCAGCGCCCGTACTTCCCCCATTCACATCCCCAACCAAATGCAGTCGGCTGCATGAGAGGCATTCTCTTTATGTCCTCCCGAGTACCCCTACCCAACGAACCCCCCAAAAAAGATGTTGTGTCTGCAGCAAACGCGGATATAGGCGTGACACCCGCTATTAGTGCATTGGTGAATGTTTTAAACGCTACCATTCACTAGTTGCGTAGGGTACAGCATTGCACAGACTAGGCACACTTTCACAGGGTCTCCCAAGATGCCATCGCATTTTGAGAGACCCGAACCTGGAACCGGTTACAGTTATAAAAGTTAGTTACAAAAAAAAATGTAAAAAAATAAAAAAATATATAAAATAAAAAAAAATTGTTGTTGTTTTATTGTTCTCTCTCTATTCTCACTCTATTGTTCTGCTCTTTTTTACTGTATTCAATTCTGCAATGTTTTATTGTTATTATGTTTTATCATGTTTGCTTTTCAGGTATGCAATTTTTTATACTTTACCGTTTACTATGTTCTATTGTTAACCATTTTTATGTCTTCAGGTACACCATTCACGACTTTGAGTGGTTATACCAGAATGATGCCTGCAGGTTTAGGTATCATCTTGGTATCATTCTTTTCAGCCAGAGGTCGGCTTTCATGTAAAAGCAATCCTATCCAATTAGCCTCTAGACTGCTTTTACAAGCAGTGGGAGGGAATGCCCCCCCCCACCGTCTTCAGTGTTTTTCTCTGGCTCTCCTGTCTCAACAGGGAACCTGAGAATGCAGCCGGTGATTCAGCCAGCTGACCATAGAGCTGATCAGAGACCAGAGTGGCTCCAAACATCTCTATGGCCTAAGAAACCGGAAGCTACGAGCATTTCATGACTTAGATTTTGCCGGATGTAAACAGCGCCATTGGGAAATTGGGAAAGCATTTTATCACACCGATCTTGGTGTGGTCAGATGCTTTGAGGGCAGAGGAGAGATCTAGGGTCTAATAGACCCCATTTTTTTTCAAAAAAGAGTACCTGTCACTACCTATTACTATCATAGGGGATATTTACTTTCCCTGAGATAACAATAAAAATGATTAAAAAAAAACATGAAAGGAACAGTTTAAAAATAGGATAAAAAAGCAAAAAAATAATAAAGAAAAAAAAAAAGCACCCCTGTCCCCCCCTGCTCTCGCGCAAAGGCGAACGCAAGCGTCGGTCTGGCATCAAATGTAAACAGCAATTGCACCATGCATGTGAGGTGTCACCGCGAACGTCAGATCGAGGGCAGTAATTTTAGCAGTAGACCTCCTCTGTAAATCTAAAGTGGTAACCTGTAAAGGCTTTTAAAGGCTTTTAAAAATGGAGCCAGAAAATAAAATGTTGGTGGGTCTAAAGATATTACTGCAGTGTAACCATATAAACTGAATAACGTAGTGCTTCTGGTTACACAATATTGTATATAAACACAAAAATCCAGGGCCGGCGCTACCTATAGGCAAGGTAGGCACCGGCCTAGAGCGAACATCAGTTGGGGGTGCCGCCAGTGGTGTAGTGTGGGGGGGCAGGTGGGGCTATTGCCGCAGGTGCAAAATTTAGAGGGGCGGTGTCCTGAGTGTGGGCCATATAGTACAGGGCAAAAGGCCCATTGTTATTGTGGAAAGTCCAAGTTTTGTGGAGGCAGCAAACAGCGGCGTCCTTGGGGTGCGGGTGGCTGGGCATCCATCTTCACATGGCAGGTATGTAGTGAGGGGCGGAGGGTGGAGAGCAGATAGGCCTGAAAGCCCGGGACTCGGGAGAATAGCTTCACGGCTTTCTCCTTGACCTCGTCCCCTGACCCCCGCGGCAAGAAGTAGCAGGCGCAGCATAACCTTCACCCCTGCACTTCCAGAGCGTGGACTCCTCAAACTTCCTCTCTAATGTTAGGCCCAGAGGACAAGCTGACTGGGGGCCCAGAGAACGGGTTGGAGGCGCAGGCTGCAAGGGAGCCGCTGGAAGGATCAAGCACCCCCAGATCAAGGAGACAGACTAGCATGGAAGGTACCGTACAACGGTCACCATACAGAGACTTATCTGCAGACAGACTGGGACAATGGGACAGAGGAGGGACTGCAGATAGGGACAGAGCTAGGGGTCTCTCTCATCCCCCTCACTAACCTCCCTCTCTTTCAGCCCCCTCTCTCTTTCACCCCCTCCTTCAGCCACCCTTCTCTCTCTCAGCCCCCTTCTCTCTTTCAGCCACCCCCCTCTCTCTCACCCCCTCCCTCTCTCTTCCCTTTCTCTCTCAGCCCCCTCTCTCACCCCCTCCCCCTCTCAGCCCCCCTCTCTCTCAGCCCCCCTCTCTCTTTCACACCCTCCCCTCTCAGCCCCCCTGTCTCTCTCTCAGCCCTCCCCTCTCAGCCCCCAAACACACTTATGTTTGAACTTCCTAAAAGGAAATACAAATATTAGCAGAGTTAATTGATCAACATTCAGATCAACATATAAAAAGTCCTTCTATGACACTCCGTAAGTATAAATGCTGTGAGCCTGTTCCCAATCTGGGTTGAATGGCAAGAGATTGTTGTAATAATCACAGTTCCCATCATCACACCGTGTGATAGACCCCCCAATGGGTAACGACTCACCAGATCACAGCAAAAGCCGAGCCTTATACCATGATATCTTTGTCTTGCAGTCTGTTAAATGGCAGACACTTCATCTATATCAACTCGCCACCATGAAAGAGACACTCACATAGCATGATACTATTATGATAATTTTAATTGATAACCCCCCTTTAATACATTGCACTTACAAAGATTAAAACATTTAAAAGCGTGTAATATCCTCCTAATAACATCAGACTGCGAGCGCAGCTTTCACCACCCTTCCGTTGAAACGAACAAGGCAGATCATGGGTTGAGAGGCACAGTGTCAGATCACCTGAGTCCAGGTGACATCCCCACCTCTGTTAGGGTCTTGAGTGCGCCGAAAGGTAGTGGACCCTACGGCTGACTGCTGCGGATGGAGCTCTAGGATATACAGGAGAGCAGGGACTCTGTAGTACCTACACGGGTGACACTAGAGCATGAGATTTCCCTAGGGCGCAAATCTAATAGCCAGCGGATGTTCCCCAGAAGCCACTAGTGGTGGGGATGGATTTAGCTGCAGTCTGGCTCCAGGTCATGACTCCTAGGGCCTCCCAGCTCAAGCTCATGGTAGACTACAGGGAGGTAGAGAGGAAGCAGCAGACTGCGACAACAAAGGATAGTCATGAGATAGCCAAAGGTTGGGGTAACAAGCAGGTAAGAATAATCAAGAACAAGCCAAGATCGGTAACTGGAATCAGACCTAGAAGCAGAATTGCCACCTCATCCCTTTAAACCTGAACACATATGAATTACACAGGTTCTGAAGGTTAATTTAATGCAGATAAAGCAACAAGTGAGTTTAATTACCACCTTAATCAGCCTCAGAACCTGTGTAATTAATCACTTCATCCCCGGAAGAATTTACCCCCTTCCTGACCAGAGCACTTTTTGCAATTCGGCACTGCGTCGTTTTCACTGACAATTGTGCGTTCGTGCGACATGGCTCCCAAAGAAAATTGGCATCTTTTTTTTTCCCCACAAATAGAGCTTTCTTTTGGTGGTATTTGATCACCCCTGCGTTTTTTATTTTTTGCGCTATAAACAAAAAAAGAGCGACAATTTTGAAAAAAACGCATTATTTTTTGCTATAATAAATATCCCCCAAAAATACATTTTTTTTTCCTTAGTTAAGGCCGATACGTATTCTTTCTATATATTTTTGGTAAAAAAATTGCAATAACCGTTTATTGATTGGTTTGCGCAAAAGTTATAGCGTTTACAAAATAGGGGATAGTTTTATGGCATTTTTATTTATTTATTTATTTTTTACTAGTAGTGGCGGCGATCAGCGATTTTTATCTTGACTGCGACATTATGGCGGACACGTCGGACAATTTTGTCATGATTTTGGGACCATTCACATTTATACAGCGATCAGTGCGATTAAAATCGCATTGATTACTGTGTAAATGTGACTGGCAGTGAAGGGGTTAACCACTAGGGGGCAGGGAGGGGTTAAATGTATCCTAGGTATTAGGGCTGGGAGATTTTCTTTAAAAAATAAATCTTCGATTCTCTTAAAAAAAACTTGATTCACGATTCGAATCGAGTTTTTTTTTTTTGGAAACCGCGTTGGTCCCGAGGCGCTGCGGGCATGAGCTTTTAGGCGAGGCCGCGGCTTCGGCCTAGTCCGTGGCGTCCAGCCTTGCGGACTAGGCCGAAGCCGCGGCCTCGCCTAAAAACTCCTTGCCCGCAGCTCTTCAGGCCCGGCGCAGTGTCTGCGCCGGTCCGGAGGCGCTGCGGGCATGAATTTTTAGGCGAGGCCGAGGCTTCGGCCTAGTCTGCAGCATCCGGCCGTAGCCGTGGACTAGGCCGAAGCCGCGGCCTCGCCTAAAAACTCATGCCCACAGCGCCTCGGGACCGGCGCGGTGAAACAAAAAAATCTAAAAAAATCGATTTGCTTAAATTTTGAATCGATTTGACCTCTCAACTCGATTCAATCGATTTTTTTCCCAGCCCTACTAGGGATGTGTTCTAACTGTAGGGGGGATGGGATGTCACTACACTGATCACTGCTCTCGATTACAGGGAGCAGAAATCAGTGACACTGTCACTAGGCAGAATGGGGAGATGCTTGTTTACCTTAGCATCTCCCCGTTCTTCCTCTCCATGAGGCAATCGCGGGTTATCCCCGTGGCGATCGGGTCCGCGGGACCCGCGACCTGACTCACGGAGCTCCCGGCCGGTGCGCGCACGCAATGGCACGGCGGCATATGTAGACCAGGCATCTGACAATATCTCAATAATATCCCATCACTAATTATCTCTGATCTAATTTTGTATTCTAATGTGTATTCTAATGTGTAAAAATGAACTACTTAACCACTTGCCGACCGCCTCACGCCTATATACGTGAGCAGAGCGGCACGGGCAGGCAAAATCACGTACCTGAAACGTGATTGCCTTCCCGCGGGTGGGGGGTCCGATGGGACCCCCCCCCGGTGCCAGCTGCGGTCGGCATTGGTTGGGAGCGATGACAGACGAGGGGGAGGCCATCCGATCGTGCCCCCCCCCTCGCGATCGCTCCCAGCCAATGAGAAACATCCCCTGCCTCTGTATAGTACACAGAGGCAGAGGATGTGATGTCATCTCTCCTCGGTCTGGCAGTTTCCGTTCCAGCGCCGAGGAGAGACGACATGTAAGTGCACCAAACACACTCACAGTAGAACATGCCAGGCATACATTACACCCCCGATCCCCCCCAATCACCCCCCCCCCTGTCACAAACTGACAGCAAGCAGGTTTTTTTTTTTTTTTTTTTTTCCTGATTACTGCATAGTGTCAGTTTGTGACAGTTAGCAGTGGTGGGACAGTTAGGGTTAGCCCCCTGTAGGTCTAGGGTACCCCCCTTACCCCCCTAATAAAGTTTTAACCCCTTGATCACCCCCCCTCACCAGTGTCGCTAAGCGATCATTTTTCTGATCGCTGTATTAGTGTCGCTGGTGACGCTAGTTAGGGACGTAAATATTTAGGTTCGCCGTCAGTGTTTTATAGCGACAGGGGCCCCCATATACTACCTAATAAATGTTTTAACCCCTTGATTGCCCCCTTGTTAACCCTTTCACCACTGATCACTGTATAACCGTTACGGGTGACGCTGGTTAGTTTGTTTATTTTTTATAGTGTCAGGGCACCCGCCGTTTATTACCGAATAAAGGTTTAGCCCCCTGATCGCCCGGCGGTGATATGCGTCGCCCTAGGCAGCGTCAGATTAGCGCCAGTACCGCGAACACCCACGCACGCACCGTACACCTCCCTTAGTGGTATAGTATCTGTACAGATCAATATCTGATCCGATCAGATCTATACTAGCGTCCCCAGCAGTTTAGGGTTCCCAAAAACACAGTGTTAGCGGGATCAGCCCAGATACCTGCTAGCACCTGCGTTTTGCCCCTCCGCCCGGCCCAGCCCAGTCCAGCCCACCCAAGTGCAGTATCGATCGATCACTGACACTTTTTTTTGTAGCGTTTTGGTGAACTGGCAAGCACCAGCGGCGTAGTACACCCCGGTCGTAGTCAAACCAGCACTGCATTAACACTTGGTGAATGTTTTGAACGCTACCATGCACTAGTTGAGTATTAGCGTAGCGTACAGCATTGCACAGACTAGGCACACTTTCACAGGGTCTCCCAAGATGCCATCGCATTTTGAGAGACTCGAACCTGGAACCGGTTACAGTTATAAAAGTTACAGTTAAAAAAAAAAAGTGTAAAAAAAAAAAAAAAACACAAACAAAAATAAAAAAAATAGTTGTCGTTTTATTGTTCTCTCTCTCTCTCTATTCTCTCTCTCTCTATTGTTCTGCTCTTTTTTACTGTATTCTATTCTGCAATGTTTTATTGTTATTATGTTTTATCATGTTTGCTTTTCAGGTATGTAATTATTTATACTTTACCGTTTACTGTGCTTTATTGTTAACCATTTTTTTGTCTTCAGGTACGCCATTCACGACTTTGAGTGGTTATACCAGAATGATGCCTGCAGGTTTAGGTATCATCTTGGTATCATTCTTTTTAGCCAGCGGTCGGCTTTCATGTAAAAGCAATCCTAGCGGCTAATTAGCCTCTAGACTGCTTTTACAAGCAGTGGGAGGGAATGCCCACCCCCACCATCTTCCGTGTTTTTCTCTGGCTCTCCTGTCTCAACAGGGAACCTGAGAATGCAGCCGGTGATTCAGCCAGCTGACCATAGAGCTGATCAGAGACCAGAGTGGCTCCAAACATCTCTATGGCCTAAGAAACCGGAAGCTATGAGCATTTTATGACTTAGATTTCGCCGGATGTAAATAGCGCCATTGGGAAATTGGGGAAGCATTTTATCACACCGATCTTGGTGTGGTCAGATGCTTTGAGGGCAGAGGAGAGATCTAGGGTCTAATAGACCCCAATTTTTTCAAAAAAGAGTACCTGTCACTACCTATTGCTATCATAGGGGATATTTACATTCCCTGAGATAACAATAAAAATGATTTAAAAAAAAAAAATGAAGGGAACAGTTTAAAAATAAGATAAAAAAGCAAAAAAAAATAAAGAAAAAAAATAAATAAATAAAAAGCACCCCTGTCCCCCCTGCTCTCGCGCTAAGGCGAACGCAAGCGGCGGTCTGGCGTCAAACGTAAACAGCAATTGCACCATGCATGTGAGGTATCACCGCGAAGGTCAGATCGAGGGCAGTAATTTTAGCAGTAGACCTCCTCTGTAAATCTAAAGTGGTAACCTGTAAAGGCTTTTAAAAATGTATTAATTTTGTTGCCACTGCACGTTTGTGCGCAATTTTAAAGCATGTCATGTTTGGTATCCATGTACTCGGCCTAAGATCATCTTTTTTATTTCATCAAACATTTGGGCAATATAGTGTGTTTTAGTGCATTAAAATTTAAAAAAGTGTGTTTTTTCCCCAAAAAATGCGTTTGAAAATCGCTGCGCAAATACTGTGTGAAAAAAAAAAAAATGAAACACCCACCATTTTAATCTGTAGGGCAATTGCTTTAAAATAATATATAATGTTTGGGGGTTCAAAGTAATTTTCTTGCAAAAAAAAATAATTTTTTCATGTAATCAAAAAGTGTCAGAAAGGGCTTTGTCTTCAAGAGGTTAGAAGAGTGGGTGATGTGTGACATAAGCTTCTAAATGTTGTGCATAAAATGCCAGGACAGTTCAAACCCCCCCCCAAATGACCCCATTTTGGAAAGTAGACACCCCAAGCTATTTGCTGAGAGGCATGTCGAGTCCATGGAATATTTTATATTGTGACACAAGTTGCGGGAAAGAGACAATTTATTTTTTATTTTTATTTTTTTTGCACAAAGTTGTCACTAAATGATATATTGCTCGAACATGCCATGGGAATATGTGAAATTACACCCCAAAATAAATTCTGTTGCTTCTCCTGAGTACGGGGATACCACATGTGTGGGACTTTTTGGGAGCCTAGCCGCGCACGGGACCCCGAAAACCAAGCACCGCCTTCAGGCTTTCTAAGGCCGTAAATTTTTGATTTCACTCTTCACTGCCTATCACAGTTTCGGAGGCCATGGAATGCCCAGGTGGCACAAACCCCCCCCCCCAAATTACCCCATTTTGGAAAGTAGACACCCCAAGCTATTTGCTGAGAGGTATAGTGAGTATTTTGCAGACCTCACTTTTTGTTACAAAGTTTTGAAAATTGAAAAAAGAAAAAAAAAAAAAAATTTTTCTGGTCTTTCTTCATTTTCAAAAACAAATGAGAGCTGCAAAATACTCACCATGCCTCTCAGCAAATAGCTTGGGGTGTCTACTTTCCAAAATGGAGTCATTTGAGGGGGGTTTGTGCCATCTTGGCATTTTATGGCCTTCAAAACTGTGATAGGTAGTGAGGAGTAAAATCAAAAATGTATGCCCTTAGAAATCCTGAAGGTGGTGATTGGTTTTCGGGGCCCCGTACGCGGCTAGGCTCCCAAAAAGTGCCACACATGTGGTATCCCCGTACTCAGGAGAAGCAGCTGAATGTATTTTGGGGTGCAATTCCACATATGTCCATGGCCTGTGTGAGCAATATATCATTTAGTGACAACTTTTTGTAATTTTTTTTTTTTCTTTTTTTTGTCATTATTCAATCACTTGGGACAAAAAAAATAAATATTCAATGGGCTCAACATGCCTCTCAGCAATTTCCTTGGGGTGTCTACTTTCCAAAATGGGGTCATTTGGGGGGGGGTTTTGTACTGCCCTGCCATTTTAGCACCTCAAGAAATGACATGGGCAGTCAGAAACTAAAAGCTGTGTAAATTCCAGAAAATGTACCCTAGTTTGTAGATGCTATAACTTTTGCGCAAACCAATAAATATACGCTTATTGACATTTTTTTTACCAAAGACATGTGGCCGAATACATTTTGGCCTAAATGTATGACTAAAATTTAGTTTATTGGATTTTTTTTATAACAAAAAGTAGAAAATATCATTTTTTTTCAAAATTTTCAGTCTTTTTCCGTTTATAGCGCAAAAATAAAAACGGCAGAGGTGATCAAATATCATCAAAAGAAAGCTCTATTTGTGGGAAGAAAAGGACGCAAATTTTGTTTGGGTAGAGCATTGCATGACCGCGCAATTAGCAGTTAAAGCGACGCAGTGCCGAATTGTAAAAAGTGCTCTGGTCAGGAAGGGGGTAAATCCTTCCGGGGCTGAAGTGGTTAAAGTTGAGTTCCACCCACTTTTACAACTCTTCAGCATCCCTCACTAAACTCTGCACTGTAAACAAATTGGATATTTTTTTATTTTTTTTCTCAGCACTTACTGTATATCTGCTGTATTCATTTTTCACTTCCTCCTCCCTGGCCGCGGCCCATCGCATCATTTCCTATTTGCAATGCCTTCTGGGAAGGGGAAACAACTTCCTCTGACACTGCCATTGCTATGGAAACTGATCTGAAACCTATTACACTGCTTGTGCTGCACTGAGCATGTGCGAGATCTGCAAGGATGAGATCCAGGAAGAAATACAGTCTGGCTTCAGATGCCCAGACTTAAGATGGCCACAGCCTGCTGTAAGTTTATAAAATAACAAACTACTGCTATAAACTAACAAAACAGACCTTAGTTTACAGACTAACTTTACTAGAATACATTAAGCTTGTGTATTATAGGGGTATTTTTATTTAAAAATTATAATTTCGGCCGGAACACCACTTTAAGGTGCACTACCGATGCTATGTAGCAGGGTTAACATAAACCTCAGTCACACTGAGCAGTTAGCCAGAATATGTTGTTCATGGGAAATTCTTGATTGAAACAGGATCAGATTTGTCAGGCAGTGTATTGGCCCTTTAAAGTTCTACATCCTCAAATTGAAGAGCAATCGTCCATTGTGATAATATAAATGTTTAAAATTGGAATATTTCTAACCCACATATTCGTCCAGATATACAGTATGATCCAATGAAATAAACACATATATATAATTCACAATTACATAGACTAATCCTAAAAAACATTCTAAATGATAAAATATTAAAACCAATTAAAAGGAAATATGTATATGTATGCACGTTAGTAATCACTAATAAAGCAGTTGAGATCTAGCTCAATATTCATCCCATTTGGGCTTAAAGGATTAGTTAAAAAATCCATTTTGTGTTACATTTGGACAGATCCCCTACTCTATTAGAGCCCCTGCATGATGGGTAGGTCCTATCTACCCCCAAAACTTCAAAACTGACGGATCTCAGTTATGTTTGCGTTTGAAGTGCAAAGACACACTGTGATCCTTATAACCGTTAGTGATATTATGATTATGTTCAGATACTCATTTGCCTAGAGTTCTTTTAGTGCAACCTATATACATTAGGCCGCATGGGCATTCCAGGGCATAAACGACATGGGTAGAACTGCACGTGATAAAATCCTCTCTCAAACTCTCTTCCATTTGCGGTAGATATGATAGAAGTGAATCCCCTAAAATGAGTATTACCCTGCTGACATGCACAGAATTTCCTGCAGGCAAAAAAAACAGCTCTATCCTAAAACATACTGGGTCGCTCAAGGGTATCAAGGATTTTCTTCACGACTCTTGTCAAACGATTGAGCTTTTCTATATAAAAAGACTGGGTTTTTTTGTAATACCCCCTTCAGAACCTTATCCATTTGCAGAACATTCCAGTATTTTCTAGACAGGAACTCTACCTCTCTATTTTGGGCATGAAAATCACTTATAAACTCCCATTCATGTTTAGCCTTAATGGGTCTAATTCTATCTACCACACATGAATCTAGAGAAGTCTGGTGGACCTCTTTAATGATTGTATCTAAATCTTGGGCTGTATAGCCCTCTTTCCAAAAAAGCATTTTTTTTAAAACTCCTGCTTGCAACCTATAATTATAGTCGGAAGAACAGTTCCTTCTTACACCTGAGAATTTTCCCCTAAGGATATGTTTTAACCATAGTGGATGATGTCCACTGTGTATGGGTAGTTAGCTGTTCCTGTCGGTGGGATTAAAGTATACTTGTGTGGTCAAAAGTCTATTCTGCACTATCACTGTAACATCAGTATCAACATGCAACAAGCAATTAACCCGTTCTCTGCTCCAATAGTAATCAAATTAAATTTTATTATTATTCTTGTTGAGGTTAGTTGTAAATTCTTTTAAAAAGATGTTTCAGAACCCACCCAAATGAAGAACAGGTCATCTATGAAGCGTCTGTAAAACAATAATTTGTCTTTCTTGCTCCCATAGATATACCTGTCTTCCCACTCACTCATAAAAAGGGTTGGTGAGGCTAGGCGCATATTTAGCGCCAATTGCCACGCCTCTCTTTTGGGTGTAAAAATTACCATTGTACTAAATTTAATTATGTGATAAATGAAAATATAAAACCATCCCTAAACATTTCTTCTGCAAGTAAGGGAGATGACTCCTTTGACAAAAAGCCCAATTAAGTGCTAAAAGAGCATCCTTGTGTTGTATCACAGTATAAAGGGATGATACTTCAGCTGTTACTAAAAAAACATCTGGATGGTCTGGTATTACAATATTTTTTTAAATTTCCAAGAAATTCTTTGTGTCTTTCAAGTAAGCCTTGGTATTCAAAATACTAGTTTGTAAAAAAAAAATGTGTCTAAATATTGGCCAACTCTTGATGTAACCGAGTCTATACTATTCACTGTTGGTCTAGCTGGTGGTTGGACAGGATCTTTGTGTATCTTGGGTAATGTATATATCATAGGAATCTTACTAAAACTAGGTACTAAAGATCTCCTTTCCTTTTTGGTGATTACTCTTGTATAATAACCATAATCGATTAAATTATTAAGACTTTTCCTAAAACGTAATGTTGGATTCTATTTAACATTGCATATGTCTGTCTGTTAACATAGATAATAGTTGAGAATGGTAAAAACTCTTAGGCCTGGTTCATACTGGTATGACAAACGCCCCGACTTTGGGAGCTCATGTCGCATGACGTGTGAAAATCCAATGTTTCCCTAGGAGAGCTGTCTTAACTGTTCCGACACAATTCAGTCCGACTTTGAAAATGTTCCCTGCACTACTTTGGTCCATCTTTGATTCTAATTCAGCCCATTGAATATCACTGAAGTTGGATCAAAGTCGGATCGCCGTCTTAACTGATCCGACTTTGGCATGCAACTTGTGCTCTGATGATCTTGAAGAGGAACCCAACACAAAAAAATCGGCATAGGTTCCCCCTCCAAGAGCATACCATGCCCTTTGGTCTGGTATGGATTTTAAGGGGAACCCCCCACATCGAAAAAAACGGTGTGGGGTACCCCCCAAATATCAATACCAAACCCTTATCCGAGCACGCAGTCTGGAAGGTCAGGAAAAGGGAGGGGACAAGCAAGCGGCCCCATCCGTTCTAAACCATACCAGGCCACATGCTGGGTGGGTGCTTTGGGGTGGGGGCCCTGCGCCCCCCACCCCAAAGCACCTTGTCCCCATGTTGATGAGGACAAGGGCCTCTTCCCGACAACCCTGGCTGTTGTCTGCGTTCGGGGGGCTTATCGGAATCTGGAAGACACCTTTAACAAGGGGGCCCTCAGACGCCGGCCCCCCACCCTATGTGAGTAAGTATGGGGGTACATCATATCCCTCCCTACCCATTCACCTGAAAAAAGTGTTGAAAATAAAACACAGCACACAGGCTTTTAAAGTACTGTATTTATTGGCGTATAACACTCACTTTTTCACCATGAAAATCAGGTGCAAATACCATGTGCGTGTTATACGCCATTACTATAATTTTAGCTGCCTCGGAGGGGACAGGGAGGGGAGCAGGATGAGCGCCATCACATTACATACAGTGAGAATCTCCTTTTTACTTGGCGGCCTCTGTAATAGGAAGTCCCGTCTCCTGGGCCGCCATTGGACCACTTTTCTGTCTATCATAGGAGATTCTCACTGTATGTAATCTGTCGACGCTCGTCCCTTCCTGTTCCCTCTAGGCTGCAGATGGGCATCAATCAGGCTGCACTGATGGCAATGGTAAGGCTGCTGCATTGAAGGCAATGGTGAGGCTGCCGCATTGAAGGCAATGCTGAGGCTGCTGCATTGATGGCAATGGTAAAGGCTGCTGCATTGGTGGCAATGGTGAGGTTGCTGCATTGATGTGGACTGATGAGTGAGGCTGCATTGATGTGGACTGATGAGGCTGCATTGATGGCACTTGTGAGGCTGCAGATGGGCACTGACCCTTTTTTTGCTTCAAAGTTCCTTATTTAAAATGTAAGTTTTTTTTCCTGAAACTTCCCTCTTAAAATGAATGGGCGTGTTATACGCCTGTGCGTGTTATACGCCGATAAATACGGTAATTTATTAATGCAGTTCTGGTGTTCCTTCAGATTTCTTCTCCCCTCTCTGGCTCTTCTGCCTCCTCTGCTGTTGTCTTCTGCCTCTGTCAGTTCTTCTCCCCTCTCCAGGTCTTCTCTTCTCTCCGTTGATGTCTTCTAGCCCTCTCCGGATCTTCTCCCTCTGTCTGCTGTCTTCTAGCTCTTTTGCCGGGTCTTCTCCACTGTCTTCTTCCTCTGTTCTTCTTCCAATGTTGACTCAACGCTCTCTCATGCTGGGTGTGCCACTACTTATATTGGCATGGGGCATGGTCACGTCATCTGGAGGCCCCACCCCTTATAACGTCACTGCCTGGGGCATGATGGGGCGGTGACATAAGGGGTGGGACCTCCAGATGACGTAACCCGATGACCCTGCCCATACCAATATAAATAGTGGCACACCGCGCACCCAGCATTAGAGCTTGAGAGAGCGTTGAGTCAACATCTGAAGAAGAACAGAGGAAGAAGACAATGGAGAAGACCTGGCAAAAGAGCTAGAAGACAACCAAGAAGAACCAGCAAAGGCACAAGACAGCGGACAGAGGGAGAAGAACCGGAGAGGGCTATAAGACATCAGTGGAGAAGACCTGGAGAGGGGAGAATAACCAACAGAGGCATAAGACATCAGTGGAGGAGGCAGAAGAGCCAGAGAGGGGAGAAGAAATCAGAACGCTGGAGCTGCCTTAATAAATTACTTTAAAACACTGTGTGCTGTGTTTTTGACACTTTTTCTTTAGGTGAATGGGTAGGGATACGATGTACCCCCATACTCATTCACATAGGGTGGGGGCCGACATCTGAGGGCTCCCTTGTTAAAGGGGGCATTCAGATTCTGATAAGCCCCCCGACCGCAGACCCTGATAACCAGTGGCCAGGGTTGTCGGGAAGAGGCCCTTGTCCTCCATCAACATGGGGACAAGGTGCTTTGAGGTGGGGGGCACAGGGCCCCCCTGCCCCAAATCACCCACCCCCCCCCATGTTGAGGGCATGCGGCCTGGTATGGTTCCGGAGGGGGGGCGCTCGCTCGTTCCCTCCCTTTTCCTGACCTGTCGGGCTGCATGCTCGGATAAGGGTTTAGTATGGCTTTTGGAGAATACCCCACGCCGGCGTGGGGGTTCCCTTTAAAATCCAAAAGGCCTGGTATGCTCTTGGAGGGGGAACCCATGACATTTTTTTTTTTTTTTGGCTGGAGCTCCCCCTAAGATTCATACCAGACACAGTGCCTGGTATTGTCGGGGATCAAAGTCGGATCCCTGTTCATTGAAGTCGGAAGGATGTCTTACTTCAAGTCAGATCCAAAGTGGTACGACTGTCGTGTCGTACCAGTGTGAACCCGGCCTTATCCAATATCACTACCCCTCCCCCCTTATCAGCAGGGCATATTATAATCTCTTTCTTACTTTATAAGGTTTTAATTCCTTCCTAATAAAAACCACAGATCACCTGCGCTAGACACAATCACAGAAATAACGATTATAGTATGGCAAAGGAGCTGATACAGTCATCCAGGTATAGAAAACAATAATACAATAACACAAAATGTAGCGCTTATGCCCAGATCCTAGTCCTAATGATTTAAAACATCTCCAATAGAAAGTTGATTCTGTGCTGGTCCACACAAGGAAGTATATAGAGGGGTCCACCACCAAGATGAAATGTTCACACTGACCCTTACCACAAAGGATGGACCACCTAACCAAAAGTAGTCAAATGCATTTTAAGATTGTCTCCAATCCTCATGTAACCGAGATACTTGATCACTCCACCTCAGGCAGGACCTCACCACACCAACATATAGGCATAAGCAAAGAGAAACATCATTGCATAGTATTATTGACAAATTTGTTTATTAAAAAAGAGCCAGAATACTCACAATCATTGCAGTTAAAATCACGTGTGAAACCTCCTTGCCGTAGCAATGTTTCCAACCAAAAAGATGGCTGACCGTCCAGCACGGCAACATCACGTGACCAAACTCCTCCTTACGTGTTTTGTCACTCAGACGTCATCGAGGGCGTGGTGATGTATGTACAGGTTGCCATTCATATACCCAATCGGGGCCGGAAGTAAAATACATTCGTAAATGTGCTCCACAACCCAGAAGCAAGCAAGATGCGCTTAACCACAACTGTGCCTCAATGGGAGGAAGTGACGCGTTAAATTGGTATCATACAAGGACTGTCCCCTATTGAAATTAGTATGCCTCAGGATACCGGTAGGAGCATAAAAATACTTGTCTATAAATAATAATATAAGTTGCCATTAAAGGAAACTCATATTTATATTCAATAAAATATATAAAAATGTATAAAAAATAATAATAATACATGGCATCGCCCGCATAATGAACATCCTATAAGGAATGTTCCTAATGCCATCTAGTGGTTGGAAACTTGCAACACAAGTTGACACAACTAAAATTACAGATTATACATACCGTATTTATTGGCGTATAACACGCACCGGCGTATAACACGCACCCCAATTTAGGAGGGAATTTTAAGGAAAAAAAACTTTTAGGAGGGAAGTTGAAGGGAAAAAAACTTACATTTAAATGCCCTTCATTGCAGCCTTGTCAGTGCAGCCTTGTCAGTGCAGCCTTCCCCAGTGCAGCCTTGTCAGTGCAGCCATCCCCAGTGCAGCCTTGTCAGCCTTGTCAGTGCAGCCTTATCAGTGCAGCCTTCCCCAGTGCAGCCTTCGTCAGTGTAGCCATCCCCAGTGCAGCCTTCCCCAGTGCAGCCTTGCATCCCCTGTCCCTGCTTCCAGGGCTTCAAAATCGCGGTTCGCGATTTGAAAATGGCGCCGCCGGCGCCGAAGTACACAGAGCCGGTCCTCGGCTCTTTCCGGCGGCTCTCGTTTACTTTCGGTTTCACTCGTAGTCCGGAGCGGAGCTATCCGAGTAGGTTCGGATAGCTCCGCTCGGGACTACGAGTGAAACCGAAAGTAAACGAGAGCCGCCGGAAAGAGCCGAGGACCGGCTCTGTGTACTTCGGCTCCGGCGGCGCCATTTTCAAATCGCGGACCGCGATTTTGACATTTACAGATCGGGATCGGCGTATAACTTTCCCCTGATTTTAAGGGGAAAAAAGTGCGTGTTATACGCCGATAAATACGGTAATTCATAATCCTATGTCAAAATTCACAAATAATTACAAACTTAATTATACATTTTCATATGAAACAATAAATGAAAAAAGTATTTCTAAATAAATATTTTAAAAAACAAACCCCCATAAAACCCAATGTAGAAGAAAAATGATAGTAATCTACACATAATAAAAATAAGAAATGGAAAAAGGGAAACTGTCAACTGTTATTAATAAAGACATTTACATCCCATTCTATATTTAAACTATGGGGCCTATACGACCTTAGCCAAAAAATGCACTTGGTCTCAAGTTTGGAAATTTTCCTCCTAATGTGACTACCTCTCCAATGGGGATTGAATTGATCAATGGCCATGAAGGAAATGCCCTTAAAGCGGGGGTCCACCCACACCGCCAAAAAAAAAAAAAATATTAAAAACCAGCAGCTACAAATACTGCAGCTGCTGACTTTTAATACATGGCCACTTACCTGTCCCAGGGTCCAGCGATGCCTGCAGGCGACGCCGAGAACCCTCTCGGTTCTCGGCAGCTGCCGCCACCATCCTAGGTGAGGGAATCAGGAAGTGAAGCATTGCGGCTTCACTTCCCGGTTCCCTACTGCGCATGCGCGAGTCGCGCTGCGCGTCCCAAGTGGTCCCCGCTCTCTCCTGGGAGCTGTGTGTTCCCAGCAGACAGCGCGGTGGGGACGGGAAGAGGGGTAGACTCCCATGGGAGTCTATGCTAGAAGTGGGTGCAAATACCTGTCTTAGACAGGTATCTGCACCCCCCTCCCCCCTGAAAGGTGCCAAATGTGACACCGGAGGGGGGGAGGGTTCCGAAAAGCGGAAGTTCCATTTTTGTGTGGAACTCCGCTTTAAGGTTTCTCCCATGATGGCAATCAAAGTGTTTTGAAAGACTATGCTTGGGAAAACCTTTTTTTATGTTGGCCATATGTTCTTTCATCCCCACTTGAAAAGTACATATAGTACGACCAACATGTTGTACAAATTTGTCAGTAATACTGCGCAATTCTCTTTACCCATCCCTATATGTTGGTGGGGTGAGTTCCTGCCTGAGGTGGATCGGGTTCGGTATTCAGTGATCAAGTATCTCACTTACATGAGGATTGGAGACAAAGTTTTTTCTTAAAGCGCATTTGACTACTTTTGGTTAAGTGGTCCATCCTTTGCAGTAAGGGTCCGTGTGAATGTTTCATCTTGGTGGTAGACCCCTCTATACACTTCTTTGTGTGGACCAGCACGGAATCAACTTTCTATTGGAGATGTTTTAAATTATTTGGACTAGGATCTGGGCATAAACTCTACATTTTGTGTTATTTTAATCCCTTCTTGTATATGTTTAGGGCTGACGGCCTTTTTAGGAGTTATATCTTGTAAATCATTTAAAAAAATAATTGTTTAAAAACCTCAACATGGTGATTTGAAGTTTGGAGGGGATTGAGGGGAGATTATTTCTACCATCCCTGTTATCAGGGTGGTTGTTGGTATCCTGGAGGGCCCCCTTTCCAGGGTCTGCCACTTCGACCCTTCAGTCCACCCCTGCCTCCCCTCAATAAAAAAGATCTGGGTGACTTAGGGATTAACTCTTCAAATAATGGGTTGTACCCATTAGAAATCTCTAGGGTATTGATGCCTCAAATCCCTAATATTATAACCATAATCTGGTGGAGGGTGATTATCCCATTGATCCCTGTTATTCCATTGGTGGTCTGAATTACTATACCCATAGGATTGCCCCGCTCTCATGGTATGATTTCCCCCCTTCCTCTAACATTTTGAACTTGACCCCTGGGATTGGATCCTTCCCTTGGAGTGGGTCTGTTTCCATGAATGTGAGGTTCTCCCCGTATGGTAGTAGCCGCACTCCTATTACCATTATCTGGAATGGGGACCAATCCTGTACCTGTTTAAGACTCACGAGGTATAAAGCCACCTTTTTGCCATAGATAAAAAAATTAGTCCTAAAATCAACCAAAACCCTATTAAAATTTTTAAGCTTTTTGTTGTGTGTCCCTATACACCTTCTCGAATTTCTTCTTTATTTCTGTGTTAAAATTCACAATTTGCTGGAATTCTTTAATAGGGTCTAAAAAGAATTCCAACTCTGCTATCTTTTTTTTCCAAAATTCACATTTTTAAAACTAGTTTTTGGAGCTTTAATCCTACCCCATTACAGAACTCCAGCCATTCGGTGTATTCATCATCATCATCCAGCCCATCCTGCGGGCTCACTTCCCACCTAAGGCTGCACATTATAATGCTTTCCTTCAAGTAGTGCTTAAAAGTACAAATGTACCACTAGGTTTTAACCAGTTTTTCTAGGACATCTCCCAATGTATTCAGAGCACCACTATAATCAGTATTATCCTTGGAGACATTCTCTGCAGAAAATAGAGACTATAAATCAAGAGTTCTACTGTTAAAAAAATTCACTATATCCATGGCTGCTATGGAATACTTGCCAACAGTCCCGATTTTCCTGCTACAATCCCAATTTTGGGACCCTCGTCCCGATCGTAGGCCGTCCCGATTAAAATCCCAGGATTTTGCTTTTGTCCCGGGAAATCAGGACTGTTCTAGGCACCGGAGCTGCTTCTGGCTCCAAAAATATGGCCGCCGCCACCACCGCAAGATCGCATTCCTGTTTCCCCCTAGCTCTCAGCTCAGATCCGAACTCTGCCCCTCCAGCCTTCTGCACTCCAGCTGACCTCCTTCTAATCTCCGCCCCTCCAGCCCTCTGCATTGCAGCTCCTCCCACTCTCCCTCGCAATGTTATTCGGCCATCTACCGCCCCCGTCCTTACCCCCTGTTTTCATAGTGTTGTACTGAGACAGTTTTCCCCATGAAAACCAGGGGGGCGCACACAGGGGTGGGGGCGCTAGATGGCTGAATAACATTGTGAGGGAGAGTGGGAGGAGCTGCAGTGCAGAGGCCTGGAGGGGTGGAGATTAGGAGGAGCTGGACTGGAGGCTAGAGGGGGTTCTGATCTCAGCCGAGAGCCGGGGGAAACAGGTTTTTTGGGGGAAACCAATGTTGGCACAATTCCGGTCTGTGAGAGGCAGAGCCAAGGGACTCTACTGCACTGGGGACATCTGATGTAAGGAAGCACTCTGCTCAGGATGCCTGATGTAAGGAGGGACTCCGCTGGGGACACCTGATGTAAGGAAGCACTCTGCTGGGGACACCTGATGTAAGGAAGCACTCCACTGGGGACACCTGATGGAAGGAAGCACTCCGCTGGGGATGCCTGATGTAAGGAAGGACTCCTCTGGGGACATCTGATGTAAGGAGGGACTCCGCTGTGGACATCTGATGTAAGGAGGAACTCAGTTGGAGACACCTGATGTAAGGAGGGACTCAGCTGGGGAACCTGATGTAAGGAGGGACTCCGCTGGGGACGCCTGATGTAAGGAAGGAATCCGCTGGGGACGCCTGATGTAAGGAGGGACTCTGCTGGGGACACCTGATGGCAACTGGTTGCAGGCGACGTGACAAGGCTTCCACTGATTCTGCATTATGGTGAGTGGAACCATTAAATTTTATATTACAATGTAATAATAGAAATAATGCGCTTTAATCATCCTGATACCATAACAACCATGGTGCGGGGATGATTGAAGCGCTAACACCAGGAGTTTGGAGTATCTTGATCTGTTGATTGATGTATGAGGGTGAGGGTAGGCGTGAAATAATTATAAATTGTACATTGTAAATTATACTTTTCTTCAGATTGCAATTTGTTTTAAACATTTCCATACAGGGATGGTAAATAAAGTATTTCTATATTTCTTTTTAAAATAAACTGTGTCATAAATATCATTATCTACACTCCACTGAGGCACATGTAAAGTTCCACTCCATTTCTCTCTTAATTTAAATCCTTTATCTGCTGATTGTTAAACTTTCTGGAATACACATATTTCTATTGTGGTGTAGGATCTGGGCCTGCTGTCCCTCCATTCCTCTTTCTTTCCTTCCTTCTCTCCCTCCCTATCTTTCTTTCTTTCTCCCTCCATCCCTCGTTCATCTCAGACTCGGACCACACCCCTTGAGCCACGCCCCTTTAAGCCACATCCACTATTTCGTTTAAACCACGTACATTTTTTGCCTCTACGCGCGTCACATTTTCCTTTTCTTTTTATACCACGACTTAAAATGAATGCCCCACTCCTAATTATAATATAATTCCACCTACAGACAAAAAAGTGTCCATATATATTTTTTTACAATGTTGGCAACTATGCTATGGGTAAATAAAATAAAATCTATAACATCTAACTGTCAGGGCTGGGCTCAGCCCTTCATTCTCTGAGCTGGCCGCTCAGCTGTCGGCTAATTGCCAGTTCCCATTTCTCTCCACAGTTACCCAGCTGTTGTTGATTCTGCTCATCAGTCCTGCCTACTTAAAGTCGTCCAGCTCACTTGATCTCCTTCGCCCTTGTCAACATCACAGAGACTTTTCTCCTGCGTTCCTGTTGAAGACTTGCTCGACTGATGTTCCTTCTGGCTCCTGATCCTGCTTGCTGTACTACTACACTTATCCCTGGCTCTCTGACATTTGCTTGGCTGACTACCTGATCCGGTTACTGAACTCTGGCTTGTTTTGACTACACTTACTCTGTTTACCTTTATTATTATTATTATTATTAAACAAGTGTTATTTAACTATACTTCTGTCTCGGTCTGATTCATGGTTCTTGATAGTAGGCGAGGGCCATGAATTCAGAAGTTAGTCAATCCACTTGTTGGTAATATTTTTTCCAGATTGGATGAGCAAGATCCCACATGGATCAGTTTGCCATAGCGTTACAAATGCTCCTGAGTCGCACGGCTCACCTGGAAACTCCCACTGTGGCTGCTCCGGTACAACCTGAGTTGCAGGCCGTCCCTGCTGCTGCGCCAGTCTCTGTGCAGGCACCTGCCTCAAGTATTACCCCTATAAGAGGTATGTCTGGTTCCGCTCCGCTTCCCCAGCGATTTGGGGGCGATCCAGTTCAATGCAGTGGGTTTCTCAACCAGGTTGAGATTTACTTTGAGATGCGGCTCCAGGCGTTTCCCACGAACAGAAGCAAAGTAGGTTTTGTAATATCTTTGCTTTCTGAGAGAGCCTTGGCCTGAGCAAACCCTCTATGGGAGGCACAAAAACCTGTTGTCTTGAGTTACCCTGACTTTGTGGCCTCCTTCAAAATAGTATTTGACGTTCCCGCACGCTCCGCTTCTGCTGCTAAGTGCCTCATGTCCATCAAAGTACGAGAACTGTTGCCGACTACGCCATTGAATTCCATACTCTGGTAGCAGAGGTTGCTTGGAACAATGAGGCCCTTGTGGGTGATTTTTCTCATGGTCTCTCCGATTCCATCAAGGATGAGAGAGCAGCCCAAGATATACCCACTGAGCTGGAGAGGTTGATCACATTTGCCATCCTCATTGACTCCAGACTCAGGGAAAGACTCTCTTTTAAGGAGCGCTTGCGGAAGCCTCCTGTTCTTTTGCCTCCGAGCTTTGCAGTCCCACCCATGCCTCCCTCACCTCCCATGCCTCCTGGTACCGAGTTGGTCAGTGAAGATGAACCCATGCACTTGGGCTTCACGCATCTCTCTGCGGATGAGAGAGCCTTTAGGAGGAGGGAGAGATTGTGCCTTTATTGTGGCCAGGCCACTTTTTTAAATCTTGTCCTACCTGTCCAGGGAATGCCCGAACCTTGAGGTCCTGTCATGGACAGACCTTAGGTGGCGTTATTTCGTCCCCAGTTATCTAGAAGGATAAGCCCCTGGTTTCGGTCACCCTTTCTTGGGCTGAGTTGTCCGTCGAGATACAGGCTCTAATCGACTCTGGGGCTGCAGGCCTGTTCATTGATGCTGCCTTTATATCGCAGCACTCGATTCTGCTGCAGCTGCATGACACTCCACTTGCAATTGAGGCTCTTGATGGGAGACCTCTACAGCCTGCCCATGTGACTCATGAGACGGTTCCGTTGTCCATGGCCGTAGGGGCTCATCATGAGATAATCCAATTCCAAGTTCTTTCCTAACCTAGGTTTCCGCTGGTTATTGGTTATCCTTGGTTACAGAGGCACAACCCCTCTTTTGATTGGCTCCCTGCTGAGGTTCTCTCCTGGTCACCACAATGCAGTGAGACATGCTTCCAGAAGGTAGCCAAGGTCCTGATCACCTCTTCACTCTCCTCTCTGCCGGAAGAGTACTGCAATTTTAACAATGTCTTTGACAGAGGTCAAGCCGGTAGTTTGCCTCCACACTGGCCTTATGATTGTGCAATTGATCTTCAACCTGGTGCCATACCCCCTCGTGACTGGGTTTACCCTTTGTCGGTCTTTGAGAATAAGACCATGGAGGAGTATGTTGCAGATGCACTTTCTCGAGGTTTCATCTGCAAATCCTCATCTCCTGCTGGTGCTGGTTTCTTCTTTGTGAAGAAGATGAGCGGTGAACTGAGACATTGTATTGATTATAGGGGTCTCAATCATTTCACAATTAAGAATGCCTACCCGATTCCGTTGATTACAGAGTTATTTGACCGCCTTAAGGGAGCAACAGTTTTCACAAAGCTTGATTTGAGAGGGGCATACAATCTCGTGCGGATTAAGGAGGGCGACGAGTGGAAAACTGCGTTTAACACCAGAACAGGCCATTATGAGTACCTCGTAATGCCTTTTGGCCTTTGTAACGCCCCAGCAGTTTTCCAGGAATGTATTAATGATGTCCTCCGAGATTTGTTGTAGTTATGTGTGGTGGTTTATCTCGATGATATCCTCATATTTTCCAAGTCCCTGGAGAGCCACCACACAGATATCTGTCGTGTGCTTCAGAAACTAAGAGAAAACAATCTCTTGTAAACTGGAGAAGTGCGAGTTCCATCGTGAACAGGTTAAATTCCTGGGCTATGTCATTTCCACTGCTGTTCTTTCGATGGACCCAGAGAAACTTTCGTCAGTCCTACAGTGGCCCCGACCCATGGGTTTAGGTCCTCTGCAGCGTTTCCTGGGCTTTGCCAACTATTATCGGAAGTTTATTTGTAACTTCTCGTCTCTGGTCAAGCCCCTGACTGATATGACCAGAGAGAACGGTAACCCACAAAGTTGGTCTCGAGTCCATTAAGGCCTTTGAGAGTCCCAAGGCTGCCTTTGTTTCTGCTCTTGTGTTGGCACATCCTGATCCTATGTTGGCTTTTATCTTAGAAGTTGATGCTTCTGAGACTGGAGTTGGCTCCCTTCTGTCTCAACGTCCTAACTCTATGCATCCGTGTGGCTACTTTTCCAAGAAATTGTCACCTGCAGATTGCAATTACGAGATTGGTAACAGAGAGCTGTTGGCGATCATTTTAGCCCTGAAAGAATGGAGACATCTCCTTGTGCCGGTTCTCATTCTTGCTGACCATAAGAATCTCACATTCTTGTCTGAGGCTACGCACCTCTCTCCCAGAAGCGCGCGATGGGCTCTTTTTTTGTCAAACTTTAATTACAGTGTCTCATTCTTACCCGGTACTAAGAATGTAAGGGCCAACGCCTTGTCACGACAATTTTCCTCCACTTCCAAGTTGGAGTCGGTTCCGGTTCCTGTGATTCCTCCTGATCGTATTCTGGCTACGGTTTGCACCAGTCTTACTTCTCCTTTGGGTGACAAAATTCTTGCTGCTCATGTCCTTGCTCCTCCTGAGAAACCTTGTGACCGCTGCTTTGTCCCAGAAAGTCTCCGTACTGCCATGCTCCAGACTTACCATTCTCCCAAGGCAGCTGGCCACCCTGGGAAGAATCAACTCTTTTTTGGGCCATTCACCAACAATTCTGGTGGCCTAGTCTACAGGCTGATGTAACTGCCTTCTTAGCTGCCTGTTCCATGTGCTCAGAGTAAGACTCCATGACACCTACCAGTGGGCCTCCTACAACCCATACCCAATGCCCAATGGAGAGAGGCCCTGGACCCACCTGTCTATGGATTTCATTGTGGAGTTACCCAACTCCCAAAGGCAACACTTAACCTTATGGTGGTTGACCAGTTCTCAAAGATGTGTCATTGTATTCCACTTAAGAAGCTGCCCACTTCTAAGGAACTGGCTTCCATTTTTGCTCGGGAGATCTTTCGCTTACATGGGCTACCCAAGGTGATTGTCTTGGACAGGGGTAGTCAGTTTGTCTCCCGGTTCTCACTTTTGTGCACAGTTGGGAATTCAGCTCGCTTTCTCCTCTGCGTATCTCCCGCAGTCTAATGGGGCCGCAGAAGGAGCCAAGCAGTCATTGGAGCAATTCTTACGTTGCTATATTTCTGACCATCATAACAACTGGTCAGACCTATTACCATGTGAAGAGTTTGCTCACAACAGTGCCTTGAATTTGTCTTCCCGATTGTCCCCGTTTTATGGGGAAATATGGCTTCCAACCTTCCATGTTGCCTGACTCATTTGTTCCGCAGAGTATTCCTGCGTTAGAGGAGCATCTCCGTTGTCTTCGTACCACTTGGGCACAAGTTCAGGAGGCTTTGCAACATGCTAACGATAGGTATAGACTCCATGCTGACCGCAGATGCCTGCCTGCACCTTCCTACCAGGTTGGGGACAGAGTCTGGCTGTCATCTCGCAACCTCCGACTTCGTGTTCCTTCTTTGAAGTTTGCACCTCGTTTTATTGGGCCTTTCCGTATCCTTCGCAGGATTAACCCAGTGGCTTACGCCTTGAACCTTCCTCCTAGTGTGCGTATCTCAAATGTGTTTCATGTCTCCTTATTGAAACCTTTGGTCTGCAATCGCTTGAGGACCTCGATGCCAAGTCCTCACCCTATACAGATGAGAGCCATGAGTATGAAGTACAATCCATTGTTGACTCCCGTAGGTTCTGCGGGTGCATACAGTACCTGGTGCATTGGAAGGGGTATGGTCTGGAGGAATGCTCTTGGGTCTCATCCTCGGACGTACATGCCCCTGTCCTCCTCCGTGATTTCCATAGACATTTTCCCCTCAAGCCCGGTGGTCCTCTGAGGGGGGGTACTGTCAGGGCTGGGCTCAGCCCTTCCTTCTCTGAGCTGGCCGCTCAGCTGTCAGCTAATTGCCAGCTCCCATTTCTCTCCACAGTTACCCAGCTGTGCTGTTGTTGATTCTGCTCGTCCAGCTCACTTGATCTCTGCCTTCACCTTTGTCAACATCAGAGGTTTTTCTCCTGCGTCCCTGTTGAAGACTTGCTCGGCTGACGTTCCTTCTGGCTCCTAATCCTGCTTGCTGTACTACTACGCTTATCCCTGGCTCTCTGACATTTGCTTGGCTGACTACCCGATCCGGTTACTGAACTCTGGCTTGTTTTGACTACGCTTACTCTGTTTACCTTATTATTATTATTATTATTATTATTATTAAACAAGTGTGATTTAACTATACTTCTGTCTTGGTCTGATTCATGGTTCCTGATAATAACCCAATTGCAACCAATTAAATACAGTGGAACCTCGGATTGCGGGTAACGCGGGTTAACAAGCGTTTCGCAATACGAGCAATTACTTTTTTTTTTTAAATCCTGACTCGGTTTGCGAGTGTTGTCTATATAACTATAACTATATCAATGAGCAGTTTAGTAGTGTGGCTACTCCCTCTGATGAAGTCTCCTATGAAATGCATTAGGGCATGACCACACGATCAATCTGTACAGATGTGACTGTGCCTCTTAACCCATGAACTGCCTTGTTCGTTTCAATGAAAGGGTGGTGAGAGCTGGGCTCGTAGTCTGATGTTATTAGAGGCTATTACACGCTTTTGAATGTTTTAAACTTTGTAAGTGCAATGTATTAACCTCCCTAGTGTAACCCCGAGACACTCTCGGGACTGCATCGCAGTATCCATGTACAGGTTTCTTACCTTGTCCCCATGATCCTGCGATGTCTCCCTGCTGTGTTCTCCCCTGGATCCTCTGCCCGATGCTCTGTGTTCCGGGCTCCGTTCCCTGCGAGCGTCACGACGCATGGGAACGGAGCCGGTGGGAATTTAAAAAAGTGAAAAAAAGTAACACGCAAAAATCAGACATAATCATACCGCCAGGGTGGTTATTGGGGTTTTTTATTGATTAAAATGACCATAACAGTATCACGTTATGTGAGTGTCTCTTTCATGGTGGTGAGTTGATATAGATCGGGCGTCAGCAACTTGTCGATCGCGGTCCACCTGTCAACTGCCTGCAGGTGACAGATGGACCACGAACAGGTTCCTGCGCCGCCGTTCCCTGCCTGTGCCTTCTATGTGCTATTCCTTGTCTCTCCTCGCAGCCTCCTCTGCAGCTCTGCCATGCCATCAATGTCCTGGCATCTCTCTCTCCCTCCCACCTCCATCCTCCCCCACCGCTGTGATCAGTGAACAGCAGAGACCGGGAGGAAGCACAGCTCAGGATGGAGGGTAGGGGAGGAGCTGGCCAAACAAACTTTTTATGTTAAACTGCTTGTGATTGGTTGCTACCACACGGGATGGACCTAAGCAACCAATCACCAGCTTGCTAAGATTAAAAGTCACTCTGCCAGCTCCCGCCCCTCTGTCCAGAACTGTGCTGCCTGTCGGTCTCCGCTGTGGAAACATGTAGGACACACACTGTGCTATGGGAGAGGAGGGAATGGGGGTTACTGCTATAGGGGAAAGGGGGGCAGAAGACACCAATGTGTGTGTGTGGGGGGGTGATGTGAAGGGGCAGAGGACCCTGTTATGGGCAGGGTCACCCCCATAGCAGTGTCCTCTACCAATCTTCACATCACCCACCCCATCCCTGCATTCTGAGCACAACCCACTCCTAAACCCTGCATTCTGAACGCAAGCACTAATGAACCCTGCATTCTGAACGCAAGCACTAATGAACCCTGCATTCTGACCGCATTGCACTCCTGAACCCTGCATTCTGACCGCAACGCACTCCTGAACCTTGAATTCTGACTGCAACGCACTCCTGAACCCTGCGTTCTGACCGCAACACACTTCTGTACCCTGCATTCTGACTTCTGAACCCTGCATTCTGACTGCAATGCACCCCTGAACCCTGCATTCTGGCTGCAACGCACCCCTGAACCCTGCATTCTGGCTGCAACGCACCCCTGAACCCTGCATTCTGGCCACAACGCACCCCTGAACCCTGCATTCTGGCCACAACGCACCCCTGAACCCTGCATTCTGACCACAACGCACTCCTGAACCCTGCGTTCTTACCGCAATGCACTTCTGAACCCTGCATTCTGACCGCAACACACTTCTGAACCCTGCATTCTGACTGCAATGCACCCCTGAACCCTGCATTCTGGCCGCAACGCACCCCTGAACCCTGCATTCTGGCCGCAACGCACCCCTGAACCCTGCATTCTGGCCGCAACGCACCCCTGAACCCTGCATTCTGGCCGCAACGCACCCCTGAACCCTGCATTCTGGCCGCAACGCACCCCTGAACCCTGCATTCTGACCGCAACGCACCCCTGAATCCTGCATTCTGACCGCAACGCACCCCTGAATCCTGCATTCTGACCGCAACGCACCCCTGAATCCTGCATTCTGACCGCAACGCACCCCTGAATCCTGCATTCTGACCGCAACGCACCCCTGAACCCTGCATTCTGACCACAATGCACTTCTGAACCCTGCATTCTGAGCGTAACGCACTCCTGCATTATGACCTAATGCACTCCTGAACCCTGCATTCTGACCGCAACACACTTCTGAACCCTGCATTCTGGCCGCAACGCACCCCTGAACCCTGCATTCTGGCCGCAATGCACCCCTGAACCCTGCATTCTGGCCGCAATGCACCCCTGAACCCTGCATTCTGGCCGCAACGCACCCCTGAACCCTGCATTCTGGCCGCAACGCACCCCTGAACCCTGCATTCTGGCCGCAACGCACCCCTGAACCCTGCATTCTGGCCGCAACGCACCCCTGAATCCTGCATTCTGACCGCAACGCACCCCTGAATCCTGCATTCTGACCGCAACGCACCCCTGAATCCTGCATTCTGACCGCAACGCACCCCTGAATCCTGCATTCTGACCGCAACGCACCCCTGAACCCTGCATTCTGACCACAATGCACTTCTGAACCCTGCATTCTGAGCGTAACGCACTCCTGCATTATGACCTAATGCACTCCTGAACCCTGCATTCTGACCGCAACACACTTCTGAACCCTGCATTCTGGCCGCAACGCACCCCTGAACCCTGCATTCTGGCCGCAACGCACCCCTGAACCCTGCATTCTGGCCGCAACGCACCCCTGAACCCTGCATTCTGGCCGCAACGCACCCCTGAACCCTGCATTCTGGCCGCAACGCACCCCTGAACCCTGCATTCTGGCCGCAACGCACCCCTGAACCCTGCATTCTGACCACAACGCACCCCTGAACCCTGCATTCTGACCACAACGCACTTCTGAACCCTGCATTATGACCATAACGCACTCCTGCATTATGACCGTAATGCACTCCTGAACCCTGCATTCGAACCGCAACACACTCCTGAACCCTGCATTCGAACCGCAACGCACTCATGAACCCTGCATTCTGACAGCAACGCACTCATGAACCCTGCATTCTGACAGCAACGCACTCATGAACCCTGCATTCTGACAGCAACGCACTCATGAACCCTGCATTCTGACAGCAACGCACTCATGAACCCTGCATTCTGACAGCAATGCACTCATGAACCCTGCATTCTGACCACAATGCATTTCTGAACCCTGCATTCTGAGCGTAACGCACTCCTGCATTATGACCGTAATGCACTCCAGAACCCTGCATTTGAACCGCAACACACTCCTGAACCCTGCATTCGAACCGCAACACACTCCTGAACCCTGCATTCGAACCGCAACACACTCCTGAACCCTGCATTCTGACAGCAACACACTCCTTAACCCTGCATTCTGACCACAATGCACTCCTGAACCCTGCATTCTGACCACAATGCATTTCTGAACCCTGCATTCTGAGCGTAACGCACTCCTAAACCCTGCATTATCACTGTAACCCACTCCTGATCTCTGCATTCTGAGTATAATGCACTGATGAACTCTGCATTCTCTGCATAATGCACTCCAAAACCCTACACTGTCTTGTAATACTTATTTTTGTTCTGAGTACAAATATTTTATCAAAAAAAAAAAGTTGGCTTTTCTTACTGTTTTTTTTTGTGGGGGGGGACTGTGCTGGTGATCTTTGACTTCATCAATGTTGTTCAAGTAGATTCCCATCTCTCGAAGGTTGCCTTCCCCTAATATAGATGAAGTGTCCGATATTCAACAGACCGTAAGACAAAGAGATATTATAGTATAAGGCTCGGCTTTTGCTGTGATCTGGTGAGTCGTTACCCATTGGGGAGTCTGTAACAAGGTGTGGTGATGGGAACTGTGATTATTACAACAATCTCTTACCATTCAACCCAGATTGGGAACAGGCTCACAGCATTTATACTTACGGAGTGTCAAAGAAGGACTTTTTTATATGTTGATCTGAATTTTGATCAATTAGCGCTGCTAATGTTTGTATTTTCTTTAAGGAAGTTCAAACATATGTGTGTAGAATCCATGTCTTTTGTGAGTGAAAAACCCTCCACCCAAAATTGAAATCAATTAAATTTTAATTGAAATTAAATGAATTTAACTTACCGTAAATGAAATTGAAATGACACCCACCAAACTTTTTGATGTTTTTGGTATAGAAAGGTAAGAGGCACTTTATCTGATTTGATTTTTTTGGATATGTTTTATAGCAAAAAGTAAAAAGTTATTATTTTTTTCCTAAATTGTCAGTCTTTTTTTGTTTATAAAATAAAATATAAATGTAAATAAAAGGAGGTTGAGATACGGCTCTAGAAGAGTGTGAACATAACACAATAGTAATACCTATAAGCCTATAGGCAGATCTTGATCAACAGTTAAATATACTATCAGTAAGAAAATTATCCTATTATTGTGTGGTCTGCGTTTCTAAAAAAAAAGAGATGACAGAGTGAGGAGGAAAAGTGTATAGGAGAGTAATTCCAACCAGCTAGACTCGTCACTTAAGGATCCCGTGCAGACTCGTTCCTCATGGTGGGGGGTGCCCCCAGCAATTAAGGGGGTTCCACCCGAAGGTACCAGCCCTCCCATATTGCCGTATGTCGAGCCATATGATCTTCTAAGCGGGCTGACATAGACTCCATGAGCTCTATGTCTTTAATTCTGGCTTAGAGGTCCGAAAGTGTTGGGGGATTTTGGTTTTTCCAGTGTATTGCCACTAAGCACCTTGCCGCTGTGATTATATGTGTGGCAATTTTTTTAACTAATCCGGGAAGTTTAGGAGGGAAAAAGCGAGTAGGAACAGCTTAGGGGAGAGGGGGACATCTACCTCAAACAGCTGATGGAGAAGGCCCTGTACCGAACTCCAGTAGGGCTGAAGAGCTGGGCAGTTCCAATAAATATGGAATAGCGTGCCCTGGTCTTAAAGACATCTCCAACAGCGATCCGAGGCCAATGGGTATATGGCATATAAGCGAGATGGTACAATGCTGGTTTCAAAAGCAACTCAATTCTGTGTGCTGTGAGGGGCCTTTTCTCTACCGGCATGTATACTGGGAAGTGATGTGTATAGAGAGCAGGATACAGAAGATAGAGCAATTTGTCTGCTGGATTTACAAGAACGTGTTCTGTTCAGTTAAAGAAAAGTTCCAGTCTGGGCAAAAAAATTCAAAATCAGCAGCTACAAATCCTGTAGCTGCTGACTTTTAATATAAGGACACTTACCTGTCCAGGGATGCCGCGACCTTGGCTTCGGGTGCAGGCGCTGGCAGCTTCACTAAGGGAAACCGACAGTAAAGCCTTCAGGCATGTGCGAGTCGTGCTGCATTTTCTGAATGGTCCCTCCATCTGTGTCCCAGAAGGCAGTGGAGGAAAAGAGGAGGGATCAGACATCCTCGGCGATTGCAGCGGGGATCTGACCCAGAAGTGGGAGCAGGTCAAAAATAGATGCCCACGCCCCCCCAAAAGTGCCAAATGTGGTAGTGGAGGGGGGAGGGTGCAAATATGGGCTGATGTGCAAAAAATGTACATACTTTTATTGTATTTCACAGTGTAAAACAGTTCCTCCATTTAGGCTCGATTTACGCTAATACATTTTTTGATGATTTTTGCATTTTGCAGAAATGCAAGGAATTTTTTTAACATGGGTTCCTATGGAACATGTAGAAGACTTCAATGGACTCGCATCCAAAATGCAAGTACTGCGTTTTTACTGCATTTTGCAATTTGTGTGGGGTTTTTTTTACATTCACTGTATATAGCTGGTTGCTAAGGAGTGGGTCGGGAAGCCCACTGCCGCGTCCTTAACAACCGATGAGTCATCAGCTGTCAGCGGATGAGATTGTGGTGGCAGAAGACGGCTCGGGGAGAAGACAGCTCAGAGCTATTTTTTTTTATAAAGACTTGTCAAAAAACAGCTTTTGTTTTTTTTTTTTTTTTTTTAACGTTTCACTGCTTTTTTGGTGAATGGGTAAGTGTACGATGTACCCGATACTCATTCACATAGGGAGGCCGGGATCTGGGGGTCTTCCAGACTCTGATAAGCATCCGCCCGCAGACCCCAACAACCACCACCCAGGGTTGTCGGGAAGAGGCCCTTGTCCCCTTCAACATGGAGGCAAGGTGCTTTGGGGTGAGAGGGTGCAGAGCCCCCCTGCCCCAAAGCACCCACCCTCCCATGTTGAGGGCATGTGGCCTGGTATGGTTCAGCAGGGGAGCGCTCGCTTGTCCCCTCCCTTTCCTGACCTACTGGGCTGCATGCTCGGTAAGGGTCTGATATGGATTTTGGTGGGGAACCCCATGCCATTTTTAAAAAAATGTTGGCGTGGTGGTGTCCCCTCCAAATTAATACCAGACCGAAGAGTCTGGTATGGTCTTTGGAGGGCACCCCACGCCATTTTTGTCATGAATTTTTTTAGCCACCAATTCGTTTTTTTACATTAAGTTGTCAGTGGGGAAGCCCGCTGCCATCTGATGATTCATCAGTTGTTAAGGACGCAGCGACCGGCTTCCTGACCTGCTCCTTAGCAACCAGCTATATACAGTAAATGTAAAAAAAAAAACTTGCAAATCGCGGTTAAAAACGTGGTTACAAAAATGCAGAAAGCACAGCAAAAAGCACTGCAGAAACACTCAAAAGCAAAATGCATTGATGTGAATCGAACTGCAGTTCTATCTGCAAGCTGAAGGCATATTTTTTTTATCAGGTTTGTTTTTGGGTTTCAAACATTTTGTCATACAAACAAAACATAGAAACAGTTCTCTAGAGAAAATCAGAAGCATTGTTAGGATTATGTTATTAACAAGAACAGAGAATTACCGGTGTTTAGCCGCGTTTGGCGTCTGAAATGTGGAAAACGTTTGCATCTGAACCCATTTTTTTGCTTCTGGAAAAACGAGGTTAAACACAACTGCCTAAAAATGCCAAAAAACTAGACTGTGTACATGGACATATAGGATATCATTGAATGGGTTCAGGGGCAGTTGAAAAAAGTGTCCAACTGCCTCTGAACGCACGTTCAATAGCGTCTCGTGTGCATAAGGCCATAGAGTCCACAAACTGTGGGATATACAGTATACAGTATACCCGAAATCTGATTTACTTCCAGTCTATCTTCTTTTTTGAGGCTTGAAAATGAAAAGTACAGATATCCCCCAATTTTTTTAAAATGAAGAAATAAAAAAAAAAAAACTATTATTATTTTTTTTTACATACTGTCACCAGTGCAGTACAGCATCATCATATATCTGGTGTGGCTGTGATCAGGGACACTGACTGGTGACAGTATGCAGGGAAAAAAAAACTTTATTTTTTTCAAATTTTCTTTCTTTTTTATTACTTTTTTTTTTTTTGAAGTAGTCAGGATTTTTTTTTACACATTATGATTGCCAGTACCAGTGAATTTCAGTGTTATAAACAACCATTTTTACTGATTAAAATCAATTAATTCGGTGTTTACTGCTGTGGTTAGCTGTGATTGGCCAAAGCTAATCACATGGTACAGATGGGTTGTGATTGGCCCTGTCTGTAGTACATCCAAATTTCGGCAGCTGGTGTTATTGGCAAAATGCTGATAAGATAAAAAGATGCCAATAATGGCACCGAAAACGCACACGATTTTGCCGCAAATTCGTGGGGATTTTGCTGTGTTTCTACCGCAAATTTGCCGCAATTTAGCTGTGCTTATTGAGTGTTCTTCATAGGTCATGTGACTCAAAAAACGCATCAGAAAGATAACACGGGTGCGTTAATGATGGGTTCTTGCTGCGTTTTCAATGCATTTCAACAGGGAGGAGCGTTTTTTTTTTTAACTAAGTAAAAATGCAGCAAGCAAGATTTTTAACACCACAATGGAAGCGTAGTAGATCTGTGTGCAGACATACATAGAATTTAACCACTTGCCAACCAGTTGCTGCAGTTTTACTGCGGCAGAATGGCACGGCCTGTGGCCACTAGGGGCGTGTGCACCTGCTGCACGCCCCCTGAGCCAATGTGAGTGCCCGGAGGTCACGATCACCACCAGGCTCCCGCAATCACCACTGAGACACGGAGAACCGGGAGCTGTGTGTGTAAACACACAGTTTCCGGGTCTCTGAGTGGGGAAGTGACAGATCGTCTGTTCATACAGAGTATGAACAGCATCTCTCTCTTCCCCCACACAGTCCCCTCCCCCCTTCAGAACACACACTAGAGAACACATTAACTCCTTGATCGCCCCCTAGTGTTAACCCCTTCACTGCCAGTGACATTTTTTACAGTAATCAATGCATTTTAATAGCACAGATTGCTGTATTAATGCCAATGGTCCCAAAAATGTGTCAAAATTGTCCGATGTGTCTGCCGTAATGTCGCAGTCCCGATAATAATCGCAGATCGCCACCATTACTAGTAAAAAAAAATAAATAATAAGAATGCCAAAAAAATCCCCAAATTTTGTAGACGCTATAACTTTTGCGCAAACTAATCAATGTACGCTTATTGTGATTTTTTTTTTTTACCAAAAATATGTAGAATACATATCGGCCTAAACTGAGGAAGAAAATTTTTTTTTATATATTTTTGGGGGATATTTATTATAGCAAAATGTAAAAAATAGTGTTTTTTTTCAAAATGGTCGCTCTTTTTTTGTTTATAGCGCAAAAAATAAAAACCGCAGAGGTGATCAAATACCACCAAAAGAAAGTTCTATTTTTGGGAAAAAAAGGACATCAATTTTGTTTGGGTGCAACGTCGCACGACCGCGCAATTTTCAGCTAAAGCGATGCAGTGGCGAATTGCAAAAAGTGCTCTGGTCAGGAAGGGGGTAAAATCTTCCAGGGCTGAAGCGGTTAAAGGGATACAAATTTCCTGTGCTAAACATGCCAATAATGGCCAACGACAAAATTAATTTATATTAATTTAAATTAATAATATTAATTAAAAAAGTTAAATATAATACAATTATGTATAAAAATTTAAATATTTTTTAAACTGTCATTTTCAGTTTTTGGCCAAGTGCATCCTGCATTTTTGGTTTCGTCACCAAAATTTCCATTCGGTGTACCTTTTTGTCTGTACCATGTGATTGTTGTGACCAATCACAGAAATTAAATTAACACAATAATACACAATGGATGACATGAATGAAAGCCATCCATTGTGTACAATTGTGATGTGATCTGCTGTGATTGGTCACAGTGATCACATGGTACTGGCAGCAGCCAGTACACTGATCAGTCCTCTGGACACAGTGGGTGACAGATTGTGCTGCAGCATGTCCCAAGGGGCGTGTACAAGGTGCGTTCCAGGAGGACATTATATGATGTCCACCAGAAACAGTGAATGTCCCGCCCCGCCGTCCTTTGTCTATAGGCCGGACAGGAACTGGTTAAACAGGACAATTTGTCTCCCAAAGGACCAGCAAGACCATATTCTCAGCTTTCATATGGCATTGTGTGCCTCTCACAGGCGATATATCTGTACAGTTCACATATCTGCTCATCCATTGAAGGAGATGGTGAGGAAACCTATTTTAAGGTTATCATTTTGTGAGCCACAAAGAGGGATCCTAATACCGCAAGTGATGTACAGCCATTAGATGGGGAATTAGTGAAAGTATCTCCCCCCTGTTGTATTTAGTGAAATGCTGGGAGGAGCCTGGGCTGAGGACACTTTCCATTCACTCACACAGCCAAAGGCGTGCACAGGGGGTGTGCTGGGTGTGCCTGGGCAGATTCCCCTGCTGATATTTCACCAAAGCCCCCAATGGAGATCCTAAAAAAAATTGTAAAAAATATGAAAATAAAATAATAAAAATAAAAAACACCATCCTCTGCCCTACTAACACAGTCCATGTTTTAATGAATTTAAAAATGTTTTTTACATTTAATGCAATAGGCTGCCCACACCTATTCACACAGCATATGGACTGTTGAGGAGTGCGGCGTCTTTGTGTTACAATTCACTTTTATTATGTACTGTTCATCATAATTAGACCAGAGGCCAGTGGGTGGGTGGAGCTTACTGTCAGGGGTGGGGTTTATTCCAAAAATTCAGGCAACCTACACCTTAAGTGCCGGTTCACACTGATGCGAGTTCATAACCAATGCGATGCGTCAAAAACATTCTAAATTCGCATGTCATCCATAAAGTCATTGTTTTCAATGATGGTCATTCACATACATGCGTTGCGATTCCTCTACAAATGCGATGCGATAAAAAAAAGGGTCTTGTGGGAGTTTACAGCGTTGCGTTGCGAATTTAGTCTCCATAGACATCAATGTAAATCGTTCTGGAATCGCATTATTGGTTCAGATATGTGCAAATTCCACCACACTACTCTCCACAAAAACCAGGAAATACACAGGAAGTTAACACCGTTTTTTTGTTACATTATGATTCCATTGGCTAGAACATCAATCGCAGCTATGACCAACTCCTGAAATTCGCTGTAAAATCGCTGTAAATTTGCTGTAAAATCGCACCTCACACAGGACAAAAAACGTACAAATTCACAGCGCAGCAGTGTGAAGCGGCACTAATACCAAAGTGAAAACCATCTCATAATGAACACTGAAGACACACCGAACACATCAGAGTTCTGGATTTCAGACAGATCTATATGTAACAGAATGGTAGACAGTATATACACAAAATACCTGATATAAAATAAAGAAATTGTGCACAACTAAAAAAACTGCACTATAAAAGGTATAGAGAAAGCAGATCTTTTTAATATAAAAAAGGTTTTTCATCTGTAATCTATAAAATATATATCCAAAAGCCTCGTACACACGATCAGATTTTCCGATGGGAAATGTGTGATGACAGGCTGTTGGTGGAAAATCTGACCGTTTGTACGCTTCATCGGACAATTGTTGTCGGATTTTCCACGGACAAATTTTGGATCGCAGGTTTTAAAATTTTCCCCGGACAAATGTCTATTGGATTTTCCGAGCGTGTGTACACAAGTTTGTCGGACAAAAGTCCAAAGTACAAAACATGCATGCTTGGAAGCAAAGATGAGCCGGAAGCGGTCGGTCTTGTAAACTAGCATTTGTAATGGAGAATTAACATTCGTGACGAGGCAAATTATGAAATCTCCAAATGCAGCGCACAATTCTCTTCTTCTTTAATGGGATAATAATGAAGCTGCTTTGCTGGTGATACTGATGGAGTTGTTGCAAACAAATTTCCAAAGGCTTTTTTTTCTAGTGATATCAAGAATAATATTATTATGTTTTTTTTTTATTTTATTCGGCCAAGTTACCACAACACCATTATCACCTAGTTTTTAAGATCAAAGATACAACTATGTTGGTGTCCCTTGTTAATTTTACATTGTATTTTCTTAAATGTAACTGTCTACTCCCAAACTGTCATTTGAAGTAAAACACATAGCCAAGTATTATTCTACACAATTTTTTTTATTGTGCATTAAAAAAAGAAAACAAATAAAATTAGACATGCTATCTGCCAATAGAACTTAACCAAATAGTGCATTCTATGCATCCAAAAATATAGAAAATATACCAAATCAAATCATTATTCAACCAAAAAAATAATGTCAAAGCAATAACTCCAAAGCCAATAATAAATAACACGTTATCTCCTCTGATTCCGCAACATGTCTGGTTGACGAACGGCCGTTCAGAAACAAACTGAAAAGTGCAAAATAAAAAGCGTGAATCAACACTCACCAAACTTCTACTAACACGAAATTAGCAGAAGGAGCCCAAAGGGTGGCGCTAAAGAGCTGAAAAACAACGTAGTACGTTACTACGTTTGTATTTGTTGGCTGACAATTCCTTGCCGTTTGTATGCAAGACAAGTTTGGGCCAACGCCCTTCGGACAAAAGTTCACAATTTTGTTGGCCAACAATCCGATCGTGTGTATGAGGCTTCACAAGGACATTACTATACATAAAGGACAAGACATAGACAAACATTCTGAGGCCTGGAATCAATGATGTTAAAAAATAGTCTAATCAATGATTCTCCTTATATACAGTATATGAGACACAATTTGTACAATCCTGCACCTCACATATGAACCCGTGTATTATAGTAGTTTGATAAAAGTACCCAATATGAACGAGCACAGTGAGGACTCATTCACATGGGCAGAAAAAACAGAGAATGAGTTTAGGTGAATACACTTCTAAACATCATGTCTGTAAATGTGTATAAATTACACACCAAAATGAGCATTTTTCATGCTGGCAGCTCCTGGCAGAAAGACCCAGTGTAGATGGCATTATTTAGTAGTAGTGTGAATGAGGCCTAATAGAGTATTGCGTTTGTAGAAGAAAATAAAACACTAATTATGTAAAAGGTTTTGCTGTGTTGTATGAAGACACTTGGTTCATGTCACTGATTTAAGGCTCTATTCACACCTGGGCGTTCCGAAATCGCAGCGATTCTCCACACGATTCATAATCACAGCGAAGCGTGCAACACTTTGCGATGCCATTATTTCTCAATGGCACCCCATATGTGGTGCGATTTTGCAGCGATTGTCGCATGACAAATCGCAGCAAAACCATGCGAATAAAATCGCGAGATGCGTGTCGCCCAAAATAATTTATTTTGGGCGATGCATCCCGCAATTTTGTTTGCCGCGTGTCCCACACTTGGGGTGCCATTGAGAAATAGTGGCATTTCAAAGGCATCGGGAATTTTGCCACGATTCAGAATGCTCAGGTGTGAATGGAGCCTTATAGATGACAGAATCCCTTTTGTGTATAATTCTATAATGTATTAAATGGACAACAGAAATGTCCACTTCCAGGAGGGCAGTGTGCTCTTCTACAGGGGCAGAAAGTTGTAAGTGTATAGAGTATCACTGGGTGTGCAGGCTGGAGCCCAGTTTACCGAAAGAGAATAGAAAAGTCCACACAAAAGTAAATACACTACCAATGAAAAAAAAATGATTATATATATATATATATATTTTTTTTTTTAACTAAGATAAGACAAAGCAAAATACCCCAAACCATAAAACACTTATGCCCCGTACACATGATAGGATTTTCCAACAGAAAATGTGTGATAGGAGCTTGTTGTCGGAAATTCCGACTGTGTGTAGGCTCCATCTGACTTTTTCCATCGAAATTTCCGTCACAAAATTTGAGAGCTGGTTCCGATCATGTGTACACAATTCTGATGCACAAAGTTCCACGCATGCTCGGAATCAAGCAGAAGAGCTGCACTGGCAATTGAACTGCATTTTTCTCGGCTCGTCGTACGTGTTGTACGTCACCACATTCTTGACGTTCGGAATTTGCGACAGCATTTGTGTGACCGTGTGTATGCAAGACAAGTTTGAGCCAACATCCGTTGGAAAAAAAACATGGATTTTGTAGTCGAAAAATCCTATCGTATGTACGCGGCATAAGGGTGAATTCACACAGCAATACAAACCTGCCGGAACAATTCTCTGTTACCGGCTGCGGTAGGGGGCAGTGTGGTGCATGATTAAGCACATGACACAGCTCCCTTTTTTTATGCAAACTTTATTTGAAGTGTACAAAACATACACTTCATTCACGGTAATGTACAGCAGTGTGATGTGCTGTGTTTCTGTACATTGCTGTGTGATGCAGCACGGTGGACTGCTATACAATGCAGCATGTCTGCATTTTATTGCAGTGTGAATGGGACATATAGAAGAAAATTGTGGTAAAACGGTGTGTAATGTGTAGGGGCACAAAGAAACTCAGTTGAAGGAAAGGCTGAGCTGGTGTGCTGCCCGGAAGATGCTACTGCATAGTGAGAGAGACCGCTTGCCTGTGTACAGTGACCACCAGGAGCAGCTTCCCAGTCAGTCTGGGTTTTATCAGATTTCATGTTAGTGTATTTTTTTTAATAATTTTTCTAGGAGACAGAGAGCACTATGTGTTTTTTCTTTGTTTTCAGTGTCACCTTTTGAATGTCACTTCCACGCATGCCCTCAGGTATCACATACCTCCCAACTTTTTGAGATGGGAATGAGGGAAACCTATCAGCAAAGTATGCAGGCATAGGACACGCCCTTTGCCACACCCTCTTAAAGGAGAATTGTAAAAAAAACAAGATTGGTTAAACCCACAAGTGCTTTTTTTACCACTACTATTCCTTTATAGGGATGAGCCCAATGTACATCGGGTGTTCACCTATTCGCCGAACAGTGAACAATATACAAACAATAAAAATTAAATATTCCTTTAAATATCGTGCCTGGGGCGTGTCTATAATATGCCTGCAAATTGACACATTTTTCCCGTGTTTAGAACATTACCACAGCAAAATGACATTTCTAAAGGAAAAATTGTCATTTAAAACTGATCGCGGCTGTAATGAATTGTTGGGTCTCGGCAATATAGAAAACAAGATTGAAAAAAAGAACATGGGTTCCCCCAGTCCATTACCAGGCCTTTTGGGTCTGATATGAAT
Source organism: Aquarana catesbeiana (assembly GCF_042186555.1). Taxonomy (NCBI): domain Eukaryota; kingdom Metazoa; phylum Chordata; class Amphibia; order Anura; family Ranidae; genus Aquarana; species Aquarana catesbeiana. The sequence continues at coordinate 34,281,239 of NC_133332.1, forward strand.
ATTAAGGGGAACCCCGAACCAAAATTTAAAAAATAAATTGCGTGGGGGTCCCCCTAAAATCCATACCAGGCCCTTCAGGTCTGATAAGGAAATTAAGGGAAACCCTGTGCCAAATGTAAAAACAAAGTGGCGTAGGGGTCCCCCCAAAATCCATACCAGGCCCTTCAGGTCTGGTATCGATTTAAGGGGAACCCTGCACCAAAATAAAAAAAATGGCATAGGGTTCCCCCCAAAATCCAAACCTGACCCTTATCTGATCATGCAACCTCACAGGAAAAGAGGGGGGACAAGAGAGCACCCCCCTCCTGAACTGCACCAGGCCACATGCCCTCAACATGGGGAGGGTGCTTTGGTGTTTAACCCCAAAGCACCTTGTCCCCATGTTGATGGGGACAAGGGCCTAATCCCCACAACCCTTGCCCAGTGGTTGTGGGGGTATGCAGGCTAAGGGCTTATCAGAATCTGAAAGCCCCCCTTAACAAGGGACCCCCAGATTCCGCCCCCCCCGTGTGAATTGGTAAATACCAATTCACTAAAAAGTGTCAAAAATAGTAAAAAAGACAAGAGAAAGCTTGGGACAACTCCTTTATTAAAAAATAAAAAAATAAAAATTTCCCGCGATGTCCATTCATCTTCTATCACACCGCCCGACGGACCGAAAAAGAAAAAAAAAGTCGCAACCGATCCGCCTCCATGGGAGGCTCCCACCAACTGACTCGCCTTCTCTGTGACAGTTCTTATATAACTGAGTGCGGGGCCACCTGGTGACGTAAATGGGTGACCCCGCCCCTCTGATGCCACGGGGCCGTTCAGACCTGAAGGGTCTGATATGGGTTTTGAGGGGACCCCTACGGCATTTTTTTTTTAATTTGGCGCAGGGTTCCCCTTAATTTCCATATCAGACCTGAAGGGCCTGGTATGGATTTTAGGGGGACCCCCACACAATTTTTTTTTTAAATTTTGGTTCGAGGTGCTCTTTTTTTCAATGAGTTTTATCTATATTGCCGAGACCCGACAATTCATTACAGCCACGATCAGTTTTAAATGACAATTTTTCCTTTAGAAATGTCATTTTGCTGTGGTATTGTTCTAAACATGGGAAAAATTTGCCATTTTGCAGGCATACTATAGCCACTTCACTCCTGCCCGGCGTCATATGACATGATGGACTTTGAGCGGGTATATCTGAATGATGCCTTTAGCTACAGACATCATTCAGATATTGCCGGTTTCAGCCGGCGATTCCCTAAACCATAAGAACGATCATAGTGGCTGTTCTGCCGCTTGATCATTCTTACGGGAGGCGGGAGGGGACGTCCCCCCCTCCCGCTGCCCTCCGGTGCTTCTACCGACTCACTGCTACGATCGGTGAGTCGGACAAAGGATCTGCCGGCCCCGGATGTTGATCATAGAGATTTCTGGCAGACCAGATGGTCGCCGGAGTCTATGATTGTCGGAGGCCGGGCGCGATGTTATGACATCACGCCCGGCCTCTGCCATCATAAAAACTGCGCAGGGCGATCATTTTTTTTTTTATTTCAGGCTTCCCAGCCTAGTGGTGAGATGGGGGGTCTTATTGACCCCATATCTCACTATCAAGAGGACCTGTCATGTCATATTCCTATTACAAGGGATGTTTGCATTCCTTGTAATAGGAATAAAAGTGATCACATTTTTTTTTTCAAAAAAGTGTCAAAATAAAAAAAAATTAACAATAAAAAAAATAAAAATTTTAAAGCGCCCCTGTCCCCGTGTGCACGCACGCAGAAGTGAACGCATACGTAAGTCCTACCCACATATGAAAACAGTGTTCAAACCATACATGTGAGGTATCGACGCAAAGGTTGGAGCGAGAGCAATAATTTTGTCCCTAGACCTCCTCTGTAACTCAAAACATGTAACCAGTAAAAAAATTTCAAGCGTCGTCTATGGGGATTTTTAAGTACCAAACTTTGGCACCATTCCATGAGCGTGTGCAATTTTGAAGCGTTACATGTTAGGTATCTATTTACCTAGCGTAACTTCATCTTTCACAATATGCAAAAACATTGGGCTAACTTTACTGTTTTGTTTTTTTTAAAGCACAAAACTGTTTTTTCCCCAAGAAACTGCATTCGAAAAAATTGCTGCGCAAATACCGTGTGAGAAAAAAGTTGCAACAACCGCCATTGTATTCTCTAGGGTCTTTGCTAAAAAACATATATAATGTTTGGGGGTTCTATGTAATTTTCTAGCAAAAAAATTATGATTTTTACATGTAGGAGAGAAATGTCAAAATTGGCCTGGGTGGCAAGTGGATAGACACCCCCCAGGCACGATATTTAAAGGAATATTTCATTTTTATTGTTTCACTTTAAGCATTAAAAAAATCACTGCTCCTGAAAAAACTGCAGTTTTAAAAGAAAAATTTGCATTGACACATGTCCCCTGGGACAGGACCCGGGTCCCCAAACACTTTTTATGACAATAACTTGCATATAAGACTTTAAAATGAGCACTTTTGATTATTCATGTTAATGTCCCATAGACTTTAATGGTGTTTGTGTGTTCTGCCGAATTTTTTGCCTGTTTGCAAGTTCTGCTGCAAACTGAACCGGCTCATCCCTATTCCTTTTATATTGGCTTTTGGAATTTACAAATGCAGCAATTTTGAAGTCAGAGGAAAGTTTTAGGCTTGAAAACAATTTTTGATAGATAAAAAGTACATTTTATATACAACTACTATATAGATCAGACCAAAATGAGAGACAAATGAGGAGGAATGAGAGACAGAGGGACATTGCTCCAAATCAGGGACAGTCCCTCCAAATCAGGGACAGTTGGGAGCTATGGTATCACAATTACAGCAGTGTAATTATATTCCCTGTGCTTCTCTGCCCCTTATCACCAAAGGGACAACACAACTTCCTGTTGCAGATCACAGTGTCCAGTGCATGCGTTGCCATACGCTCTGTGTCACATCCTAAACGTGGGAGTGCTAATGTAACAAAAACACATTTTCCATCTGCAAGAGTGAGCTCTCTGTGTCTGTGAATGTTCTGCCTGTGTGGAGCTGTCAGATCTAATTAGCTCTCACCTGCAGAGCTCTAGACTGAGTGACCCAGGGATTGTGGGATATTTAGTTTCCTCACAGGAAGTGTCAGTTCTCACACTACAGGCAGAGATCATGCATTAACCTGTGCAGTGCCATATCACATGCTTCATGTTTGAATACATAAACTGCTGACCCTGGAATGTGAAGATTTATCGTACTATAGGCTGTGAGTAAAAGAACAAATGACACAATGAAACTACATGATCAACACACAGGTGCAGGTAGGAAGGTTTATAATGCATTTAAACCTTTTATAGATATAAGATGAAGCCAGTTATAAAAATCATACTCCATGACAAAGTGAAAACCTATCAATAATAAGTGATAATGGTGAATCATGTACAATATAAGATGTATTCAGGGATGTACACAGTACAAAGCTCCCATCCTCAACTCACCATACATGTAAAGATCTCTTTATTTCAGTCTGAGGGTTAATTTCTCTAACAGAATCACCTGCTGTGGCCCCGGCTCTCAAGATACATAAACAATGCCTTCATCTGATTGGATGCCGGGGCTGTTTGGCCAACAATTTTCCACTCGGCTTCTTTGACAAAATATATTGAATATCGTCTGATGTCAGTTTGGGGGTGATGATAAGAACTCCCAGGAAATATATTTTGCCTGGATTAATAGACGGACCCCCAGGGGGTAAAAACTAAAGAAGAACCCTACAACCCGTGTCCTGTGTATAGAGAAGGAGGAGAGGATGATGGTTATGTGTGTCATGGAGGAATGGACGCTTCCTCAGGGGATTGTCAGAGGAATGTGGTGTTGGATCATTATTAATTCCTTTTATGAATAGGAGTTGTTATGTCCGAGTCCTACATTGTAGTATCATTTCTGATATCAACAAAGGAAGATCTATGAATTCATTGGTAATACGGATATTTTGTTAGGACTTTCTCTTTTGCTGATCTGGGAGGCGGTCTGAGGTCACATGACAGATATCGGGGCAGATGATGGGGGCAGGGAAAGGAGAACACAGGAGTCATATATTACACACAGAAAACATGTCTTATGGGCCACAAGTAATATGAGAGAATATATATAAAATCCACATACACATTATATGAAAAATTCCCCCCACCCTCATTACCATCACCTCCTCCATCATCACATATTACACACATCACTTCCTCTGATCCCGGGTCACATCTTCCTCTTCTCTCTGCAGGGATCCATATTGTACAGAGTATGTACGGCTGTGAGCTGAGAGATGACGGCACCACTGAGGGGTATTATCAGGACGGATATAATGGGAGAGATTTCATGTATCTGGACACACAGAGATGGATCTGGATCCCGACCATGAATGAGGCTCAGATCACCACACAGAGATGGAACAGTCCGGAGCTGAGAGTGGGGGAGAGAGACAAGAATTATCTGGAGAATATCTGTATGGAGGAGCTCAAACAATTCATAGAGTACGGGAGAGAAGATCTGGAGAGGAGAGGTGACTGTATACATGATTATTATCACCATACCCTATATACACTGTATACACACTACATCCTATATACACACTGTATACACTACATCCTATATACACTGTATACACACTACATCCTATATACACTGTACACACACTACACCCTATATACACTGTATACACACTACACCCTATATACACTGTATACACACTACACCCTATATACACTGTATACACACTACATCCTATATACATTGTATACACACTACACCCTATATACACTGTACACACACTACACTCTATATACACTGTATACACTACATCCTATATACACTGTGTACACACTACACCCTATATACACTGTATACACACTACACCCTATATACACTGTATACACACTACACCCTATATACACTGTATACACACTACATCCTATATACATTGTATACACACTACACCCTATATACACTGTATACACACTACACCCTATATACACTGTATACACACTACATCCTATATACATTGTATACACACTACACCCTATATACACTGTACACACACTACATCCTATATACACTGTACACACACTACACTCTATATACACTGTATACACTACATCCTATATACACTGTATACACACTACATCCTATATACATTGTATACACACTAAACCCTATATACACTGTATACACACTATATCCTATATACACATTACATCCTATATAAACTGTATACACACTACACACTATATAAACACACACAGCATCCTATATACACTGTATACACACCACACCATATATACACACTACATACACACACTACACCCTATATACACTGTATACACACTACACCCTATATATACTGTATACACACTACATTCTATATACACACTACATCCTATATACACTGTACACACACACATCCTATATACACTATATAAACACACACACTACTACCTATATACACACACAGCATCCTATATACACTGTATACACACCACGCCATATATACACACTAAATACACACACTACACCCTATATACACTGTATACACACACACCACACCCTATATTAACTGTATACACACACTACAGACCTATATACACATATACACACACACACCACACTCTATATACACACACACTACATCCTTATACACACACACCACACCCTATACACAGACACCACACCCTAAATACACTGTATACACACTACACCCTATATACACACACACCACATTCTATATACACCCACTGCACCCTATATACACACTACATCCCTATATACGCTGTATACACACCACACCCTATATACACACACATTACATTCTATAAATACATACTACATCCCTATATACGCTGTATACACACACCACACCCTATATACACTGTATACACAAACCACACCCTATATATACTGTATACACGCACCACACTATATATAGACACTACACCCTATATACACTAAGTACACACAGTACATCTTATATACACACACACTACACCCAATATACACTGTATACACACTACATCACCATAACCTATATACACACTACATCCAATACACACCACACCCTGTATACACACACTACATTCTATAAACACCCACTGCACCCTATATACACACTACATCCCTATGTACGCTGTATACACACACCACACCCTATATACACTGTATACACAAACCACACCCTATATACACTGTATACACACACACGCACCACACTATATATAGACACTACACCCTATATACACTATGTACACACAGTACATCTTATATACACACACACTACACCCAATATACACTGTATACACACTACATCACCACAACCTATATACACACTACATCCAATACACACTACATTCTATATACACACACCACACCCTATATACACTGTATCCACTTAAGCCTTGAACCATTTTGCTGGCCAAAGACCAGAGCACTTTTTGCGATTTGGCACTGTGTCGCTTTACCTGACAATTGCGCGGTCGTGCGACGTGGCTCCCGAACAAAATGGACATCTTTTTTCCCCACAAATAGAACTTTCTTTGGTGGTATTTGATCACCTCTGCGTTTTTTATTTTTTGTGCTATAAACAAAAAAGAGCGACAATTTTGAAAAAAACGCAATATTTTTTGTTTTTTGCTATAATAAATATCCCCCAAAAATATATAAAAGAACATTTTTTTCCTCAGTTTAGGCCGATATGTATTCTTCTACATATTTTTGGTAAAAAAAAAAATAAATCGCAATAAGCTTTTATTGATTGGTTTGCGCAAAAGTTATAGCATCTACAATATAGGGGATAGTTTTATGGCATTTTTAGTAAAAAATTTTTTTTCACTAGTAATGGAGATCAGCTATTTTTATCATGACTGTGACATTATGGCGGACATGTCAGACAATTTTGGCGTGATTTTGGGACCATTCACATTTATACAGCGATCAGTGCAATTAAAATTGCATTGATTACTGTGTAAATGTGACTGGCGGTGAAGGGGTTAACACTAGGTGGCGCTGTAGGGGTTAAGTATGTCCTAGGGAGTGATTCTAACTGTAGGGGGATGGGCTAACTGTGGCACATCACTGATCTCTGCTCCCGATTACAGGGAGCTGTGATCAGTGACACTGTCACTAGGCAGAACAGAAGAAGCTTGTTTACATCAGCATCTCCCCGTTCTTCCTCTCCATGAGACGATTGCGGGTATCCCCGCGGCGATCGAGTCCACAGGACCAGCGATCCTATTTACGGAACTCCCGGTCGGGGTGCGCCCAATGGCATGACGGCAAATTCAAAGGGACGTACAGGTACGCCCATTTGCCCAGCGGTGACATTCTGCCGACGTACATCGGTGTGCGCCGGTCAGGAAGTGGGTATACACACTACATCCCTATATACAAACACCACACCTTATATACACAGTATACACCACACTCTATATACACTGTATACACACACCACACTCTATATACACACACACTATACACTGTATACACACACACCACACTCTATATATACACTGTATACACACATACCACACTCTATATACACACACACTACACCCTGTATACACACACACCACACTCTATATATACACTGTATACACACATACCACACTCTATATACACACACACTACACCCTGTATACACACACACCACACTCTATATATACACTGTATACCCACTACATCCCTATATACACACTATGTACACACACACCACACCCTATATACACTGTGTACACACTACACCCACACCACACTCTATATACACACACTACACCCTATATACACTATAAACACTACATCTTATATACACACTACATTCTATATACACCCACAACACTCTATATACACTGTATATACACACACTACACCCTATATATCCTATATACACACACTACATCCTATATACACACACCACACCCTATATACACTGTATACACACCACACCCTATATACACACACACTACATCCCTATATACACTATGTACACACTACATCCTATATACATTATGTATACACACACACCACAAACTATATACACACTACATCCAATATACACACATACACCACACCCTGTATACACACACTATACACACACTATACACACACTATACACACACACACTACACTCTATATATACTACACCCTATATACACTGTATACACACTACACTCTATATATACTACACCCTATACACACTGTATACACACTACATCCCTATATACACACACACCACACTCTATATATACTGTATACACACACACACACTGTATACCGACTACATCCTATATACACACTATGTACACACACTACACCCTATATACACACACCACATCCTATATACACACACACCACACCCTATATACACTGTATACACACCACACCCAGTATACACTATATACACACACTACACCGTATATACACTGTATACACACTACACCCACACCACACTCTATATACACACACACACACACACACTACACCCTATATACACTGTATACACACTACACCCTGTATACACACACACACACCACCCTATATACACACTTCGTCCTATATACACACAACACCCTATATATACACACAAACACACACACACCACACTCTATATACACACACCCTATATACACTCTATACACACACACCACACCCTATATACACTGTATATACACCACACCCTATATACACACACTACATCCCTATATACACTGTATACACACTCACACCCCACCCTATACACACACACACACACACACCACACCCTATATAGACTGTATACACACACACGCACCACACCCTATATACACTGTATACACACACCACACCCTATATACACACTGTATATACACCACACCCTATATACACACACTACATCCTATATACACACACACTATATACACTGTATACACACTACATCCCTATACACACTATGTATACACACACACTACACCCTGTATACACGGTATACACATTACACCTTATATACACACACTACATCCTATATACACACACACACACCACACCCCATATACACTGTATACACGCACTACATCCCTATATACACTATGTATACACACTACACCCTATATACACACTACATCCTATATACACTATGTACACACACTACATCCTATATACACTATGTACACACACACACAACACCCTATATACACACACTCCACATCCAATATACACATCCCACACCCTATATACACACTGTATACACACTACATCCTATATGCATACACACACCACACTCTGTATACACACTACATCCTACACACACACACCCTATGTACACACACCACACCCCATATACACTGTATACACACACCACACACTACACCCCATATACACACACTATATCCTATATACACTATGTACACACACACTACATCCTATATACATTATGTACACACACTACATCCTATATGCACCATGTACACACACTACATCCTATATACACCATGTACACACACTACATCATATATACACTATGTACACACACACACACACACACACACACACACACACACACACCACAACCTATACACACATACACACACCACATCCAATACACACACCACACCCTGTATACACACACACAATACACTCTATATACACTATGTATACACACTACACCCTATATATACATACACACTGCACCTTATATACACACACTACATCCTATGTACACTGTACACACACACCACACCCTGTATACACACACCACACCCTGTATACACACACTACATCCTATATACACTATGTACACACACACACCACATCCAATATACACACACACCACACCCTCACCACACTCTCTATATACACACTGTATACACACTACATCCTATACACACATCCTATATACACTATGTACACACACCACACATTACACCCTATATACACACACTACATCCTATATACACCATGTACACACACTACATCCTATATACACTCACACACCACAACCTATATACATACACACACCACATCCAATACACACACACCACACCCTGTATACACACACGTACTACTACCTATAGACACACACACACACACCACACTCTATATACACTGTATACACACACCACACAGAGGGACAGATGCAGCATCCACCTAGGTAAGTATGAATCTAAAAAAAAAAAAAAAAAACATACTTCTCTTCTAACTTTAGATAGTAAAACATTTTTTTCTGCCAGTAAATACCTTATATAACCCACTTCCTGTTTCTTGTCTGGCCATTAGCCTAGGCTTATGACATCATGCACAGCTCTCTCTCTCACTTTAGTGAGAGTTTGCCAGGAAGGGAGGGGGATGAGTCAAAAGAGGGCCAATGAGAGCTGCAAAGTGGTTGGAGGGAAGCTTCAGAATGGCAAAGATGTTTTTATTACATATTATGTGAGCAGACTGCAGTTCCTCTTTAAACTCCAAACCTTCTGCTATAACTATTTGCCGTATGGGGATATTTAGAAAATTTTCACATGTATGTAAAATAAAATTAATTGAAACCCCCAAATACTAATTTTTTTGAAAGAAAAGTCCCTGGAGAATACAATTGTGGATGATGCAATTTTATATGTTGCACAATATTTACGTAGCCGTATATCAAATGCAAATTTTTGAGAAAAAAATTTCACTTAAATGCATATTTTAGTGCATACAAACCGAATATAATACCCATTTTTAGTAAAATATAAAAGATGATGTTGAAGTAAACAGATACTAAATTTGTCAATGTTTAAAATACATCATATCACCTCCCCGCCAACTGTCAATCGGTCTCTGAAAAGTATTGCTCTGCGGATCTGTGGATCTGAAGTGGAATACTTTTCAGAGATTGTTTGGCTGGGAGGTGATATGTCTCCTCCTCACTGACAGTAAAGCTTTCACCACACTGCAACCCTGTACATTGTATGGTTGATGGGCAGTTGTGGCAGCTTTATTCACTTGAATAGGTCACATTAATGTAGTATTGCTCGTTGATCATGACGGGGGTTCAATTTTTGCATTGTGGCTGCAGCTTGTCTACAACTCCCTCTGACTGCTTTTTGCAGCTTTAGGCTCCATGCACACTGGCTGCACAATCACTGTTTCTACAGGAGTTTTGTGTTCTGCCTGTAGAAGCAGCTCAATGTTATCCTATGTGTCCATACACATGAGGACGATGAGATATATGAGCATATTTTGAGCTCAGCGATTAGAGGCACGAAAAAAACCCTTCTGGTTTGCATTTTTGATTGGCGCTTTCTGGCAGAAAAAAACACTAAACTCTCCGAAACTCGCCTCAACATGTGTACAAAAACGCTCTATATGAATGTTTTTTGTGCCAAGGGAACTGGCATTTTTTTTAAGCCCGGTGTGCATAGAGCCTAAGGAGGTTTAACCGCTTCAGCCCCGGAAGATTTTACCCACTTCCTGACCAGAGCACTTTTTTGTGATTCGGCACTGCGTCACTTTAACTGACAATTGCGCTGTCGTGCAACGTTGCACCCAAACAAAATTGACGTCGTTTTTTCCCCACAAATGGAGCTTTCTTTTGGTGGTAATTGATCACCTCTGCAGTTTTTTTTTGCGCTATAAACAAAAAAACAAGCATCAATTTTGAAAAAAACGCCTTATTTTTTACTTTTTGCTATAATAAATATCCCCCAAAAATATATAAAAAAACATTTTTTCCTCAGTTTAGGCCAATATATATTCTTCTACATATTTTTGGTAAAAAAATTTGCAATAAGCGTATATTGATTGGTTTGCGCAAAAGTTATAGGGTCTACAAAATAGGGGATAGATTTATGGCATTTTTATTATGAATTTTTTTTTACTAGTAATGGCCGCAATCTGAGATTTTTTATCATGACTGCGACATTATGGCGGACGCATTGGACAATTTTGACACATTTTTGGGACTATTGGCATTTATGCAGCGATCAGTGCTATAAAATGCATTGATTACTGTAAAAATGTCACTGGCAGGGAAGGGGTTAACACTAGGGGGCGATCAAGGGGTTAATTGTGTTCTCTGTGTGTGTTCTAACTGAAGGGGGAGGGGACTGTGTAGGGGAGATGAGAGATCGCTGTTTATACTCTGTATGAACAGATGATCTGTCACTTCTCCCCTCAGAGAACCGAAAACTGTGTGTTTACACACACAGATCCAGGTTCTCCGTGTGTCAGCAGCGATCACGGGAGCCTGGTGGTGATCGTGACCACTGGGCACTCGCATGGGCTCCGGGGGCGAGCAGAGGTCATGCGTATGCCCCTAGTGTCAGTAACATAAGGTCGGTTCGCCCAGCCCTGCCATTCTGCCGCAGTACATCTGCGGCAGCTGGTTGGCAAGTGGTTAAGCTAAGCCTTATACCTGGTACACAATGTTTTTTTTGCATGAAAAAAAAACGGACAGCCTTGGTTGGAGACACTGGACTATCCACGCAAAGTTAGTTCAGCGATTTCCCCCGCTGAGCTGTTGTGTTCTAACAGAACACTCCAATCAGGGCTCTCCGCCATTGGCTGAGAGTGCTGATCGGGAGTCGGTCAGCTGCTGGTTTTTCAGCATGCATGATATACACACGGGCCGATTGTTGGCCATTTTTTTTTTGAACCAGCCGTTGTCTCTTGACATTTGGGTCCGTATGTACAGGGCTTTAGGGTTTACATCAGTGGTTGTCCACTTATGAGCTAAAGAGGGCCTCAAATGTGGCCCCTGACATCACCAAAGGGCCACACATAATGTTCAACTCATGTAATGATTGAGAACTGTCACACTGCAGACCTAATAGAGGAAATGAGGGCCAGAGAGTGAGGACAGGATACATTCTTAGCTAGGGATGTGTTGCAGAAGACAATACAAAGTTGGGATCCTGATACATGAGATTAGTAGAGACCAATGTTATTACCCTCATCAGTGTTCCCACTACAGACTACTGAGGGTCGTACATCATATACCAAAGGGGCCGCAGGTTAGGCACCGGGGGATTTACATACATTTTGAGATCTATAAATGATTCTGTCACTAGAAAAAATGAAGTTTTGTTGATTCTGGATTCTACAATGCTAATTGTGCAGCAACTTGTATCAGTATTCATCTTTTATTGTTCTGAATGCTTCAAATTGCAAAATCTGATTGGTTTCTGCACTTTTTCAATCAATACTCTTTGAATTGCCATGTTACATCATCCTGATTGTTTCCTCCTGGATCTCTTGTATGAATAGTCTTATATAGGAATGTCCTCAGGACTGTGTTCTGTGTTGATGTATCTATACTCTGCTGACATCATTTCCAGCTCATCTTCTATTATAGTGAATGGTGGTGACTGTGGCCTCATGTCCTTATTCTGTAGATCATCATTTGTGTTCACATTCATCTCACAGGAGGAACATTGATTACATTTATCAGTAGATCACATATATTGTTTTCTCTTTCCCTCTCTCAGTGCGTCCAGAGGTGAAGGTGTGGGGTCATCGTCAGTCGGATGATGTGACCAGACTTCAGTGCCTGGTGTACGGGTTTCACCCCCGACCTGTGGATGTGAAGTGGGTGAGGAATGGGGAGGATGATGTTCCTTCAGATGAAATGAGTCCAATTCTCCCCCATCCTGATGGCACCTATCAGATCAGAGTCAGTGTGGAAGTGCCAACCAAGGAGGGAGACACTTACTCCTGTCATGTGGATCACAGCAGTCTGGGTGATGAGACTCTCCGTGTGATATGGGGTGAGTATGGAGAACCTCTACTGTGGGATTATCACAAGTAATGCTAAAACGGAAACATCCTTTGTAATAAGCCATCTGTGTTTGTGTTACTAAATGAATGACAATGATTGCAACCAAGAAGAAAAACAAAGTACTGAAATAAATTTATACCGTATTTATCGGTGTATAACACGCACTTTTTTCCCCTTAAAATTGGGAAAATCGTGGGTGCGTGTTATACGCCCATCCCTGCTAATTGTGATCTATCGGAGCGATCGCCGCCGACATTCACATAGCGTGTAGTTTTAAATATGGCGCCGCAGAGTTCAGAGGGACTTGGCGGAGCTGAACGAGAGCTGCCGAGATCACAATGACTGGGCGGAGCCGAGATACACATAGCCGAGTGTTCTTGGCTCTTTCCGGCGCCGCTCACAGTCACGCCCAGTCCCGCCGATGGACCTATGTTATGTCCATCATAGGGCGGGACTGGGCGTGACTGTGAGCGGCAACGAGAAGAGCCGAGTACACTCAGCTATGTGTATCTCGGCTCCGCCCAGTCACCGACCACACGCTTTGTGTATGTCGGCGGCGATCATGTAATGGACACTGGGGGCAAGGCTGCACTGACAACTGGGGCAAGGCTGCACTGGGGCAAAGCTGCACTGACAAGGCTGCAGATGGACACAATAAGGCTGCATTGATGGGCATTTAAATGTAAGTTTTTTTCCTTAAACTTCCCTCCTAAAAGTTTTTTTCCTTAAAATTCCCTCCTAAACTTGGGGTGCGTGTTATATGCTGGCGCGTGTTATACGCCGATAAATACGGTAAATAGAATTTAGAGAAGTGTCTGGGATAGCATTTTCCAGCACTCCGGGTGGTCGGTGATTTGTTGAGATTTGGAATCCATTTACAATGCAAGATCTGTATGTGTATGGTAATCTGTAGAAATTTCCAGAAACTTCATGTCATTGGCATAGCATCATCATGTTGTACTAATTCAAAAATTTGGCCTCTGATAGGGTTAACTACATAGGATAAATTGGAGGTACCATCACCCAAAAAATATTTGAAAGAAATTGGAAGTGGAGACCAGTCCCCTACTGGTCAACCATGAACAAGAAAATATGCACTATTAAGGGTGTGTCCCCCTGAAGCTTGCTTCCACTGCTTTGTGAAAGCCAACTCCAGGGGGGCACACCCTTAACAGTGGACAGTTAGACCTTGCATTCAATTTGTGGCTCCAGTTGAAGTCCAAAGGTACCCTGCTAGGCCTTGACATTTGCAGGGGACCATGCCTACTGTCCAAATTCCTGTCTCCTTTGTCCCCCATGGATGCATGCCAATATATTTGGTAAAGTAAGCAATACTACCCTACCACTTGGATGTGTCCCCCACATCCACTGTAGGGGAACACTGGTAATGCTTCGAGCCCTGGCTGTGTGTGGGTCCATTGATATTATTCTCCTGATGAAGCGGTACAGTTCTGTGAAACATGTTGAGGAATACATGATCTGTGAGGACCCACTATACCTCTGTTCTCCTTAATGGGGTACTTCAAATATTAGTGACACACATGTATTGTTAGCTTGTACTTTTAAACAATGTTCTGGTATGAATTTTGCTTAATGTGTTATGGTGTACTGGGATATCCTATTTTTATCTTTTTTGTATAAATAAAAATTTAATTTTTTATAACTTCTTTGTGCATGCTGTCTAAACTGGTACCGAGATAGTCCATATTTTCTTGTTCATGGGTGACCATGTTGTACTAATTATAACTGATCACTATTAGATATATAAAATATATTGTTCTTGATATATCAATCATTATCACAAGTATTTCATCCATGTTCTATTCTGTAACATCGCCAATGGTGGTATTTGTTCTTTTGTACCTAGGTAACTCTGTATTTAGGGTATTTAGTTCACACATAACAGATTTTAGGAGTTAAAGTGGATGCAAACCCCATTCATGAAATCTGATCTTGGCACATATATCTGTAGTGTTTACTTATCTTTCTCCAAAGCCCTTAGTGCCGTTGCTTTCTGCTGCTCCGTTCCTCTGTTATCAGCATGAGAACTTCTGACAAGCTCTCCGACACATGAGATAACGGCAGCTGTAAATTTGTGTCGGGAGGGAACTTAGAGGTAGATAAGTAGAGAGCTTGTCTATTCAGAGAACAGCTCTGCAATTTTCTTTGTTCCTCTGCCTAAGTGGAGGGGGGTGTGTGCCTTTCCTCCAATCAGCTTACACACAGTGTATGCCCAGACTCCTCACCCACTCCTGAAACAGGAAGAAAGATTTGTTACACGATGTGCACTTAATAAAGAATATATGAAGCGGAAGACAGAAGATAATGATATACATGTAAAACTTATGTAGGAGAATTTGTTTCATCTCTGTGTATCATCTGAGGCTGTACACTTCACTAGGTATAGGAGAGGGTTTACATCCACTTTAAGGGAAACCATAGAGACTGCCATCACTGACTGGTTGATAATTGCCTGTTTATCACACTGACCCTTTGGCTTCACAAACCCAGAACAAGTATTCAAATAAGGAGTCCTAATTTTACTCTGACTTAGTTGATTTGCATATTTGTTGCAGGCCAATGACATAGAAAATAGTGAAACCAGAGGGTCAGCATGCCAGCCAAGTAAATGTCATTTCCAGAAGGCATTCATCAATGGCTGTCTCAGGATTTCTCTCAGGAAATATCTAGTTTAAGTGAACATTGTTGAGAATCACTCTTTAGCTTTGTATTTATCAAGTGAACAAAAAAAATAGGACCCCTGTTCCTTGCAGTTTTGAAGCTCATTTGGCCCCTGTTGGGTCATGGCATTGATAGCTTACAGCATCCCAATTCCCAATTAAGACATCACTGTAGAATGTTACACAACCATCCAAGAATGATGGGAGATGCCCCCTTCTATGGATGAGGTGTGTGATATCAGCACAGAGGTAATACATCACATTTTGGCTCTACAGGGTGAGCTGGAGCCAGAATGTATTAGAGCAGACAAGGCTTTTCTATCCATACAGACCAGTGCTGATGATCCTTATCCCACTTCAAATGCTCTCAGTTGTTTCCCAATAACATGAGAGGAGCCTGTGTATGAGCTTTTCCACACCGTAATGTATATTATAGGTAATGTCTCTGAATGTGCATTGCAGTACAAAGGTAATTGCACCCCATCATATATTTACATTGAAATGCACCTACATCAAAGCACACCACAATATATAAATACACATTCTCTGCATGTTTCCTCACACCTAAAGCCTAACTTCAGAAATTTGTGAAAATCCTTATTTGCAGCGGGGCCCCACCCTTCAAGGGTTAAATGCTTGTTATTTTAAGGGTGCTATGATATAGAGAAATGATTTATTTATTCTACATGCCAGCAGGGTCAGTCAGTGTGCCCGGGTCACTTCAGTCTTCTCTCTAAGTTCCTCATGGCAGTGGTTGTCCTCTTGTCCCCTCCATGGAGAATTTATAGAGAAAGGACCTCCCACAGGGTGAAACCTTGGGGGAGAAGGTGCACTGGAGCAGGGGTGAGGGTAAAGAATACTGTTTGGTTCCATCCCCTAGACATAATCCCAATCCCACTACAAGGGTAGATTTTGACTAATTCTTGTAGATGGCCTGTAGTAATGGTGCAATGAGAAACATTGAGAGTCTATTTATAATGAAAGCCCCTTGACCCCTCCCCCCTAAGGAAAGGGAGCCTTGACTACTGGAAGCTTGGCGTCTATGTGGGCGTCTACCTAAACAGGGAATTTAAGTGGCTCCTTTGGATTGGCCACGGAAGCATGAGGTGACTGGGTGGGGCCTGAACTCTAGAAAAGGCTACACAGGGGCACGTCCCATTACTCTCAGGAGATTCTGATGTCACAAGACTTGACCACCCACCCGCCCGTTGTGATGTTTCGTCACAGCTTTATTGGCGGTTTACCTTGCCAGTGATTGATATTACTTTATGGGTTATGCCCTCAAGTTTAATTCTGGGGTTAGTTTATGTCTCGCACTGATGGTGGAGACGGGCCTCTTATGGGGTGTACACACGGTCGATCTTTTCGTCTACAAAAGTCCAACAAACGCCGACGGACTAAAGCTGGCTGGTAATCCGATCGTGTGTGGGCTTCCCCAGACTTTCAGCGGACTTTTTCAGCCTCAAATCCGACGGACTTTAGATTTGAAACATGCTTCAAATCTTTACGTCCTAACCAAGACGGACCCTGAAATCCGCTCGTCTGTGTGCTAGTCCGACGGACAAAAACCCACGCTAGGGCAGCTATTGGCTACTGGCTATGAACTTCCTTATTTTAGTCCGGTGTACGTCATCATGTACAAATCAATCGGACTTTTGTGTGGTCGTGTGTAGGCAAGTCCGTTCGTTAGAAAGTCTGCCGCAAGTCCGCCGGAAGTCTGTCGGACAGGCTGTCGGACTTTTGTAGACGAAAAGTCCGACCGTGTGTACGCCCCATTAGACTATCCATATTTATGTTATGGATGTTCACAGTATAACTGTGACTGGCAAAGTTATGTAGTATTTTTAAAGGTTGGTATATTTGGTAAGTTCAATAAAACTGTGGCCTTACCCTACTTCCAACTTAAAGTAGTCTCTGTGTCTTTTTGGGGGTCAAGGTTTTTTGGTCCCAATAATGTTTTAAGGTATGCCTAAGCTTCTCAGCAGTCATGGGCTGTATTCTGGTGAGAATGGGACCCATTTATCTGCTTTTACCCCATACAGCAAAGAGTGTAATCATTATTCCAATATGAGTTGCTGTACCCCACTATTGTATTGGGCTATTAAACAAACATTTTATAGATCCTCTATAGCGCACATCTTCATTGCAGATGATTTAGTAGAATATATACCCTTCCCGAGGTGTTATTTCCACAATTATCAAACTAATGCCAGATAATTGCCAGATAATTACACTGTGTTATTGTAGATGGTGGACAGGTGAATTTTATACTCTATGATCTGCCACCAACATAGCGCACATGTTTATGAAGTGTCAGGTCTATCCTGTACAGTAAAACCTTGGATTGTGAGCATAATTTGTTCCGATTACATGCTTATATCAAAGAAAATTTCCCCATAAGAAATAATGGAAACTCAGATGATTCGTTCCACAACCATAAGTCCTTCAGTTTATAGTCCATATAAAAAGATTACAGCAATGCGACCATAAAATGTCCATCCACAAATGGAAGCCTCCACATGGCGGTTAGAAGCAAAATCTATCAGAAGCTAGAGAGTATAAAAGAGAAGAGAGGCGCCTCTAAGTGTAGTAATATGGTTACATTTAATGAAGGTACCACATTTAGCAACTCACATGGTTGATGAGTAAAACAGGCACATCTAAGTATGCAGGCATCCGGGGTAAAGCTGTCCACATAGATCATCCCCCTCTCCGCTGGCCCTCACCGCTGTCAGTCTGCAATCGTGACCGGGAAGACTACCCTGCAGTAGAGCGATCTGAAAGTGAGGCTTGAAGCGCAGCATGGAAGGGATGACGTTGATGGCGGTGTGGAGGATGGTCTATGTGGACAGCTTTACCTCGAATGCCTGCATACTTAGATGTGCTTGTTTTAATTATCAACCATGTGAGTTGCTAAATGTTGTACCTTCATTAAATGTAACCATATTGCTACACTTAGAGGGGCCTCTCTTCTCTTTTATACTCAATTGTGATGTGACGCTACTTGTATATAAAGACATCGCTTGTATATCAAGTCAAAATTTGTTAAAAAATGTTGCTTGTCTTGCAAAACGCTCTCAGACTCAGACTCAGTTACTCTCAAACCAAGGTTTTACTGTATACTGACATCATCCATGTGTGAGTCTGTACCATCACACTTTATCTCATTATATCCATTATATCTCATTTAGTTCATTATAATGTTCACTAGTAATGATATGATGTAATGATGCAGGAACAATGTGCTTCTATGTACTGTAATCAGGGAATTTTGGGAATAAAACCACAAATCTGTCAGTAGATCTCACACAATGTTACTTTTGTGTTCCCCTTTCAGATCCCAGGGCAGAGTCCGGCAATACTCCTATAATTATCAGTGTTGTGGTTGTTGCTGTAGTGCTGATTATCGGAGCTGTTATTGGACTCATCATATACAGGAGACGCTCAGGTGAGATTTGTGCACATTACACACCGGAGCTCTATTCATCATATAGGAGAACCAGACACGAGACTGACAAACTGATCAGCAGGAAGTCCTTGTACATGGACAAAGGAGAAACATGAAGTGTCAGCACACAGGGGCTAATTCTATTCCTTCATATGGTTCTGTTATCAAAAAACAAACTCTCCATTTACAGTCTTTAGTTCGGTATTTTAGATTTTAAAGTTGTAACAGAAGTGGTAATTGGCCAGACAGAGAGTGACTGTAACTTGTTCACTAAAGCCAGCCATACATTATACAATTGTCTTGTTCAATTTACCTTCAACTATGTAGTGCAAGGGCCTGCCTGATTGCATACAAATTGAAAGTGTTTAGGTTTGACCTCATATTATATAGTTTTGGTAAATCTAAATCAACGGTCTCCAAACTACAACCCGGGGACTGGATGCCCTTTGCTTGCCTTTATCTGGCCCTATTGGGGCAATATTCCATCCATTGACACCAACAATGTGGCATAATTCCTCTTGCTGACAACAACAATGGGGCACTATTCCTTCCACTGACACCAACAATGTGGCATACTTCCTCTTGCTAACAACAATGGGGCACTATTGCTTCCACTGAGACCATCAAAGGGCACAATTACTCCCACTGATACCAACTATGGGCCACAATTTCTTCCACTGATATCAACAATGTGCCACTATTTCTCCCACTGACCCCAATGATGGGGCACTATTCCTCCCACTGACACCAGCAATGGGGCACTATTCCTCCCACTGACACCAATGGGGGACTATTCGTCCCACTGACACCAATGATGGGGCACTATTCCTCCCTCTGACACTGATGATGGGGTACAACCCCTCCCACTGACACCAACAATGTGGCACACCATTGCGACTGCATCCCACACACCGGTTTTAAAATTTGCACCTCACTATGGTTTCGTTTTTGCAATTTTGTACTGAAATGTATACAAACTGGAATTTCAATTTGAGAAAAAAATAACAGCTTTAGTACAGATATTATACAGGTTTTTTTCAATAATATCTCCAAAAGTTTGGGGTCATTTTTGAAGACCATTGATGTAATTTGGAACAGGGAATCTCACCAACCAACATCAGTAAAAAACATCAGAAGGTCTCCACATCATTAAAGAATAAGTACCAGCAAATCCAGAATAGAGATGGTATATTTGTTAAAATGGTTGTAAACTCTGTTACACCACTTGTACCTACAGATAAGCCTATAATAAGGCTTACCTGTAGGTACTGTAAATATCTCCTAAACTTGCACCGTTTAGGAGATATTCACTATAGGTGCTGCTCCCGATGTCATTGGCGCATGTGCACTGAGGAAATGGCCCGCTGGTGCTCCCACGTGCATGTGGTATTATCGCAGCTCCGGCCAATCACAGCACCAGAGCCTGCAAATCCAGAAGTAACTCCGGTGAAAGATCTTAGCTGTGGGAGTGGAGTGCGGGCGGCACTGCAGGGCATCACTCTTAGGTAGGTATTTCATAATGAGCTAGTAGTGCAGGTTGTTTTTTTGTTTGCTTTTTTTTCTGAAGGTTTACAACCTCTTTAAATTGTGATAATTAGTTGAAGATATACAGTATATATGTGACTGACTTCTTATATATGAAGGGTTTCAAAAACAATTTCCTGGTTCTGGTTCCCAGTGTATCAAATTCTGTTTTATTTCAGGGAAGATGCCTGGTGATCGCAATATTTATGTTCCGGCTTGCAGTAAGTAAATCCATTATTATGTGTTCTGTCCCTTTGTAGTGTGTTTTTACTATGGTGGCTGAGATGTAGATGATACATATATATTTTTTAATAATCTTATACTTCATTAATTATTTTAAAAAAATGATTTAAATCAAACCTATCACAAAAAGAGACATTCAGATAATAGGGGGTACCCCCCCCCTAATATGTTCCCCAGGAGAAAGAGAGAAAAAAGAAAAGTTGGGTGATACATATTGATCTGATATTGAGTCTAGCATGTATGGTTGATATTCCTCCTATAAAGTGAGCTTTTATTTTTATTAACCACTTGAATACCAGGCACTTTCACCCCCTTCCTGCCCAGGCCAATTTTCAGCTTTCTGCAATGTCACACTTTGAATGACAATTGTGCGGTCATGCAACACTGTAGCCATATGAACTTTTTATCATTTTTTTTCAAAGAAATCGAGTTTTCTTTTGGTGGTATTTACCACTTTAGCCCAGGAAGGATTTATCCACTTCCTGATGAGGCCATTTCTTGCGATATGGCACTGCGTCGCTTTAACTGACAATTGCGTAGTCGTGCGGCGTTGTACCCAAACAAAATTGATGTCCTTTTTTCCCACAAATAGAGCTTTCTTTTGGTGGTATTTGATCATCTCTGCGGTTTTTATTTTTTGCGCTATAAACAAAAAAAGTGACTATTTTGAAAGAATTTTTTTTTTACTTTCTGCTATAATACATATCCATAAAAAATATATAAAAAACCTAATTTATTCATGAATTTAGGCCGATATATATTCTTCTACATATCTTTGGTAATAAAAAAAATTGCAATAGACGTATATTGAATGGTTGGCACAAAATATACCACGTCTACAAACTATGGGATTGATTTAGGGACTTTGATTTTTCTTTATTGTTTTTACTGATAATGGCAGCGATCTGTGATTTTTAGCAGGACTGTGACATTGCGGTGGACAAATCTGACCCCAAATGACACTTTTTTGGGACCAGTGACATTATTACAATGATCAGTGCTATAAAAATGCACTGATCAATGTAAAAGTGACACTGGCAGGGAAGGGGTTAACATTAGGGGGCGATCAAGGGGTTAAGTGTGTTCCCTGGGTGTATTCTAACTGTAGGGGGGATGGGCTGCCTGGAACACCACAGAAATCACTGTTCCCAATCACTGGGAACAGCAGATCTCCATGGTGTGCCCTGTCAGAACGCGGATTCGCCTTGTTTACATCGGCAGATCCCTGTCCTGCCTCTGTATACCGCGATTGCAGGTCACCAGTGGACATCGAGTCCTCCGGACCCATGGGTGGGCTCCCACTATATCACATGCATGGACTGACATACACCTACGGTGCTTCATGCTATCCAGCCACCTTGCTGCAGTGTAATGACGGCGGGTGGTCGGGAAGCCGTTAGTTTCTGTTATACAATTTTGCAATCAAATAATTGTTCTTCATAAATTTAGGCCAAAATGCACCCTGCTACATATCCAACATCAGTCCATATTATGTAGTCTGTAGGAACATTATATGGTCCACAAACTATGGTGCGTACAGTATATCTGAAAATCACTCAATCCTCGTGTACTCAGTTCTTGAGACCCACAAATGCCAGGACATTACAAATATCCCCCAAATGACCCCTTTTTGAAAAGTAGACAGTCTGAGGTATTTAGTAAGAGACATAGCGAGTTCTCTGAAGTTGTAATTTTTTGTCCGAATTTTTTGGGAGAATGAAGAAAGTAATTTTTTTTTTTTCACAAATGTTTCATTTTTAACATACTGTCACCAGTGCGGTACAATGTCATCATATAACTTGTACTGGTGATCAGGGACACTGAATGGTGACAGTATGTAAAAATACCGTATTTATCGGCGTATAACACGCACCGGCGTATAACACGCACCCCAATTTAGGAGGGAATTTTAAGGAAAAAAAACTTTTAGGAGGGAAGTTGAAGGAAAAAAAACTTACATTTAAATGCCCATCATTGCAGCCTTCTCAGTGCAGCCATGTCAGTGCAGCCTTGTTAGTGCAGCCTTGTCAGTACAGCCATGTCAGTGCAGCCATGTCAGTGCAGCCTTCCCCAGTGCAGCCTTGTTAGTGCAGCCATGTCAGTACAGCCATGTCAGTGCAGCCATGTCAGTGCAGCCTTCCCCAGTGCAGCCTTCCCCAGTGCAGCCTTGTTAGTGCAGCCTTGTCAGTGCAGCCTTTCCCAGTGCAGCCTTCCCCAGTGCAGCCATTCCCAGTGCAGCCATTCCCAGTGCAGCCATTCCCAGTGCAGCCATTCCCAGTGCAGCCATTCCCAGTGCAGCCTTTCCCAGTGCAGCCTTTCCCAGTGCAGCCTTTCCCAGTGCAGCCTTTCCCAGTGCAGCCTTTCCCAGTGCAGCCTTTCCCAGTGCAGCCTTTCCCAGTGCAGTCTTCCCCAGTGCAGCCTTCGCTTCGATTCCCTGTCCTGAGCTTTAAAATCGCCGACCGCGATTTGAAAATGGCGCCGCCGGCGCCGAAATACACCGAGCCGGTCCTCGGCTCTTTCCGGCGGCTCTCGTTCACTTTCGGCTCCACTCGTAGTCCCGAGCGGAGCTATCCAAACCAAGCTGAGTAGGTTCGGATAGCTCCGCTCGGGACTACGAGTGGAGCCGAAAGTAAACGAGAGCCGCCGGAAAGAGCCGAGGATCGGCTCGGTGTATTTCGGCGCCATTTTCAAATCACGGTCGGCGATTTTAAGATTGTGACAGCTCGGGATCGCATGGTATCAGCGTATAACACGCACCTGCGACTTTCCCCTGATTTTAAGGGGAAAAAAGTGCGTGTTATACGCCGATAAATACGGTAATAATAATTCATTTTCTTTTTTTATTACTTTTTACATACAGTGACTAGAGCAATACAGTGTTACCATAGTAACACTACTGTTCCTACCAGGAAAGGTGATCAGGATTTTTTTTATTTAATGAAAACTAGTCATTCAGTGTTTACTATTGTGATTAGCTGTGATTAGCCACAGCTAATCACATGGGTCAAATGGACTTTGATTGGTCTTATCTGTACCATGTGATCACTGTGATTAATCACAGCGAGCAACACAGCTGTACACAATGAATGGAAGCCATCCATTGTGTACAATTGTCATGTGATCTGCTGTAATAGATTATGCCACAGCACAACCCGTGGGGCCGGCGCGAGGAGCATTCTGGGGGGGACATTATGGGGTAGATCTACTAAAACTGGTTCAGGCTGGGTTCACACTGGTGCGACACGACAGCCGTCCTACTTTGGATCCGACTTTGCCCTGCGACATGAAGCCGGCATGTGTCCGACTTTCAATGAACGGGGATCCGACTTGGATCCCCGCCAATGCCCGGCATTGTGTTTGGTATGAATCTTTAGGGGGAACTCCGCGCCAAATTTTAAATAAGAATCCGGCATGGGTTCCCCCTCCAAGAGCATACCAGGCCCTTGGGTCTGGTATGGACCTTGAGGGGAACCCCCTACGCCGAAAAAGCGGCGTGCGGGGGGTCCCCCCAATCCATACCAGACCCTTATCCGAGCACGCAGCCCGGCCGGACAGGAATGGGGGTGGGGACGAGCGAGCGCCCCCCCCCTCCTGAACCGTACCAGGCCGCATGCCCTCAACATGGGGGGTTGTTGCCTTGGGGGAGGGGGGCGCGCTGCGGCCCCCCCACCCCAAAGCACCTTGTCCCCATGTTGATGAGGACAAGGGCCTCTTCCCACCAACCCTGGCCGTTGGTTGTCGGGGTCTGCGGGCGGGGGGCTTATCGGAATCCGGGAGCCCCCTTTAATAAGGGGGCCCCCAGATCCCGGCCCCCCACCCTATGTGAATGAGTATGGGGTACATCGAACCCCTACCCATTCACCTAGGGAAAAAGTGTCAATTTTAAAAAAAACACTACACAGATTTTTAAAGTAATTTATTAGACAGCTCCGGGGGTCTTCTTCCGACTTCGGGGGTCTCTCCGGTTCTTCTCCGCACTCTCCAGGTCTTCTGCCGGGCTCCTCCGCTTTCTTCTGCTCTTTTGCCGCTCTTTTGCTAAAGAGGAGGAGCCCGGTCTGCTGCCTTCTTCTCTTCGGGGGTCTCTCCGGTTCTTCTCCGCGCTCTCCGGATCTTCTGCCGGGCTCCTCCGCTATTTTCTGCTCTTTTGCTATAGTGAAGGAGCCCGGTCTTCAATCTTCTGCCTTCTGCCCTCTTCTCCTGATGTTGACACGACGCTCTCTGGGGCTGGAATGCACTCTGAGCGCTCCGGTCTGACTTATATAGGTGGTGACCACGCCCCCTAATGCCGTCACAGTCCCAGGCATGCTGGGACTGTGACGTTTTAGGGGGCGTTGTCATCACCCGATGACCACGCCCCCCTTATGCCGTCATAGTCCCAGCATGCCCAGGGACTGTGACGGCATAAGGGGGCGGGGTCAACGCCTATATAAGTCAGAGCAGAGCGCACAGAGAGCATTCTAGCCGGAGAGAGCATCGTGTCAACATCAGGAGAAGAAGGCAGAAGATTGAAGACCGGGCTCCTTCACTATAGCAAAAGAGCAGAAAATAGCGGAGGAGCCCGGCAGAAGATCCGGAGAGCGCGCAGAAGATCCGGAGAGCGCGGAGAAGAACCGGAGAGACCCCCGAAGAGAAGAAGGCAGCAGACCGGGCTCCTCCTCTTTAGCAAAAGAGCAGCAAAAGATTGACACTTTTTCCCTAGGTGAATGGGTAGGGGTTCGATGTACCCCATACTCATTCACATAGGGTGGGGGGCCGGGATCTGGGGGCCCCCTTATTAAAGGGGGCTCCCGGATTCCGATAAGCCCCCGCCCACAGACCCCGACAACCAACGGCCAGGGTTGTCGGGAAGAGGCCCTTGTCCTCATCAACATGGGGACAAGGTGCTTTGGGGTGGGGGGGCCGCGGCGCGCCCCCCTCCCCCAAGGCAACAACCCCCCATGTTGAGGGCATGCGGCCTGGTACGGTTCAGGAGGGGGGGGGGGGCGCTCGCTCGTCCCCACCCCCATTCCTTTCCGGCCGGGCTGCGTGCTCGGATAAGGGTCTGGTATGGATTGGGGGGACCCCCCGCACGCCGCTTTTTCGGCGTAGGGGGTTCCCCTCAAGGTCCATACCAGACCCAAGGGCCTGGTATGCTCTTGGAGGGGGAACCCATGCCGGATTTTTATTTAAAATTTGGCGTGGAGTTCCCCCTCAAGATCATCTGAGCACAAGTCGCGTGCCGAAGTCGGATCATGCGAGACGGCAATCCGACTTTGATCCGACTTCAATGATAGTCAATAGGCTGAAGTAGGATCAAAGTCGGACCAAAGTAGTACAGGGAGCATTTCTAAAGTCGGAACGACTTGTGTCGGACCAGTTAGGACGGCTCCCATAGGGAAACATTACATTTCACATGTCATGCGACATGAGCTCCCAATGTCGGAGCGTTTGTCGGACCAGTGTGAACCCAGCCTCACTCAGAATCTGGTGCAGCTGTGCATGGTAGCCATTTAGCTTGTAACATCAGCTTGTTCAATTAAGTCTTGGCAATAAAACCTGGAAGCTTATTGGTTTCTATGCACAGCTGCACCAGATTTTGCACTCTCCAGTTTTAGTAAATCTCCCCCTATATTATGTCCACTCAGAATGAGAGAACTAAACAGCCAAATCATTAAATTTCTCTTGGGAGAACTAGAGGCTAACATTACTTTAGACTTAAACCTCTAATAGGAAAGCAGAGGGACTGGTAGGATCACCAGGAATTTCACACAAAGGAAGCAATACAAAGAGAACAGAAGACTTTCTCATACAAGTACATGGTACAGAAGCCACAGATCAGGAATATGAAGTGTTGGATAAACATATTCTTTAAAGGCAAACTGAATGTTCAGTTTAAATCCAACATTCCACTTACAGAGTCACACCCAGAGCTTTCCAAACAGCAGAGGAGCTTGAGCTTTGTTGATTGTGACTATTCTAATAGGTCTGACTCATACTTATGAAGAGTGCTGACTATGCCCATCCTTTATTCCCCCTCCTCCATTCATAAAAGCCATATTATGACTTCTATGAAGTGTGAGATGTGGAAAGGGATATCACCGCTCCAAGTGGGTCAAACGAAGGTGAACAACCTCTCCTCCAGCTTAGAAGCCCAGGTGCTGGCAATGCATATAGCAATCAACGTAGAAAGAAGTTCTGGACAGCCGCACTCCGAAAAAGTTTTTGCCTTTTATTCAAAAAATCATCAAAATATGTGCCACAGCAGTATGGATAAAAGAGCTTACACGTTTCACACTACAAACAGTGCTTAATCATCATGATTAAGCAGTTTGTAGTGTGAAACGCGTAAGCTATTTTATCCATACTGCTGTGGCACATATTTTGATGATTTTTGGAATAAAAGGCAAAAACTTTTTTTGGAGTGCGGCTGTCCAAAACTTCTTTCTACGTTAAGTGTGAGATGTGAATGGAGGACAGGCTGATGATTGAAAGGTCTGCCCCCTCCATTCATAGATCTTTTTCATTCATAGAAGCTATAGTAGGGATGAAAATAGCTGGGTGGGCATCGTGGGGCACTCTTGAGGAGTACCTGTCACAGCTCACAACTCCTTCAGTCCTATTAAACATCACTGCACTGGAAGATTGTTCATTGTGCATTTTTTTCATTAACTTAGGATTTAACCCTTTCACTGCCAGGTCTGTATGGCGTACGGACCTACAGCATTGCTTTCAGCTGGCCAGGTCTGTACACTGTACAGACCTCATTTCTTCTTCTGCTATAAGCTCATGGTCACTTCAGTGGAAAAAAAAAGTGGAGCACAGGGCCTGGCATCGAAAAGGTTAAACTGTGTATTCACCCTATCAGATTGCATTTACAAAGTGAGTTCGGGTTGGTACCCTGCATGTAGGAACACAGAGGAGGAGGAGAGGAGGAACATGTGCAGCATTATGTCCGACTGCCAGCAGCCTATCAAATCTCTGATAGGTTGGAATATGTAATGGGTAGATGTTTGCCTCGATCGTGGGATTCCTGCGGGAAGTGACACTGATGGGTCAAACTTTCTGTGTGAATGAGGCCCTACAGTAGTTCTATGAGGGCGGACATTCATATTTCTATAGGCTGAAACTAATCATATTTACCAACATTTCCTCTGCAGACAATGAAGAGAATGCTTCCAATTCATCCAGCAATGTGAGTCCCTGAATGTCATTACCCGGCTATCTGCTTTGTATTTCTTCTTATAAGTTTATGTCTCTTGTCTACTTATGTTGTAAGTACACCAGGGCTTGACAAATTCCAGGTCGCCATGGCAACAAGAAATTGTGTCCTGGCGCCTGGCCTGCCACCAGAATGCTTTCACCCACCGCCACCCCCCCTCCCGCCCCTCACTATGTATAGTGGTTGCTGCCGGGAAGAGAGCTGACGTGTATGAAGACACTTCCGGGTCCCTGTTGACAGTTTCCTGAATGTCATGCAATGTGATCTGCATTACATTACAGTGCCTTGAAAAAGTATTCATACCCCTTGAAATGTTCCGCATTTTGTCATGTTACAACCAAAAACGTAAATGTAATTTATTGGGATTTTATGTAATAGATCAACACAAAGTGGCACGTAATTGTGAAGTGGAAGGAAGATGATAAATGGTTTTCATTTTTTTTTATAAATAAATATGTTAAAAGTGTGGGGTACATTTGTATTCAGCCCCCCTGAGTCAATACTTTGTAGAACCGCCTTTCACTGCAAATACAGCTGCAAGTCTTTTTGGGGATGTCTAACATGCAACCCCTCTTATGAGGTTTTCCCAGAACTACTACTTACTGAATCAGCTCTATTGCACTGACTTCTCTGTCAACGAAACTCTACTTGAAGAAGCTACCACGTGAAACGCGTTGGGCTGTGTCTCTTTTCTCATATTTGGTCCTGAATGTTTATCATGGTTATGATTATACATATTTGTGACTATTGAGGAAATTGTTCACTTTGTTGTAGGGTTTTTTTACGGGTGTATACAGAGGTTGCTGTTTCATTCATATGTCTTAAACGATATAAGACATTTTTATGTACTTAACCAATTAAGGGCCCAGCCTCTTTTTGTTTACAAGTTAAAATCGTTTTTTTTTTGCTAGAAATCTACTTAGAACCCCCAAACATTATATATATTTTTTTCTAACACCTAGAGAATAAAATGGCGGTCATTGCAATACTTTCTGTCACACTGTATTTGCGCAGCGGTCTTACAAGCGCACTTTTTTTTTGGAAAAAAAATAATTTTTTGAATGAAAAAATAAGACAACAGTAAAGTTAGCCCAATTTTTTTTTTATATTGTGAAAGATAATGTTACACTGAGTAAAATGATACCCAACATGTCATGCTTCAAAATTGCATCCGCTCGTAGATGGGCGACAAACTTTTACCCTTAAAAATCTCCATAGGCACCCAATTTGCAGACGGCTTCCCAAACCCGCAAACTTTATCCATGGTAGATCATAGGTGCAGATCCCTCCAAACTGATATCCACTTTCTATAATATATTAAGAACTAGATCAGTATCACGGATTATAGATACGGCCAGAACTAGATGGGAGGAAGATATAGGCCCCATAGAAGAATCAGACTGGGATGAGATTTTGGAGAACACAAGGTCTCCCCCAGGCTTTCCGAGCGCTTGACCCAATTATATATTATACCCAAATCTTACCTTACATCGGCGAGAATTGCCAAGTACCATCCAAACCACAACCCACTGTGTCCGAGATGTGCAGGCCATCCATGCACATTCTACCATCTATTGTGGATCTGCCCGGTGATCCAAAATTACTGGGCACAAATCATATAATTTCTGCATGACCATATGGGCTCGCCCCTACAACAGGACCCAAAATCCTGTTTAATCTGTCTACTTCCAGATGTCACAATCAATCAATTCCTACATGAAATCCTTTTTAGCGCACGGAAGCTAATAGCCAAATATTGGATGTGAAATGCCCCCCCTACTATCCAGGCCTGGATCAGGGAGATAAATCTAAATCTACCATACAAGAAAGTCATATACCGGCATAGGGGCTTTTCTGACAAATACAAAAAGGTCTGGGACAGATGGCTGGATACCCCAGATACATGTACTGAGTAGGCACATACACCAGAACGTATACCAAGGGACCAGAGTTACTTCAAGTCATGTGCAAGAACCATACCATACTGTGTAGTGATAAATAACCAAAAGAGTCGCTGGTGCATGGTGATGGAATATAATCTGATAAATAAAGTTGGGTGTTTAATGCAAAGACAGAATATATTGTGTAATAGACATCAAGGAGAATTCACCTGTTTGTGTTCACTGTGTATCCTTCTATTGTACTACATGACATGTACCGCGCATATATGTTTTGCTTACAAATAAACTCGGTTTTCAAAAAAAAAAAAATCTCCATAGGCGATGTTTAAAAATGTCTACAGGTTACCAGTTTTGAGTTACAGAGGAGGTCTAGGGCTAGAAATATTGCTCTCACTCTAATGATCATGGTGATACCTCACCTGTGTGCTTTGAACACCGTTTTCATATGTGGGGGCTACTCATATACGTTCGCTTCTGCGCGCAAACTTGTCGGGACGGGGCACTTTAAAAAAATGTGTTTTTTTTTCCCTATTCATTTTAATTTTAAATTTTTTTATTTTGACACTGTCTTTAAAAAAATAAAATCGGCCACTTTTATTCCTATTACAAGGAATGTAAACATTCCTTGTAATAGAAAAAAATAATGACAGGACCTCTTGAATATGAGATCTGGTGTCAAAAAGACCTCAGATCTCATATTTACACTAAAATGCAATCAAAAAATTTCCTTTACGAGCATTAGGCGGAGGTGGCGTTTGACGTAGTTTCCGCCCTACCATGCTATGGAGCTGAGCGGGGGCCATCTTCCCCTCACTCGGCAGCCAGGCTTCCACGGGAAAGGATGCATTCGTCTCCGTCGCTACCGGCGTGTCCGGTAAGCGGCGGAGACGACTGGAGCACGGGTGGTGGGCTCTTCTCCCACCACCAATAAAAGTGATCCCGTGGGGAATCGACATTCCCGAAAATACCGGGTTATGGCAGCTAGCTGCTGCCATAACCCCGGTATTTATCGTCAAAGTACTGACGTATGGGTATGTCGTTTTGCATGAAGTGTTTAATGAAATTTTGTTATTTTTATAATCACTGTGTCAGGTATTATTCCATTAGGAGGTTTCAGCATCTTTAAGTCCCATTACTCTTATTACTATTATTTTTGTTCTTTGTACATCTAGAGAGTGATATTTTTGCCCATTCTTCTTTGCAAAATAGCTCAAGCTCTGTCAGATTGGATGAGAGGGTCTGTAAACAGCAATTTTCAAGTCTTGCCACAGATTCTCAATTGAATTTAGGTCTGGACTGTGACTGGGCCATTCTAACACATGAATATGCTTTGATCTAAACCATTCCATTGTAGCTCTGACTGTATGAGATGTCAAAGCCTGGGATATTTTTTATAACCTAACCCTGTGTTAAATTTCTCCACAACTTTATCCCTAACCTGTCTGGTGTGTTCCTTGGCCTTCATGATGCTGTTTGTTCATTAAGGTTCTCCAACAAACCTCTGAGGGCTTCGCAGAACAGCATTATTTATACTGAGATTAAATTACACACAGGTGGGCTCTATTTACTGATTAGGTGACTTCTGAAGGCAATTGGATCCACTATATTTTAGTTTGGGGTATCAGAGTAAAGGGGGCTGAATACAAATGCACACCACACTTTTCACAATTTTTTTTGTAAAAAATTTAGAAAACCATTTATCATTTTCCTTTCACTTCACAATGATGTGCCACTTTGTGTTGGTCTGTCACATAAAATCCCAAACAAAAACATTTAAAGCGGAGTTCCACCCAAAAATGGAACTTCCGCTTTTCAGATTCCGGGGGGAGCAGATTCCTGTATAATCCAGGCATTTGCTCCCACTTCCACTTCCAGCCTCTACGGTGATCTACACCATGTCCAGCCCCTCCTCCACCACCGCCACTGTCTTCTGGGAGACACACAGGTCCCAGAAGACAGCAGGGACCAGTCAGGATGCGCATGCACAGTAGGGAACCAGGCTGTGAAGCCACAAGGCTTCCTGATTCCCTTACTGAAGATGCCAACGCCTTCACCCGGGAGCTGAGAGACAGACTGCCTTCGGGTGAGGACATCGCCCTGGACAGGTGAGTGTCCTAATATTAAAAGTCAGCAGCTGCAGTATTTGTAGCTGCTGACTTTTAATTTTTTTTAGCGGGAACTTTAAGCTTTAAGTTTTTGGTTGTAACATGACAAAATGTGCAAAATCTCAAGGGGTGTGAATACTTTTTCAAGGCACTGTATGTGAAGCACAGGGGGAGACATGCAAGATCTTTTCGACCCTGGATGTCTCATTAAAGAGAACCTGGTACCAAAAAAAATAATTTTTTTTCATTGTAAAAATTACACCCAAGCACATAAATCCCCCCTAAAATTTACATAGCGGTTTACTCTGCCCTCAAGAAGCTTACAATCTAAGGTCCCTAACTCACATGTCACCAGGCATGTCATGTGTCTGGTGATGCAATGCGTCGGGAGGAGGAGCCTGTGATGTTTCCAGCAGTGTGTGTGTGTGTACACTGGTGGTGGATGAGGAGTCTCCAGCGTCATGCTGTATGCAGCTGACCATTTTACATGCGATCGCATCTACGGGCAAATGTGAGTGAGGTTTACCCTAACTACATTGGGATCACTTTGTCACGTTATTTGCGCAATGGTTTTGTTTCCTTTTTTGTCTTATAT
Organism: Aquarana catesbeiana; assembly: GCF_042186555.1. Lineage (NCBI taxonomy): Eukaryota > Metazoa > Chordata > Amphibia > Anura > Ranidae > Aquarana > Aquarana catesbeiana. The sequence continues at coordinate 34,314,691 of NC_133332.1, forward strand.
GTCTTGGAAGTCTGTTGAAAATCGGAAAAGTCATCTTTATTAAGCAGCAGTGGAATGATTTAAAAGAAGCACCTGTCACCCCTTCAGGCTTGAATATCTAGTCCCGTTATACCTATTGTTAGGTATTTTTCTGGTGTGCACTAAGGGGATTATTTTTTGTGTGAATTTATTTTTTGTGTGAATGTATTTAGTATTTTTCACTGAAGAATTTATACTATTATTTTTTACTACTATTTTATTTCACTGTATATAATTTTTTAGCTCACCACTTTTTGATATCTATTTATTTGATGGTACACGGTGCAATATTATTAGGTTAATATCAGCGCAATTATTAATTTTAATATTCTTGATTTATTTTGTGTATTAGGTCACATATCTAATTGCAGCTATATTATTTGGGCTTTTTTTTAATATTATATCTCACATAATTTAGATCACTCTATCCCTATCAGCGCTTTAGTAATTTGTCACTTTGCAACTTTATTACATACACATACTAGGGCCAATTTGAACTCTGCTTTAAACCATAAGACCCCTTTCACACTGGAGGCGTTGTTCAGTGTCTTTGGTGTGTGGGAAGAAACTGGAGAAAACCCACGTAGGCACAGGGAGAACGTGCAAACTCCAGGCAGGTAGTGCTGTGATTGGGATTCACAACAGTGACCACAGTGCTGCTAGACGGAAGTGCTAACCACTTAGCCACTGTGTTGAAATATTGTGCATGCAGTAAATTTTAAGGTGCAAGTGTGGTAAGTTTTGTGATGTGTGTAGCATTGCCTTTAGTGAACTAAACAAAATACTCACATGTCAAAAATGTTTCACCTTTGTGATTTGAGGCTATTACCATTTTCATGTGAAGAAGCAAAATATTTTCTCAATGACTGTCAAAGGGTCACTCCAACCCGATCTGTTATATCTCTTACAGGTAGAGATTGGTGGGCTGGATTCTTTTCTCTGGGGTTCCCAGCATTGATATGTCTGCCTCTGAGCTCACAGCTTCAAATTCCTTCCCATAGATCAGTGGTCTCCAAACTGTGGCCAGTGAGTCAGATGTGGCCCTTTGCTTGCCTTTATTCGGCCTTTGGGGCACTTTTCCATCCTCTAATACGAGGCTCTATTCCTCCCACTGACACCAATAATGGAGTTTTTTTCCTCCCACTGACACCAATGATGGGGTACTTTTCCTTCCACCAACAACAATGATGGGACACTATTCTTTCCACTGACACCAGTTATGGGGCATTGTCTGTCCCTCCCACTGACACCAATGGTGTAATATTTTTTTCAACCAAGCTTATGCCATTGTTTACTTCCACCGATGCCAGGGCATTTCTACTCCCACTGGCTACAATCCAGCCCCCCTAAAGTTTGAAGGGCAGTAAACTGGCCCTTTGTTTTAAAAGTTTGTAGACCCCTGCAATAGAGCCTGAGAGCTACATGAACACTCTGTGCAGAAATATAAATAGGACCCTACAGGGGAATGAGATCCTCCTATTAGATACATCAGGTGTGAGGATCTGTCTACCTAATGCCACCAGTTAAGGGATCAGTAATATGACATCTTCCCATATCTAATACTAAAAAATCTATGTTGGGTGATCCAATACTTTCATAGAAGTTGTCAGATAATATAATGGAATCGTCAGATTTAAAGTTCTATGGTCACAGCATACACTTTCATTTTATAACATCAGAATTGTAAATACATTACAATTGTTATTCTTGACAATCCAGCATAAGCTTATTAAAAAAAATCACCTTTCATATTGGGAATTCTGCCTGTCTGCTGGCCATCTTTTTTTTACAACTTCCTGGATTCCCTGCATGCTTTGCACCTTCTCTTCTGCTGTTGACTTTCTATTTCTAAGGACTACATATCCCATGGTACCTTGCTGCACTGACTCCTCCTCCTGAAACTCTTCCTCAGCACCTCTGTAGTTCAGAAGGCAGGCTTTGTGAAATGTGACACAGCAGTGCCTACTTCCAGGACATAGTGACTATAAAACTAATTTTTTCTCTTCATATCCGACACAAAAGGGGAGATTTACTAAAACTGAAGGGCGCAAAATCTAGTCCAGCTGTGCATAGAAACCAATCAGCTTCCAGGTTTTATTATCAAAGCATAATATGCTTTCTGTTAGAAGCTAATTGGCTACCATGCACAGCTGCACCAGATTCTGAGTAATCCAATTTTTGTAAATCTCCTTCAAACTGTGGAGCTCCTCACCATGTGTAGGTGAAATACTAAGATGATACATATATACCCACTACAATCCAGCCACTCAGGACCTCACAGTATATATTGCAGCACTGGAAATATGGTGCAGCAAACATGAAGATGTGAAATGTTAAAGTTATATAAAATACTATATGGTAAATATTACAATAACTAAATATTATAAGCTCACATATTCCCCTTTACATCAGTGACATTGGGCCCCATCAGAAGAAAGGTGACAATTAAGGTGTCAGTTCAGAGGTCCTGGTTACTACAAAGACTTCTGTCATTTATAGTTTAACCTCCCTGGCGGTATTATGATTATGTCTGATTTTTGATGCTCAAAGTGGTACAATTATTTTGCATGGAAATTTGGCGTTTTATATTGTAGGCCTGTAATTCTTAGGAATAACTCACTTAAATCTTTCCAAACAAGAGTCTAGTAGATATCCCGGGTGTGATAAAGTTTGAAACACAAAATCATGAATTATAATCTAATAAATAACTATAAACAATTATAACAAATAATAATATAATAATAATAATAATAAAATGTATTCAATAATGTAATCAAATCAAAAACACTGAAATTTGCTCAGTTGCAGAATTGTCGCTGTCGTCACTTTCAGTGTCTGATGACGGATTTCCCCACAAATCACTATCACTCAATTCTGCAAGTGATTCTAATTTATTATCACTGTTTTCTAGCTGGTCTAAAACCACTTTTGACGTAAAGGGACACTTTTTAGTTGCCATGGACAATCTCCAGTTTCCAGGCAGAAAGAACAGTATATATAATATAAAACTACATGTAGGGCACTGGACAAAGCACCTACAGTGGAACCTTGGATTGCGAGTAACTTGGTTAACAAGCATTTTGCAAAATACGAGCAATTCTTTTTGTGTCACAAAACAAACAGGATTCGTGCAGTATCGTATTTGGCAACAGGTACGAGGGTGCCGGTGACACTCTGACCTGTTCGAAAATACTCTGAAACACTTGGTAATACTCTGTTCCCGAGTGTTTCTGAGCCTTTCCAAGGGTTTCCGAGTGCAGCCAAGCGGTCTCTAAATATTTCCGAGTCTCCCTGGTGCCCCCCATCTCTGGCCACATGCGGTATTGCATGCAATAGAAGTCATTGTGGAACGAGTGATCTTCTATGGGGAAACTCACTTTGATATGCGAGTGCTTTGGATTACAAGCATTCTCCTGGAACGGAATATGCTCGTAATCCAAGGTTCCATTGTACTTTGATTTTAGCCTGGAACTCCACTTTAACATTTACTGTACATAAAAGTTCAACAAAAAATAAAACCTTTTTTTTTTTTACAGAATGACAGTTCTGAAGATCATCAACCAGGAAACTAAAGATATTGAGCCCGTTCTGCTTTCAATCTACTGACTTGTTTTAGCTTTTATTTTTTATTTTAAAGTGGACCTGTCTATTAAATAATGAGCACTTTGTTTAGGATGTTTGGATAATAAGTATAATTTTTAGATGTAAATGTTATACCTTTATAAGTCATGTTTATCTTTCTGCTTAAGAACTATCTCTTCTGGGGGCGTGTCCAAGATGGCGACCGGAGCGGACGTGCAGTAACATAGCTCCGCTGCCTTCCCGGCCAAAAAACCTGCTTTCCTGCAGATTATCACCCCTGATTGCCCAAACCGAGTTCCGATCCACAGCGGAGGCCGGTGGGACCCTGGGGGAGACGCTGGGTCACGCTCCACGGACCCCACGGAAGGCGCCTGGGACCCGCTGCAGCCGAGCCTGCTACTAGGCCCGAAATCCCGCTCCCGGCCTACAATCCTCCGTTCCAGTGAACTGCGGACACAGCTTGCTTGGGAGGAGGTGGTGACCCACGACGAGGGAAGGTAGGACGTGGGGGGAGACACTGCTACACGGCCCGCGGCCCCTGCAGAAGTCGCCTTGATCCCGCTGCTGGTCTACCTGACTCCCCTGTCTCTGGGCCTCAGACCCTGCTATACTGCAGCCCGCTCCCTGTGTGCGGCCCCCACAGGCTGAAGTGGAGGTGGAGGGAGGTATGCCCAGGGGGAAGAGTGCTATATCAGCCCGCAAGCCCCAGGACAGTGTCCCAGGTACCCCCACACGGACCCCACGTCCCGCTAAGGGCTCTAAGATGGCGGCGCAGCATGAGGACATAGAACAGGCTCCTCTAGAAAGGGAACAGGAGCAATCTAATTTTGAGGCACTTATGCAGGCTATCACTAACTGCCAATCTACCCTCACAGGGAAAATTGAACAAATGCAGCTAGATATTAGCCTCATACGAAGAGACATGGACACATTTAGAAACCGCCTTTCTGAGGCTGAACGCCGTGTGGGAGATGCGGAGGATGTATTGCAAGATCATACGGTCTCACTTCGCACGCTACAGACAAAAATTAAGGCCCTTGAAACTCGTGCAGAAGATGCCGAAAATCGAAATAGGAGGAATAACCTCCGTATAGTAGGTCTCCCAGAGGGTACCGAGGGTGCTGAGCCCACATCATTCACGGAAAAACTCCTGCGTGAATTATTGCCACAGGCGGTTTTCTCAGATGTCTTTGTGGTGGAGAGGGCACATAGAATGCCTGCTACCCGGGGGCCCCCGGGAGCTCCTCCACGCACATTTATTCTGAAATTGCTGAACTTTAGAGATCGGGACCTTGTCCTCCGTGAATCTAGAAAGATCGAGCAACTGCGCTATGAAGGGGCTAAACTAATGATCTTCCCAGATTTCTCCATTGATACACAAAAGCAGAGACGTTCATTTGACCAAGTTAAAATGAACCTACGCAACAAGAAAATAAAATACAGTATGCTGTTCCCGGCGAGGCTGAGGGTCCAGGATGGAGAGAGGGTGCGCTTCTTTACCTCCCCTGAGGAGGCATCGCAGTGGCTGGAAACCATTCAGAGACACTGATAAGCTGCTTTAACTACAAGATTGCACAGATCAAAAAAGCAGAAAGGGGGGAGAGACAGAACATTTCTATTGTTCGTCCTTAACAAAGAGATTCCCCCCTGATGTTATCACCGAGGAGGATTGCGAGTGAAGAGGGTAACAAGTTCAAGATAAGTGCCCCCGGAGGACTCTGTTTGTCTCTCCGGGTGAAGTTGACTCTTTTATTCTGCAGGGAACATTTATCCTTCACAAGCTGGGGGAGGTTCGGTCCCCTTTTTGTTCACAACCTCAATTGGCAGTTGCCATGAACGTTTTTGGGAATGAAGCACACCGAGGTTTGGGGGGTGGTGCGGGGTGGGGGGTGGGGGGATGGATGGGGAGCACAAGTTCTTGCTCCAAGTTGAGACTTTTGAATTTTTTTTCTTTTCTTTTCCTTTGTTGCTGCTACATATACATAATCTGCTGTGTTACTATGCACTATATTGAAGAACAAGGCTATTTGCATATGTGTCCACTAGATGGCATGAGAGGTCTAATGTCTAACTCTATATGTGCAAGCTGTATGATACTTTTGATCTCATTTTTCCTCCTTAAACTTACAATGACCCTGAAAAGGGTTGATTATCAACCTGGTGTTATATTTTTTACAGTACCTCAATGCCACCACTGACAGTACTGTCGTGGAATGTTAGAGGGCTAAATTCCAAAATCAAACGATCTCTGGTTTTTAACTTCCTGAAAAAATATAACCCGCATATATGTCTGCTACAGGAGACACACCTGGTGGGGGGCAGGACGCTGGCACTGCGGAAACCATGGGTCGGTGCGTATTACCACTCGACTTATTCCTCATATTCTCGGGGTGTCAGTGTCCTAATTCACAAGTCGCTGGGATTTACATTGTTGGATCTCCATCTAGATCCAGATGGCAGATATATAGCTACACATGCAATGTGTGATAGAGTGGAGTTACTCATAGTAGGGATATATATCCCCCCCCCTGCCACAGTGGAGATCCTTAAAAAAATTACTCCGATATTGGCTCAATACCCTTCAGCTGGGATAATTATAGCAGGAGACTTTAACATGACCCCAGACCCAGACCTGGATAGAATGGGTGTGGGGCCATCCGGGGTGACCCCCTTGGCACTGTGGGCTGACAACTACGGATTTACAGATGTCTGGAGGATGAGGCATCCGGATGTGAGGCAATACACATGCCACTCTGCGGCGCATGCCTCCTTCTCTAGGATAGATCTGATATACTCCTCTGGAACTCTCCTCCCCAGAATACTTGAGGTAGATATTCTGCCTCGGGGTATCTCAGACCACGCTCCCCTCCTATTAAAAATGCAGACAGACTCCCCTGTTGCCAATGTTCTTTGGCGACTATCGGGGCTCTGGATTGCGGATGAGAGGGTGGTCCCCCTGGTGGAGGGCGAGTTGGAAGTTTACTGGACGATCAATGAGGGTACAGTCCCTCCCCCTACGCTCTGGGACGCCTTCAAGGCCTACACTAGGGGACAATATCAGACGGCAATTGGGAGGGTCAGGAAAGATACCCGACTGGCGCTAGAAGAAGCTGAAAAAAAAGTACTCCTTTTAGAAAAAGAATATGTGCACACGAGAAACGTATTAACATATGATACTATGCAATCCTTACATAGAGAGATCTCTCTTTTGCGAATTGAGACCACTAGAAAACAGCTGCTGGCTCAATCGCAGAGGATCTTCGAGCAGGGAGAGAAGACGGGTAGGATGCTGGCCTGGTTGGCCAAGGAACGTTCACCTTCCATGCATATAGCCCATATCAAGGACGACGAGGGCATGATCCACTCAGACTCCGGGGATATTAATAGGCAATTTACACAATACTATCAACGATTATATACCTCTAGGGTCTCCTTTGATGAGGAAGATCTGTGTACATTCTTAGATCGAATAGATTTTCCCCAACTGACCACAGAGGCTAGAAACAAATTAGAGGAACCAATTACTCTTAAAGAGGTCCAGCTAGCAGTGACATCTCTCCAGTCGGCAAAAACCCCGGGCCCTGACGGCCTACCCGCAGAATTTTACAAGGCAAATAAAGACCTTCTTAACCCTATCTTTCATAAACTGCTCCTCACAATGCTAAAAGAGGGCTCCCTCCCTCCCACAATGTCGGAGGCGGTGATTGTAGTCATAGCTATACCTAACAAAGACCCCACGTTGTGCTCATCCTATCGTCCCATATCACTTTTAAATGTGGATGCCAAAATAACTACCAAGATCCTAGCAAATAGACTTAACTCAGTTATTTTATCAATCGTACATGGCGACCAGACAGGCTTTATGCCAGGTAAGGGCACTGACATAAACCTACGCAGGTTATACACTAATATCTCACACGTGGAGAGGTCTCAGTCCCGGGGCGTAGTGGCCTCCTTAGACGCCGAGAAGGCCTTCGATTCAGTTGAATGGAGGTTCCTGTGGAATGTGCTGCAGCGATTCAATTTTGGCCCCCGGTTCATTTCATGGATAAAAATGCTCTACTCACACCCCACAGCTAGAGTCCATACAAATGGGCAGCTCTCTCCCCCATTTTCTCTAGAGAGAGGGACCAGGCAGGGGTGCCCATTGTCCCCGGGCTTGTTTGCCCTAGCCATTGAGCCCTTAGCTATTTTGCTTAGAACGTCCCCGGAGCTTGGGGGTATAAAGGTGGGTCCGTTGACTGAAAGGCTTTCCCTATATGCTGATGACGCGCTGCTGTATCTTCCAGATGCGTCGACATCACTGTCATCAGCCCTTGAAATCATTAACCAATATGGATCTTTCTCGGGCATTCGGATCAACTGGTCCAAATCCATCATATTTTCATTGTCTCCGGGACTGCCGGATGTTGACCCTTCCAGTCCTCTCGTGTTGGTCTCTAAGTTCAGATACTTGGGGATTGAGGTTCAGAGAGACCCAAACATGTATCTAATAGACAATGTATATCCAATTCTTCACCAGCTTACTGCCCGATGTCAGGCCTGGAGGTCCCTCCCGCTATCACCAGTAGGTAGGGTTAATTTGTTAAAGATGATGTTCCTCCCCAAATTCCTATATGTATTTCGTAATACCCCGGTCCTTATACCCAAATCTTTTTTTGATAAGCTGGAACAGGTTGTTAGCTCATTTGTATGGGGGGGATCTGCCCCTAGAGTAGCGCGAACCACCCTTCAGCTCCCCTTAACGATGGGAGGCCTCGCGCTCCCCTGTTTTCGGAAATACTACTGGGCGGCAGTCATAGTTACTGTCCGGTGGTGGTTCTCCCAGCCGAAATCTAACCCCTCACTTAATCTTGAGGCAGCAATAATGGGTTCATACTCGGCTCTGAGTAATTTGGTTTTCAGAGGGGTCAAGACACATAAAGATATGCCAACTCCGATGCGTACGACAGTAACAGTATGGGAACAGATGTCCAAAAAGATTGCAGGCCCTGCTACTATCTCCCCTCACACGCCGTTATGGGGCAACCCTAAACTAAAGCATCTCCAAACAGTCCCAGAGCCAGCTTTATGGGCGGGATATGGAATAAAAACAATACAGCAGGTATGGTCTGGGGATGGAGTTACCCCATATGACACTCTTAAAACTGATTTTCAACTTCCCTCCAAAATGTTTTTTCGATATTCACAATTGAGACATGCAGTGAGGGCCCAATACCCAGGCGGTATTACTTTAAGGTCACATGGAGTAGAAAGGCTTCTTATTTCTAAACACTTGGACCGAACTTTGTCATCCATATACAACCAAATTCTCACTGACGAGCAGACTGGAGAGATGGGCCTGTATGATAAGTGGAGGGGGGACGTTCCGGACTTGGCACCAGATGACTGGGAAGAGGGTATACAGCAATACATTCCTCTTATGATATCGGCAAGGGATAGATTCATACAGCTGAAGTTCATTCATAGAGTATATTACACGCCACAGAGATTAGCTAGAATATACCCGACACAAACAGATAGATGTCCGAAATGTATGGGGGAGCTGGGTACGTTTATCCATGTAGTATGGGAATGCCCGCTTATACAAAAATTCTGGACTGAGGTGGTGGAAGTGATTAACGCAGTAGGTAATCTAAATATTCAGAGAAATCCGATTATTCTACTCCTTGGGGTATGTGACAATGTTATACCTAGTGTGCACAAAAGATTATTTGTATTTTACGCCTCATTTTATGCCAGGAAGGCTATCCTCCTTAGATGGAAGCAACCTGACCCTCCTACGGTAACTCAATGGAGGGGTATAGTAGACTCTGTTCTGCCACTCTATAAAGCCACCTATATCAACCGTAAATGCCCCAAGAAATTCTCCAGGATCTGGGGAGCCTGGGCTAAGCAGTAGCAGGGTTTGGTAACGACCAACTCAATTAAAATATCTGTCTATTTCTTGTTGCCCTCCCCTCTCTCCCTCCCCTCCCCCCCCCCTTCCTCCCTTGTTCCTCCTCTTCCCCCCCCTCCCTCCCCCTTTTTCTGATCCTTGATCACAGACACATTAATACTTAATGAGGAAATGATTGACAAATGGATAACATACTGGTTATTTACTGCGAGTTAAACTAATGTAGAGGGAAAAGTGGAAAAAATGGTATAAATGACACAAGAACTCCTTCCTCCGGAAAGGAGGATACATAAGCAATAATAACACAATAAACTGTATACTATGACTCTGTAATGTATTACTAGAAACTATGCAATTGTCTATAGAAATATAGCTGGAAATGTGTAGCAACGTTATATTCTCTATGTTCTTTGTAAATATCTTTGTATGATGAATACTCTCCGGCTGGAGACAAATAAAAACTTTTCTGTTAAAAAAAAAAGAACTATCTCTTCTTATACTAATTTTGGATGGATGCCTTTTTATTGGTGTCTGTTTCCCAACTGAAAGATTTTATCTTACTACTTGTTCTGTTTGACCTTCCTCAAAAGAAAGGAATTTGGGGAAGTTTCCCAGACAGGACACACTCAGCAACAAACGTGATAATCCTAATGCCGCGTACACACGATCGGACTTTCCGGCATACTTGGTCCGGCGTACCGGAGTCCATCAGACAATTCGATCGTGTGTGGGCTCCAGCAGACTTTTTTCTCAAAAGTTTGACGGACTTAGATTTGAAACATGTTTCAAATCTGTCCGACGGACTCAAGTCCGGTCGAAAAGTCCGCTCTTCTGTATGCTAGTCCGACGGACAAAAAACGATGCTAGGGCAGCTATTGGCTACTGGCTATGAACTTCCTTGTTTTAGTCCGGTCATACATCATCACGTACAAATCCGTCAGACTTTGGTTGATCGTGTGTAGGCAAGTCCGTTCATTTGGAAAGTCTGTCGAAAAGTCCACCGGACAAAGTCTGCCGTAAAGTCCGGTCGTGTGTACGCGGCATAACTCTTCCCTAACTCTTCCCTAACTCTTCCCTACCTTTTCTATAATAAAAAAGGCTTTAATATAATTATTTCAGTTAAACTGGTTTTGCCACATGTGAAATCAAATGTCTGTAATTCAGAGTAGATGGAAAGAGTGAAAAAATCCTATTTAGAGTAAATAAATACAAGGTGTTCTCTCATTGGACGAGATGGAGAAGCCGGGTGACAAAGTCACAATTAGGAATCCCAGAAGTGTGTAATAATTGCTAGACTGCTCCCCAACCCTAAGGCCCCATTCACACCTGAGCATTTTGTAGCTTGAAGCCTGAAGCTACAAAACACTGGAGGGGAAAAAAATCCATTATTCTCTATGGAGAAGGTTCACATCTCCACTCCAAAACGCCAGCTGTCACCCACATCTGGACTAGAGAACCCTGGCTTCTTGTAACAATCTTCCAGCATACTGGCTGGTTTCCAAAGACATGTGATGTACTGTAATACTTTGCATGCCAGCTGGCCTCCCTTATTGCTATACTTTTGGTACCTAAGTCTGGGATACTAACATTTGGGCAAAACCTGTGCAGATAAACTGCAAGCACTGAACTTTAAAAAACTCCTAAAAGTCTGTTCTAACCATCAGATGTGCAACTGACCAAAGGCCCAGAGGGTATAAAAGGTACAACGGTGACAAGGTATAAACTCATCAATGCAGCTGTGACAAACAGAATGGGGAGGATGGGTGGGAAATGTTGGACTGCAGAGGAGCTCAGGATCCACAGATTCCAATAGAAAGGTGGCAATTCATTTAATTAATATATATTAGATTTCTGCACATAATGACAGGTTCCCTTTAATGCTTCAGCTGATAAGGTTTGGTGTTGGTTTTGTTAAAGATCTCAGATTTTTATTTGACAATGGGTTTGTGTTTGTCCTTTACTGTGTCCACATTTATACTCTGTTTATTTTTTATATGATAAAGATTCATTTACATTACAAAGCAAAACTTTACTGGAATGAACACTGCAGACAGGGGGAGTTCGGGCAATGCCTGCTGGGAAATACAATGAGTATGGCCAATCTTCTGTATGGTCAGGTCTGGTGGATGGGCGGTTTTTACCACCCAATGAGAGTACAGGAGGGGAGTATAAATGTACAATCAGGGCTGGACAGATGGAATGATTGATCACAGTATGTGACTATATGGGGGTATTTGCTGGGGGTGTGGACTGCAGAATACAAGGTAAGCAGTTACAGTAAATCTGTATTGATCCTGTAATCCATACAGCAGCAGGCTTGGTGAGATCATGTTACTTTAATGATCTGCTGCATGTATGAGCACTTTGAATGCCAAGATGACCCCCATAAAGAGACTCTCACACTGAGCCTAAACCTCGAACATGTAGTAAGATTTTATAAGGTTTGAAATAAAAATAATTTGTGAAGTTCCTAATCATTTAGCTTTCATTTCTACCCAAACCTCTCCATGTTCTGAAGCATATGTAACAGACATAGATATAGGAGGGTATAGTGTGTACATTACAAACCTGTTTTACTAGGGCTTGATCTGACAGCCCTTGCTATCCCTCTGAAAGCAATCATAAAAACAATTGACAAATGCCGGGGTATATGTCACCTCCTCTCTGCCTGTTTAAACTCTGAAAATAGCTAACCACTGCTCTGCAACTGCATGCATTACACATGGTCACAGGGCAGTTGAGGCATAGCTCCATCCACTTGAATGGGTTGTGTTTGATATTGTGGCCATGGCATGGGTACAGCCCTGATGGGTGCATGTCCTGGTTGATCAGGAGTAGTACATTTCCTGCCCTTTCCATATGATTTTAAGAATAGTTATCACTGTATTATACAGTGCTGAGTTCCTGATGGGACAAAGTACATGTAGTATTGTGTCCCACCTTCCTAGGTGCCCTGTAGCACTCGATGTGATGTTGGACAGGGTGCCCCCACCTTAGTGCATGGCTGCCCCACAACACAGCTAGCAAGGAGATGACTGCTTGGATAGAAAGCACCTGCCTCCAACTAACAGCACTCACCCAAGGGAAGCACAGGCAAGAGGAATGCAGAAGAAGGTGATGTGTGTCCCATCCCTCTGCATTCTTTTTGCCAGTGCTTGCCTAAGGCAGCTGCTAGGAGCTGGAGAGTCTCTACAAAGGAAAGCGGTAGTCTCCTTGCTATTGGTGGTGTTGAAGGGGGGGTACCATTTCTGACATCACTGCTAATGTTACTGGACACCTAAGGAGATGGGAAAAGTGCTACATTTACTTCCCATCTGGAACTCAGTATAAAGAATGTAATAATTCCTCTTTAAAGAGGAGTTCCGGCCTGGGGAAAAAATAAAAGTCAGCAACTACAAATACTGCAGCTGCTGGCTTTTAATATAAGGACACTTACCTGTCCAGGGAGCCTGCGATTTTGGCACCCCAAGCCGATCCATCCATTGGCTTTGGGTGCCGGTGCCGGCATTGCAAGTAAGGGAAACCGGCAGTGAAGTCTTCAGGCTTCACAGTCAGTTTCCTACTGTGCAAGCACAAGTCACATGGAGCTTTCTGAATGGTCCTATCATCATCTTGGACACACACAGGTCCCAAAAAGCAGCGGGGGGAAGTAACGTACCTTGCGCGGCAAGATAGGATGGAAGTTCAGATAAAAAACAGCAGAAAAGGTACCAAAAAGACCAAAAAATCCAAAAACGAGGGGGTGTGTGGGGGTCTCTTGTTTAAGACCGAGTTGGATCACAGCCTGGAACTCCACTTTAAGTCACATTTTTCTGAACAGAACAAGCAGTTTGGATATCTGTGGAATGTTGTAAACATTACAGAACAAGTCCAGTTATGTGTGACTATGCCTCGGTTCACATTAGAATGCGGTGCGGTAAACTTTCAAACTGTGCCGGTTTCCCGCAACGCATTCAAAACCTCACTTGCAAACAGCAGCAGGTGTCAGTGCAATGTTAACTACAACCCAAACACAGGTTGCAAAAGCAGTACATTTGCCTGCACCGGATCACATGGTACAACCTGATTATGCGATCCAGTAGCAGTGCATTTTCAGAATTGGTGCATGCACAATGCGGCACGATTTAAGCCCATTCAATATGTTTAGGATCAAATTGCACTGCACTGAATCGCATGTGAATTGCACATTAATGGGGTGCTCATTCCTGTGCGATTCATAGTGTGAACCGAGGATAACTACTACTAGAGCCACCATGACCTGGATAAATGAGAACCTTCACAGACATATTGCCAAATCTGCAATAACAAATTATCAGTACAGATTTTGATAAAATAATTTGTCTTGATTTGAAAACATCATTATTTTCCTGCAATAAAAATAAACCTTTTGTGAATCTGATAATTTATTATGCAGAATTTTTTTATGTAATAGAGAGAAATAGTATTTTGTTAATACACTGATATATGTTTAGGTAATTGCAATTTTCTTATTTGCATATTTGCACTGTAAATAAATCTTTTCTAAAGAAATGTCTTTATTTTTCATATTTGTGAGATTGGGTCTCTGGTGGCACAAATACCAACACTGGGTATATTTAGTAAGGCAGTACATAGAGGAAGGATGCCGTGCAGTAATCTCTATCGACCAATCACATTCCAGTGTAGTTAGTCTTTGCTGAGATTCGGAGGTCCTATAAGTGGGGCAATGGAAGGACCAACATGTGTGACATCTATTACAAGTCTTCAAGTGAACCTGTCTGCCATGATACTCGGAAAGTTGAGCCTCAAGTGAGATTGATATACTGAATCATATGCTGAGTGTAGCAGACATAGTCTGGCTGCAGGATGAAAGCTGGCCATACATTATACATTTTTTTTGTTAATTTTCCTTTTAGATTTACCCTCAACTATGTAGTGCAAGGACCTGTCTGACTGCATACAAATTGAAAGTGTTTAGGTTTGACCTCATATTATATGGTTTTGGTAAATCTAAAGGAAAATTGTACAAGTAAATTGTATAATGTGTAGCCAGCTTTAATGTGTGCTCTATCCATTGAGAGTGACTGGCCCATAATTGGTTGGTGTCGGGGGAGAGTCATAGGTGCTCCCACAGTATGGAAATGTGGAATATGACCCCATGTGTAAAATAAAAGCGTGGCCATACAAAGAGGCAGGGATGTGTATTAGTCACTCTGCTGCTTTTAACGTGTTCACAGAAAAAGTCTTTTGACCATAAAGTATATTCATTTACCATCAAGTTGAGAATATTAAAGCCCAACTTTTTTGAACCCCTTCCCAGTCCTTTAGGAGGTTCTAAATGCTGGGAGGCAGAGGTGGTCATTCCGGTCATGTGATTGATGTGGTTGGCAGTTACAGCAGTCACATAATCAGAAAGCTGATTGCAAGTAGGTATCGGGAGCTCTCCGATACCCATTGTTAACTCTATTAGGAGTGCTAAGGGGAAAGCGCTCTAAACACAGAAATATTTACATTTGGGATGCATATATGAGTACAATCGATGGGAAATGGTTAGAGGAAACCTGTACTGAGAAATATAGAATCTACCAACAGTAACCTTGTTTAATGAATGCTGTTTGCATGGTTGTCATGATCCAGTGGCTTTGATATTTTCATTTATAGTGGAAGAGTTTCCCCAGGGGGGTTTTAGCAGCAAAGTATTTCTAAAACCATATTTAGTAAAAAATTATTTAATCCTGACATGAAATTAATTACATTTGTACAATCAATATTGAATATAATTTCTGGTTGGCGACACAGACAACAACAAAAACCATCACTTGTGGCAATCAATACACCAAGGAGATTCTAGTTATACAGTTACATTATAATATTGCTATCCACATGAATACCCCATGAATATCCCGAAGCATTTCGACCCTTTTCAGTTCTGGTCTTCAAGGGGATTTTTTATTCTAAAGAGATACATCAAAAAATTCTATTAAGGATTTTCTGCAGTATACAAAACATAATTGGTCATTTCATAGTATTTTTAAAGGTACATCTCCATACATATGTTGAAGTATTTACCATTCTGAGGATGGGAAAGTGAGATTGTATCACACAGCCAGAGTTATTAAAAATGGTTGCATTCGGTGGTACCACAATGTCCGCACATTCTCTCCTCCCCCTCCACTATTTTGCAATTTTTGGGGTGCGCAGCTGTGTCAACTCACGCATGCGTTTTTCCACTTTGATATTTTCATTTAATCATGGATCCAAAATAAATCTGCAAAGTTGAGGAATAATATTTATGGGGTCTATTTATAAACAAAATGCTGTGCAAATGTCTCAGCATTCAACAGCTATTACAAATCCCTGTAATGTGTCCAATCTGTTTATTTCCTATGGTTGCCAGCTCCATCTAGTGGTCATAATGTTTTTTTTTCCCCTGAATACAACATTCATGAAAATAAAACATTATGACCACTAAATGGAGCTGATGATCATAGGAGATAAACATATTAGGCACATTACAAGGATTATTAGCAATGGCTGTTTTTTTTTTTTTAAAGATAAGCCTCCATAGTTCCCCAGTAGAGATTTACTTTACTTTCTTTGAGTAGAAAAAGGTTAGAACCTGTCTGTGTAACTTGAGAAGGTTTCCTTTCATGTCACCTAAACCAGCTCTAGCTTGTGTGTGTCTTTTTATCTGCGATGTAATCCTAAAAAATAAATCAGGACCAGGAACAGGAGTGATGAAGGACGGAGTTGGGTGAGTGTGAAGGATTCAAACAGCTAGTAGGATCTACCAACAATGATTAAGTATAAGGACCTATCTGATTACATAGCAAGTAAACAGTTTTTTTTTTTAAAGGTGTTTATTTATGCATTTTCCATAAAAACACAACATTAAACAATGCAATAAAATTAAATTAAATACAAAGGCACCAGTGATTTATACTATATATATATATATATATATATATATATATATTTATATATTAGAAGACCAAATACATCCATTTAGACCTAAGCGACTAGAAACTAGGATGTATGAATTCAGGTACCTAGAAAACAAAACAAGATAGCACCACACATACACACGCTCACACACATACATATACACCATGAACATGCACCAGTCCCCATATGCCATAATCTCAGGTTATGTAAAATAGGGATATAGTACAATACAAGACCATCCCCAGTTCAACTCTACAATATGCACCTGGGCAACACTGTCATTGCTGTGTATCAGAAGTGACAGTGATCTACTGACAATGCACTTCTTGAGGGGGAGGGGCTAAACGCAGGTGCTGGCAGGTGTCGGGGCTGATCCTGCTAAAGCAGCATTTTGGGGAACACTATGCTATTGGTGACACTAGTATAGTTCTGATCTGGTCAAAGATATTGATCCATTCAGACTATACTAGTAATGGAGGTGTATAGTGTGTGTGTGTTAATGTTACTGGCAATCAAAGGGTTAAAATGTGTAAATTAATTTGTAGCAGTCAATCTGATGCTGTCAGGGATTGACATTAACTGACGCTAATGCTATCTAGCGTCGCCTGTGACACTAATACTGTGATCAGAAAAAAGATCTGTACACTGTACTAATGACACTGTGACAGGGAGTGAAAGGGTTAACTGGGGTGATCAGGGGGTTAAAAAATAAGGGAATATATGGCAGGTACCCTTACCCTATCTGGGACTGATGCTAATGCTATCTAGTGTCACCAGTGACACTAATACAGTGATCAGTAAAAAAAAAACTGTACACTGTCCCTAATGACACTGTGACGGAGTGAAAGGGTTAACCTTGGGGGCAGGGGGCGATCAAGGGGTTAAATGTGCCTAACTATGTGATCTGGTGTCAGTGTAGTGCTTGTACTTATAGTAGATATTCTCTTCTCTCAGGCTGGATCCGAAAAGGACTCCAGGAGAGAAGATGACATAATTTCCTGTGCCTGTGTTTACATTACACAGGTACAGGGTGTTCTGTCATTTGTCAGAACTGATCAGCAGGTCCAGGCCATAAATTATTGGCTTGGACCTGAAGATTGAAGATTCTGCATCGAATCAGAACAGTGCAGGGCCGGCGGGTGCATGCACCCCATGCCTGCGAGTGTGAATGACATACAGGTACATGATTCTGCGTACAGCTGCCGTCTCCCCGCAGTGCATTTACATGGGGCAGTCGGTAACCTGTTAAATAGAGCAGTGCTAAATCACAAAAAATGCCATGGTCATTAAGGGGGTAAAATCTTCCAGAGCTTAAATGGTTAACTTTCTGCTAAAACATTGTGTATTAGTACTGCTTGGACCTTGAAGAAGGGGACATACCCCAAAAGCTTGTCCTGAAAAATTGTATGTTAGTGTAAATAAAAAAGTATCACGGACAGTACTCAACTGTCTTTTAATGAATTCACACCGAGATCTTTTTCTCTTTCATTGGAAAAACCCTGGACTGTCAACTTTTTTTATAAAATTCCTAGTGCTTATATTTTCTGCTTGAAATCTGACGGCCTTTGTTAATTTTTTTTTCTAGACAATAGCCTAGTGCAAACAATCACTCTTCTGTGAACAAAGGTAATTAGTAACTGAACTGTATGACGTCCTTCATTCTCCAGACAAGTTAGATGGTGCTGAAAAATAAAACACATTTCCTTATTTCTGCTTTGAAGACATTTTTTAAGGCATAAACCAGGACTAAGACCCCATACACACTATTAGATTTTCTTCAGATTTTTGTCTTCAGATTTACCAAAACCATATAATATGAGGTCAAAGCTTAATGCCCTGTACACACGGTCGGATTTTCCAACAGAAAAAGTGCGATCGGATTGTGTTGTCACAAATTCAGATCGTGTGTGGGCTCCATCTGACTTTTTCCGCCTGAATTTCCGACACACAAAGTTTGAGAGCAGGATATAAAATTTTCCGACAACAAAATCTGATCGATTAAATTCTGATCGTGTGTACACAAATCCGACGCACAAAGTGCCACGCATGCTCAGAATAAATTAAGAGACTAAAGCTATTGGCTACTGCCCCGTTTATAGTCACGACGTACGTGTTTTACGTCACCGCGTTCAGAACGATCGGATTTTCCGACAACTTTGTGTGACCGTGTGTATGCAAGACAAGTTTGAGCCAACATCCGTCGGAAAAAATCCATGGATTTTGCTGTTGGAATGTCCGATCAATGTCCGATCGTGTGTATGGGGCATAGGAGTTTCAATGTGTATGCAATCAGGCAGGCTCTTGCACTACATGGTTTTGGTACATCTGAAGACAAAAATCTGCAGAAAATCTAATAGTGTATGGGGCTTAAGAAAGAGAAGAATGTTTGATTTTGGTCATTATTCTACCTACTGATCCTGGCAAAGAAGAACTATACACATTTACCTATAGGAATATTTACTAGTACTCTTTTATTTTGTGTTTTTAGTAACTTCCAGAAGCAGGCTGTTTTACAGTCTTTGAGTTATTTTGTTGGCTAAG
The DNA here is from genome assembly GCF_042186555.1 of Aquarana catesbeiana. NCBI lineage: Eukaryota > Metazoa > Chordata > Amphibia > Anura > Ranidae > Aquarana > Aquarana catesbeiana. Next base: position 34,333,655 of record NC_133332.1, read on the forward strand.
CAGAGAAATGATTGCCCTTCTAGCATCAGTGAGCCTGTCTTGGTTGGAGCTTGTGAAATCTTTATTTCTACATCAGACCTTCCTTTAATTAGGGGATTTCAACGCACTGAAGACACAGTGTAAAGTTAATACAGGAACTTATCTGCAGAAGAATGAAGATGATCCTGTAGGTTGTCTAGGGATATTTATTAGACCCTCGATAAGTCTGCATAAGGTGTACCTTACAATCCCCACAGGCCTGTGAGATTAGCCTATTGAGACAATGATAAAAAACTGCAAAAGTCTCGCAGAGCAAATCTAATCTTTATTCTTTGGTGTGAATATTTAAAGGGGCTTTCAGAAACTACCACCCCTTTACCATGTCATACAAATTATCCAATCAAATACAGAAACATTTTATGACAAAAGTGAAACTAATTATTTTTAAGAAATCACGTGCTTTACAAGAAACGAAACACAAAAGATAACAGGGATGTGAGAAACGAAACTAGATTACATTACACTCCTAGTATTATGTGAAATAGAGTACAGGGAAAAACACAAAATGGAAACTAAATTATAAAATGGATGTGGTTAAGCTAAATATCCCTTCAATCCCCTCTTAGATCATATAAGATGATCTCTACATTCTATCTAGTGTTCTAGTACTTCTTTGGGATTGTGGCATAGATTGCCTGATGATTCTTCATTTATGTCATGTAGGATAGAACCTTATCATCAGGAGATTGAATGCGTGCAATTATGCAAATACAACACTTAAAGCAGAGGTAAAGAATCAGAGCAAGGATAAATATCATAGTAGTCAGGCACCTTGGCACTCGTGTTAGAGATCCAAGTACAGCATTCGTAGTCCTCAATCATTTCACATAAACCTGTGAGAGCTGCACTTATGCTTTCTATAGCTAACTCATGTAGTTCTAGCTGTTTTCTAATTGCTCTAGTTTCTATGTTTAACATAGCAATGTCATCTGAATTCCTCTCCATTATCTCATCCAATATACTTGAATAATTGTTCAACCTTTTCACCATGTCTATACTCCATCCTGTCCAAGAAGGAAACCATGCGGAGGCAATATCTTGTTTATAGAACAATTCCCTTTTGTTGCGGTGTTTGAGGGGGTATCTGGGGTATATACTGGCCTCTAGGTTGGCACAGGGAGATGTTAAATATTGACCTAGACATCTGGACTAGAGAACCTGGGCTTCTTGTAACAATCTTCCAGCATACTGGCTGGTTTCCAAAGACATGCGATGTACTGTAATACTTTGCATGCCAGCTGGCCTCCCTTATTGCTATACTTTTGGTACCTAGGTCTGGGACACTAACATTTGGGCAAAACCTGTGCAGATAAACTGCAAGCGCTGAACTTTAGAAACATCTCTTAAAAGTCTGTTCTAACCATCAGATGTGCAACTGACCAAAGGCCCAGAGGGTATAAAAGGTACAATGGTGGCAACGTATAAACTCATCAATGGAGCTGTGACAAACAGAATGAGGAGGATGGGTGGGAAATGTTGGACTGCAGAGGAGCTCAGGATCAACAGATTCCAATAGAAAGGTGGCAATTCATTTCATTAATATATATTAGATTTCTGCACATAATGACAGGTTCCCTTTAATGCTTCAACTGATAAGGTTTGGTGTTGGTTTTGTTAAAGATCTCTGATTTTTATTTGACAAGCATTTTGCTATCAATATTTTCTTCTGTAATGGGTTTGTGTTTGTCCTTTACTGTGTCCACATTTATCATTTTTATATGATAAAGAATCATTTACATTACAAAGCAAAACTTTACTGGAATGAACACTGCAGGCAGGGGGAGTTCAGGCAATGCCTGCTGGGAAATACAATGAGTATGGCCAATTTTCTGTATGGTCAGGTCTGGTGGATGGGCGGTTTTCACCACCCAATGAGAGTACAGGAGGGGAGAATAAATGTACAATCAGGGCTGGACAGATGGAATGATCGATCACAGTATGTGACTATATGGGGGTATTTGCTGGGGGTGTGGACTGCAGAATACAAGGTAAGTAGTTACAGTAAATCTGTATTGATCCTGTAATCCATACAGCAGCGGGATTGGTGAGATATTGTTACTTTAATGATCTGCTGCATGTATGAGCACTTTGATTGCCAAGAGGACCCCCATAAAGAGACTCTCACACTGAGCCTAAACCTCGAACATGTAGTAAGATTTTATAAGGTTTGAAATAAAAATAATTTGTGAACAGTGGCGGCCCGTCCATAGGGGGCGCCAGGGCGCCGCCCCCCCCTCCTGTAGTCAAAAAAAAAAAAATTCAAAAAAAAAATTTTTTTTTAAAACGGCCCCTTTAAGAACAAAAAAAAAAAAAAAAAAAAAAAGAAAAAAAGTCCTTTAACAAAGTGCACTGTGGCGCCGGACGCCAGTGCACTATGAGAAGCGCCACGTCAATGCAATCACGAGATTGCAATCGCGGCGCTTCATTTGCGGGCTTTTAACCCGCCTTGTGGCGCAAACGAAAACGCCGATTAGCTTCCGCTTGTAGAATCAGTGTGATTCTATGGCCGGGAGCATTGCTTTTCAAATCTTGAGGTCACTTCCGGCTTTCGTGAAGAAGAAGACGAGAGCCGGAAGTGATGTCGGCAGCTCCGTTCTTCGGCTGAGCGGAGCTGCAGGAGGAAGGTAAGAAGAGTATGAGGGACGGGTTGCTGTCTGGCAAGGAGGGTGAGCTCCAGCACAGCACAGCTGCATGTATCTGTCCCTCTCTTCCCCATTCCCCCCCTCCCTCCTGTCTCACTACACACGGACTGAAGACACCTCCTATACACAGACAGAGGGGGAGGGGGAGGAGAATGGACACATACACAGGACATGAGGGGCAAGTTATCAAAGAAAGATAATCACAGTGATTTGGGGGGCTGGGAGAGGATGCTTTATGTGCTAGGGGCCACTTTGGGAGCAGAGAGGATTTGTGCTAGAAGGGGGGTTGAATATAAAATTAGACCCCCCCCCCCAACACAAATCCTCTCTGCTCCCAAAGTGGCCCCTAGCACATAAAGCATCCTCTCCCAGCCCCCCAAATCACTGTGATTATCTTTCTTTGATAACTTGCCCCTCTTCCCCCTTGTTCAAAGAGATGCTGGCTGCTATTAAGGAGACAATCATGGTTTCTGGGATTAGTGGACACAGTGGATGCGTTTTTTATGATACAGTGAATGCATTTTTGATGACACAGTGGATGCGTTTTTGATGACATAGTGAATGCGTTTTTTTATGACACAGTGGATGCGATTTTTTTTATGATACAGTGGATGCATTTTTTATGACACAGTGAATGCGTTTTTTATGACACAGTGGATGCGATTTTTTTATGACACAGTGAATGTGTTTTTGATGACACAGTGGATGCGATTTTTTTATGACACAGTGAATGCGTTTTTTATGACACAGTGGATGCGATTTTTTTATGACACAGTGAATGTGTTTTTTATGACACAGTGAATGTGTTTTTTATGACACAGTGAATGTGTTTTTTATGACACAGTGAATGCGTTTTTTATGATACAGTGGATGCGATTTTTTTATGACACAGTGAATGTGTTTTTGATGACACAGTGGATGCGATTTTTTTATGACACAGTGGATGCATTTTTTATGATGCAGTGAATGCGTTTTTGATGACACAGTGGATGCGTTTTTTTATGACACAGTGAATGCGTTTTTGATGACACAGTGAATGCGTTTTTGATGACACAGTGAATGTGTTTTTGATGACACAGTGAATGTGTTTTTGATGACACAGTGGATGTGTTTTTGATGACACAGTGGATGTGTTTTGATGACACAGTGGCTGCATTTTTGATGACACAGTAAATGCGTTTTGATGACACAGTGGATGCGTTTTTGATGACACAGTGGCTGTATTTTTGATGACACAGTAAATGCGTTTTGATGACACAGTGAATGCGTTTTTGATGACACAGTGGCTGCATTTTTGATGACACAGTAAATGCGTTTTGATGACACAGTGGCTGTATTTTGATGACAGTGGCTGCGATTGATGTTTTTTTTTCAGAATTTTTCAGTTTGTTTGCGCCCCCCCAAAAATTTTGAGCACCAGCCGCCACTGTTTGTGAAGCTCCTAATCATTTAGCTTTTATTTCTACCCAAACCTCTCCATGTTCTGAAGCATATGTAACAGATATAGATATAGGAGGGTATAGTGTGTACATTACAAACCTGTTTTACTAGGGCTTGATCTGACAGCCCTTGCTATCCCTCTGAAAGGAATCATAAAAACAGTTGACAAATCCCTGGGTATATGTCACATCCTCTCTGTCTGTTTAAACCCTGAAAATAGCTAACCACTGCTCTGCAACTGCATGCATTACACATGGTCACAGGGCAGTTGACACATAGCTCCATCCACTTGAATGGGTTGTGTTTGATATTGCGGCCGTGGCATGGGTACAGCCCTGATGGGTGCATGTCCTGGTTGATCAGGAGTAGTACACTTCCTGTCCTTTCCCTATGATATTAAGAAGAGTTATCACTGTCTTATACAGTGCTGAGCTCCTGATGGGACAAAGTACATGTAGTATTGTGTCCCATCTTCCTAGGTGCCCTGTAACACTAGATGTGATGTTGGACAGGGTGCCCCCCACCTTAGTGCATGGCTGCCCCACAACATAGCTAGCAAGGAGATGACTGCTTGGATAGAAAGCACCTGCCTCCAACTAACAGCACTCACCCAAGGGAAGCACAGGCAAGAGGAATGCAGAATAAGGTGATGTGTGTCCCATCCCTCTGCATTCTTTTTGCCAGTGCTTGCCTAAGGCAGCTGCTGGGAGCTGGAGAGTCTCTACAAAGGAAAGCTGTAGTCTCCTTGCTATTGGTGGTGTTGAAGGGGGGTACTATTTCTGACATCACTGCTAATGTTACTGGACACCTAAGGAGATGGGAAAAGTGCTACATTTACTCCCCATTTGGAACTCAGTATAAAGAATGCAATAATTCCTCTTTAAAGAGGAGTTCCGGCCTGGGGGAAAAATAAAATAAAAGTCAGCAACTACAAATACTGCAGCTGCTGGCTTTTAATATAAGGACACTTACCTGTCCAGGGAGGCTGTGATTTTGGCACCCCAAGCCGATCCGTCCATTGGCTTTGGGTGCCGGTGCCGGCATTGCAAGTAAGGGAAACCGGCAGTGAAGTCTTCAGGCTTCACAGTCAGTTTCCTACTGTGCAAGCACAAGTCACATGGAGCTTTCTGAATGGTCCTATCATCATCTTGGACACACACAGGTCCCAAAAAGCAGCGGGGGGAAGTAACGTACCTTGCGCGGCAAGATAGGATGGAAGTTCAGATAAAAAACAGCAGAAAAGGTACCAAAAAGACCAAAAAATCCAAAAACGAGGAGGGGTGTGTGGGGGTCTCTTGTTTAAGACCGAGTTGGATCCTAGCCTGGAACTCCACTTTAAGTCACATTTTTCTGAACAGAACAAGCAGTTTGGATATCTGTGGAATGTTGTAAACATTACAGAACAAGTCCAGTTATGTGTGACTATGCCTCGGTTCACATTAGAATGCGGTGCGGTAAACTTTCAATCTGTGCCGGTTTCCCACAACGCATTTAAAACCTCACTTGCAAACAGCAGCAGGTGTCAGTGCAATGTTAACTACAACCCAAACACAGAAGCAGTACATTTGCCTGCACCGGATCACATGGTACAACCTGATTATGCGATCCGGTAGCAGTGCATTTTCAGAATTGGTGCATGCACAATGCGGCACAATTTAAGCCCATTCAATATGTTTAGGATCAAATTGCACTGCACTGAATCGCATGTGAATTGCACATTAATGGGGTGCGATTCATAGTGTGAACCGAGGATAACTACTACTAGATCCACCGTGACCTGGATAAATGAGAACCTTCACAGACATATTGCCAAATCTGCAATAACAAATTATCAGTACAGATTTTGATAAAATAATTTGTCTTGATTTGAAAACATCATTCTTTTCCTGCAATAAAAATAAACCTTTTGTGAATCTGACAATTTATTATGCAGAATTTTTTTATGTAATAGAGAGAAATAGTATTTTGTTAATACACTGATATATGTTTAGGTAATTGCAATTTTCTTATTTGCATATTTGCACTGTAAATAAATCTTTTCTAAAGAAATGTCTTTATTTTTCATATTTGTGAGATTGGGTCTCTGGTGGCACAAATAACAACACTGGGTATATTTAGTAAGGCAGTACATAGAGGAAGGATGCCGTGCAGTAATCTCTATCGACCAATCACATTCCAGTGTAGTTAGTCTTTGCTGAGATTCGGAGGTCCTATTGTGGGGCAATGGAAGGACCAACATGTGTGACATCTATTACAAGTCTTCAAGTGAACCTGTCTGCCATGATACCCGGAAAGTTGAGCCTCAAGTGAGATTGATATACTGAATCATATGCTGAGTGTAGCAGACATAGTCTGGCTGCAGGATGAAAGCTTGCCATACATTATACATTTTTTTTTGTTAATTTTCCTTTTAGATTTACCCTCAACTATGTAGTGCAAGGACCTGTCTGACTGCATACAAATTGAAAGTATTTAGGTTTGACCTCATATTATATGGTTTTGGTAAATCTAAAGGAAAATTGTACAAGAAAATTGTATAATGTGTAGCCAGCTTTAATGTGTGCTCTATCCATTGAGAGTGACTGGCCCATAATTGGTTGGTGTCGGGGGAGAGTCATAGGTGCTCCCACAGTATGGAAATGTGGAATATGACCCCATGTGTAAAATAAAAGCTTGGCCATACAAAGAGGCAGGGATGTGTATTAGTCACTCTGCTGCTTTTAACGTGTTCACAGAAAAAGTCTTTTGACCATAAAGTGACCATAAAGTATATTCATTTACCATCAAGTTGAGAATATTAAAGCCCAACTTTTTTGAACCCCTTCCCAGCCCTTTAGGAGGTTCTAAATGCCGGGAGGCAGAGGTGGTCATTCCGGTCATGTGATTGATGTGGTTGGCAGTTACAGCGGTCACATGATCCGAAAGCTGATTGCAAGTAGGTATCGGGAGCTTTCCGGTACCCATTGTTAACTCTACTAGGAGTGCTAAGGGGAAAGCGCTCTAAGCACAGAAATATTTACATTTGGAACGCATATATGAGTACAATCGATGGGAAATGGTTAGAGGAAACCTGTACTGAGAAATATAGAATCTACCAACAGTAACCCTGTTTAATGAATGCTGTTTGCATGGTTGTCATGATCCAGTGGCTTTGATATTTTTATTTATAGTGGAAGAGTTTCCCCAGGGGGGTTTTAGCAGCAAAGTATTTCTAAAACCATATTTAGTAAAAAATTATTTAATCCTGACATGAAATTAATTACATTTGTACAATCAATATTGAATATAATTTCTGGTTGGCGACACAGACAACAACAAAAACCATCACTCATGGCAATCAATATACCAAGGAGATTCTAGTTATACAGTTACATTATAATATTGCTATCCACATGAATACCCCATGAAAATCCCGAAGCATTTCGACCCTTTTCAGTTCTGGTCTTCTTCAAGGGGATTTTTTATTCTAACGAGATACATCAAAAAATTCTATTAAGGATTTTCTGCAGTATACAAAACATAATTGGTCATTTCATAGTATTTTTAAAGGTACATCTCCATACATATGGTGAAGTATTTACCATTCTGAGGATGGGAAAGTGAGATTGTATCATACAGCCAGAGTTAATAAAAACGGTTGCATTCGGTAGTACCACAATGTCCGCACATTCTCTCCTCCCCCTCCACTATTTAGCAATTTTTGGGGTGCGCAGCTGTGTCAACTCACGCATGCGTTTTTCCACTTTGATATTTTCATTTAATCATGGATCCAAAATAAATCTGCAAAGTTGAGGAATAATATCTATGGGGTCTATTTATAAACAAAATGCTGTGCAAATGTCTCAGCATTCAACAGCCATTACAAATCCCTGTAATGTGTCCAATCTGTTTATTTCCTATGGTTGTCAGCTCCATCTAGTGGTCATAATGTTTTTTTTTTCCCCTGAATACAACATTCATGAAAATAAAACATTATGACCACTAAATGGAGCTGATGATCATAGGAGATAAACATATTAGGCACATTACAAGGATTATTAGCAATGGCTGTTTTTTTTTTTAAAAGATAAGCCTCCATAGTTCCCCAGTAGAGCTTTACTTTACTTTCTTTGAGTAGAAAAAGATTAGAACCTGTCTGTAACTTGAGTAGGTTTCCTTTCATGTCACCTAAACCAGCTCTTGCTTGTGTGTGTCTTTTTATCTGCGATGTAATCCTAAAAAAATAAATCAGGACCAGTAACAGGAGTGATGAAGGAGGGAGTTGGGTGAGTGTGAAGGATTCAAACAGCTAGTAGGATCTACCAACAATGATCAAGTAAAAGGACCTATCTGATTACTTCTTTTTTTAAAGGTGTTTATGCATTTTCAATAAAAACACAACATCAAACAATGCAATAAATATAAATTAAATACAAAGGCACCAGTGATATATATATATATATATTTATTAGAAGACCAAATACATCCATTTAGACCTAAGCGACTAGAAACTAGGATGTATGAATTCAGGTACCTAGAAAACAAAACAAGATAGCACCAGCCATACACACATACACACGCTCACACACATACATATACACCATGAACATGCACCAGTCCCCATATGCCATAATCTCAGGTTATGTAAAATAGGGATATAGTACAATACAAGACCATCCCCAGTTCAACTCTACAATATGCACCTGGGCGACACTGTCATTGCTGTGTATCAGAAGTGACAGTGATCTACTGACAATGCACTTCTTGAGGGGGAGGGGCTAAACACAGGTGCTGGCAGGTGTTGGGGCTGATCCTGCTAAAGCAGCATTTTGGGGAACACTATACTATTGGTGACACTAGTATAGTTCTGATCTGGTCAATGATATTGATCCATTCAGACTATACTAGTAATGGAGGTATATAGTGTGTGTGTTTTTATGTTACTGGCAATCAAAGGGTTAAAATGTGTTAGTGAATATGTAGCGGTCAATCCGACGCTGTCTGGGATTGACGTTAACTGACGCTAATGCTATCTAGCGTCGCCCGTGACACTAATACTGTGATCAGAAAAAAGAACTGTACACTGTCCCTAATGACACTGTGACAGGGAGTCAAAGGGTTAACCTTGAGGGGGGGGGGCGATCAAGGGGTTAAATGTGCTTAACTATGTGATCTGGTGTCAGTGTAGTGCTTCTACTCATAGTAGATATTCTCTTCTCAGGCTGGATCCGAAAAGGACTCCAGGAGAGAAGATGACATAATTTCCTGTGCCTGTGTTTACATTACACAGGTACAGGGTGTTCTGTCATTTGTCAGAACTGATCAGCAGGTCCAGGCCATAAATTATTGGCTTGGACCTGAAGATTGAAGATTCTGCATCGAATCAGAACAGTGCAGGGCCGGCGGGTGCATGCACCCCATGCCTGCGAGTGTGAATGACATACAGGTACATGATTCTGCGTACAGCTGCCGTCTCCCCGCAGTGCATTTACATGGGGCAGTCGGTAACCTGTTAAATAGAGCAGTGCTAAATCACAAAAAATGCCATGGTCATTAAGGGGGTAAAATCTTCCAGAGCTTAAATGGTTAACTTTCTGCTAAAACATTGTGTATTAGTACTGCTTGGACCTTGAAGAAGGGGACATACCCCAAAAGCTTGTCCTGAAAAATTGTATGTTAGTGTAAATAAAAAAGTATCACGGACAGTACTCAACTGTCTTTTAATGAATTCACACCGAGATCTTTTTCTCTTTCATTGGAAAAACCCTGGACTGTCAACTTTTTTTATAAAATTCCTAGTGCTTATATTTTCTGCTTGAAATCTGACGGCCTTTGTTAATTTTTTTTTCTAGACAATAGCCTAGTGCAAACAATCACTCTTCTGTGAACAAAGGTAATTAGTAACTGAACTGTATGACGTCCTTCATTCTCCAGACAAGTTAGATGGTGCTGAAAAATAAAACACATTTCCTTATTTCTGCTTTGAAGACATTTTTTAAGGCATAAACCAGGACTAAGACCCCATACACACTATTAGATTTTCTTCAGATTTTTGTCTTCAGATTTACCAAAACCATATAATATGAGGTCAAAGCTTAATGCCCTGTACACACGGTCGGATTTTCCAACAGAAAAAGTGCGATCGGATTGTGTTGTCACAAATTCAGATCGTGTGTGGGCTCCATCTGACTTTTTCCGCCTGAATTTCCGACACACAAAGTTTGAGAGCAGGATATAAAATTTTCCGACAACAAAATCTGATCGATTAAATTCTGATCGTGTGTACACAAATCCGACGCACAAAGTGCCACGCATGCTCAGAATAAATTAAGAGACTAAAGCTATTGGCTACTGCCCCGTTTATAGTCACGACGTACGTGTTTTACGTCACCGCGTTCAGAACGATCGGATTTTCCGACAACTTTGTGTGACCGTGTGTATGCAAGACAAGTTTGAGCCAACATCCGTCGGAAAAAATCCATGGATTTTGCTGTTGGAATGTCCGATCAATGTCCGATCGTGTGTATGGGGCATAGGAGTTTCAATGTGTATGCAATCAGGCAGGCTCTTGCACTACATGGTTTTGGTACATCTGAAGACAAAAATCTGCAGAAAATCTAATAGTGTATGGGGCTTAAGAAAGAGAAGAATGTTTGATTTTGGTCATTATTCTACCTACTGATCCTGGCAAAGAAGAACTATACACATTTACCTATAGGAATATTTACTAGTACTCTTTTATTTTGTGTTTTTAGTAACTTCCAGAAGCAGGCTGTTTTACAGTCTTTGAGTTATTTTGTTGGCTAAGCAGAGAAATGATTGCCCTTCTAGCATCAGTGAGCCTGTCTTGGTTGGAGCTTGTGAAATCTTTATTTCTACATCAGACCTTCCTTTAATTAGGGGATTTCAACGCACTGAAGACACAGTGTAAAGTTAATACAGGAACTTATCTGCAGAAGAATGAAGATGATCCTGTAGGTTGTCTAGGGATATTTATTAGACCCTCGATAAGTCTGCATAAGGTGTACCTTACAATCCCCACAGGCCTGTGAGATTAGCCTATTGAGACAATGATAAAAAACTGCAAAAGTCTCGCAGAGCAAATCTAATCTTTATTCTTTGGTGTGAATATTTAAAGGGGCTTTCAGAAACTACCACCCCTTTACCATGTCATACAAATTATCCAATCAAATACAGAAACATTTTATGACAAAAGTGAAACTAATTATTTTTAAGAAATCACGTGCTTTACAAGAAACGAAACACAAAAGATAACAGGGATGTGAGAAACGAAACTAGATTACATTACACTCCTAGTATTATGTGAAATAGAGTACAGGGAAAAACACAAAATGGAAACTAAATTATAAAATGGATGTGGTTAAGCTAAATATCCCTTCAATCCCCTCTTAGATCATATAAGATGATCTCTACATTCTATCTAGTGTTCTAGTACTTCTTTGGGATTGTGGCATAGATTGCCTGATGATTCTTCATTTATGTCATGTAGGATAGAACCTTATCATCAGGAGATTGAATGCGTGCAATTATGCAAATACAACACTTAAAGCAGAGGTAAAGAATCAGAGCAAGGATAAATATCATAGTAGTCAGGCACCTTGGCACTCGTGTTAGAGATCCAAGTACAGCATTCGTAGTCCTCAATCATTTCACATAAACCTGTGAGAGCTGCACTTATGCTTTCTATAGCTAACTCATGTAGTTCTAGCTGTTTTCTAATTGCTCTAGTTTCTATGTTTAACATAGCAATGTCATCTGAATTCCTCTCCATTATCTCATCCAATATACTTGAATAATTGTTCAACCTTTTCACCATGTCTATACCCCATCCTGTCCAAGAAGGAAACCATGCGGAGGCAATATCTTGTTTATAGAACAATTCCCTTTTGTTGCGGTGTTTGAGGGGGTATCTGGGGTATATACTGGCCTCTAGGTTGGCACAGGGAGATGTTAAATATTGACCTAGACATCTGGACTAGAGAACCTGGGCTTCTTGTAACAATCTTCCAGCATACTGGCTGGTTTCCAAAGACATGCGATGTACTGTAATACTTTGCATGCCAGCTGGCCTCCCTTATTGCTATACTTTTGGTACCTAGGTCTGGGACACTAACATTTGGGCAAAACCTGTGCAGATAAACTGCAAGCGCTGAACTTTAGAAACATCTCTTAAAAGTCTGTTCTAACCATCAGATGTGCAACTGACCAAAGGCCCAGAGGGTATAAAAGGTACAATGGTGGCAACGTATAAACTCATCAATGGAGCTGTGACAAACAGAATGAGGAGGATGGGTGGGAAATGTTGGACTGCAGAGGAGCTCAGGATCAACAGATTCCAATAGAAAGGTGGCAATTCATTTCATTAATATATATTAGATTTCTGCACATAATGACAGGTTCCCTTTAATGCTTCAACTGATAAGGTTTGGTGTTGGTTTTGTTAAAGATCTCTGATTTTTATTTGACAAGCATTTTGCTATCAATATTTTCTTCTGTAATGGGTTTGTGTTTGTCCTTTACTGTGTCCACATTTATCATTTTTATATGATAAAGAATCATTTACATTACAAAGCAAAACTTTACTGGAATGAACACTGCAGGCAGGGGGAGTTCAGGCAATGCCTGCTGGGAAATACAATGAGTATGGCCAATTTTCTGTATGGTCAGGTCTGGTGGATGGGCGGTTTTCACCACCCAATGAGAGTACAGGAGGGGAGAATAAATGTACAATCAGGGCTGGACAGATGGAATGATCGATCACAGTATGTGACTATATGGGGGTATTTGCTGGGGGTGTGGACTGCAGAATACAAGGTAAGTAGTTACAGTAAATCTGTATTGATCCTGTAATCCATACAGCAGCGGGATTGGTGAGATATTGTTACTTTAATGATCTGCTGCATGTATGAGCACTTTGATTGCCAAGAGGACCCCCATAAAGAGACTCTCACACTGAGCCTAAACCTCGAACATGTAGTAAGATTTTATAAGGTTTGAAATAAAAATAATTTGTGAACAGTGGCGGCCCGTCCATAGGGGGCGCCAGGGCGCCGCCCCCCCCTCCTGTAGTCAAAAAAAAAAAAAAAAAAAAATTAAAAAAAAAAAAAAAAAAAATTCAAAAAAAAAATTTTTTTTTAAAACGGCCCCTTTAAGAACAAAAAAAAAAAAAAAAAAAGAAAAAAAGTCCTTTAACAAAGTGCACTGTGGCGCCGGACGCCAGTGCACTATGAGAAGCGCCACGTCAATGCAATCACGAGATTGCAATCGCGGCGCTTCATTTGCGGGCTTTTAACCCGCCTTGTGGCGCAAACGAAAACGCCGATTAGCTTCCGCTTGTAGAATCAGTGTGATTCTATGGGCGGGAGCATTGCTTTTCAAATCTTGAGGTCACTTCCGGCTTTCGTGAAGAAGAAGACGAGAGCCGGAAGTGATGTCGGCAGCTCCGTTCTTCGGCTGAGCGGAGCTGCAGGAGGAAGGTAAGAAGAGTATGAGGGACGGGTTGCTGTCTGGCAAGGAGGGTGAGCTCCAGCACAGCACAGCTGCATGTATCTGTCCCTCTCTTCCCCATTCCCCCCCTCCCTCCTGTCTCACTACACACGGACTGAAGACACCTCCTATACACAGACAGAGGGGGAGGGGGAGGAGAATGGACACATACACAGGACATGAGGGGCAAGTTATCAAAGAAAGATAATCACAGTGATTTGGGGGGCTGGGAGAGGATGCTTTATGTGCTAGGGGCCACTTTGGGAGCAGAGAGGATTTGTGCTAGAAGGGGGGTTGAATATAAAATTAGACCCCCCCCCCCCAACACAAATCCTCTCTGCTCCCAAAGTGGCCCCTAGCACATAAAGCATCCTCTCCCAGCCCCCCAAATCACTGTGATTATCTTTCTTTGATAACTTGCCCCTCTTCCCCCTTGTTCAAAGAGATGCTGGCTGCTATTAAGGAGACAATCATGGTTTCTGGGATTAGTGGACACAGTGGATGCGTTTTTTATGTGTGGCAGAGCAAGGCTCTGTCCCTATGGAAATGGGGTTAAAGTGGACACAGAGTCTGCATATTGTCTGAGTGCAGAGCTACAGAGTGTAGGTTTGAGGTGGAGAGAACTGCTCTGGCAGTTTTCTCCAGGTTTTGCTAGTTCCTTATGGGGCTCTGTAGTTTGGAGATCCTTCAGAGTCTTGGGTGGGACGGGATCTCCAACCCTGTGTCCGGGTCTTGTGGACAGCCAGCAGGGTGTGTGCCCAGGTGCACACAGCCCATATAACGAGGGACTGGTGAGAGCAGAAAGGGGGGAGGAAGGTGAAGTTGGAGCAGTGGCTGCTAGTAACTGTCTCTGTGTGAGAACAGATGCTGTGTGCGTTGAAGGGCTTCAAAGCTATGTGCGTCCAAGGAGCCAGATGCTGTGTGCGTTGAAGGGCTGTAAAGCTGTGTGCGTCAAAGGAGCCAGAAGCTGTGTGCATTGAAGCTCTTGAAACTGTGTGTGACCAAGGAGCCTAAGACTGTGTGCATCCAAGCAGCTTGTTTGAGGGGCCTGTTCCCTATAGCAGCAATACTGCTGAAGAGTAGCCAGGTGGGCTAGCATTTTCATTTGGATTTTCTATTGTATTTACTTGCTGAAGCTTGGACCCCTGCGTGGGATTCCTGGATGGACTTTTGTTGTTTTTTCCTTTAATAAACGTGGGCTACCAGGCCCTTAACTATAAATGCCTCTCTGATGTGGACTCACTGCACTAAAACGCATCTATCCACTTGAGCTGAACAATCCCCAATGTCACATATGATACAGTGAATGCATTTTTGATGACACAGTGGATGCGTTTTTGATGACATAGTGAATGCGTTTTTTTATGACACAGTGGATGCGATTTTTTTTTTTATGATACAGTGGATGCATTTTTTATGACACAGTGAATGCGTTTTTTATGACACAGTGGATGCGATTTTTTTATGACACAGTGAATGTGTTTTTGATGACACAGTGGATGCGATTTTTTTTATGACACAGTGAATGCGTTTTTTATGACACAGTGGATGCGATTTTTTTTTTATGACACAGTGAATGTGTTTTTTATGACACAGTGAATGTGTTTTTTATGATACAGTGGATGCGATTTTTTTATGACACAGTGAATGTGTTTTTGATGACACAGTGGATGCGATTTTTTTATGACACAGTGGATGCATTTTTTATGATGCAGTGAATGCGTTTTTGATGACACAGTGGATGCGTTTTTTTATGACACAGTGAATGCGTTTTTGATGACACAGTGAATGCGTTTTTGATGACACAGTGAATGCATTTTTGATGACACAGTGGATGCGTTTTTGATGACATAGTGAATGCGTTTTTTTATGATACAGTGGATGCATTTTTTATGACACAGTGAATGCGTTTTTTATGACACAGTGGATGCGATTTTTTTATGACACAGTGAATGTGTTTTTGATGACACAGTGGATGCGATTTTTTTATGACACAGTGAATGCGTTTTTTATGACACAGTGGATGCGATTTTTTTTTTATGACACAGTGAATGTGTTTTTTATGACACAGTGAATGTGTTTTTTATGATACAGTGGATGCGATTTTTTTATGACACAGTGAATGTGTTTTTGATGACACAGTGGATGCGATTTTTTTATGACACAGTGGATGCATTTTTTATGATGCAGTGAATGCGTTTTTGATGACACAGTGGATGCGTTTTTTTATGACACAGTGAATGCGTTTTTGATGACACAGTGGATGTGTTTTTGATGACACAGTGGATGTGTTTTTGATGACACAGTGGATGTGTTTTGATGACACAGTGGCTGCATTTTTGATGACACAGTAAATGCGTTTTGATGACACAGTGGATGCGTTTTTGATGACACAGTGGCTGTATTTTTGATGACACAGTAAATGCGTTTTGATGACACAGTGGCTGTATTTTGATGACAGTGGCTGCGATTGATGTTTTTTTTTCAGAATTTTTCAGTTTGTTTGCGCCCCCCCAAAAATTTTGAGCACCAGCCGCCACTGTTTGTGAAGCTCCTAATCATTTAGCTTTTATTTCTACCCAAACCTCTCCATGTTCTGAAGCATATGTAACAGATATAGATATAGGAGGGTGTAGTGTGTACATTACAAACCTGTTTTACTAGGGCTTGATCTGACAGCCCTTGCTATCCCTCTGAAAGGAATCATAAAAACAGTTGACAAATCCCTGGGTATATGTCACATCCTCTCTGTCTGTTTAAACCCTGAAAATAGCTAACCACTGCTCTGCAACTGCATGCATTACACATGGTCACAGGGCAGTTGACACATAGCTCCATCCACTTGAATGGGTTGTGTTTGATATTGCGGCCGTGGCATGGGTACAGCCCTGATGGGTGCATGTCCTGGTTGATCAGGAGTAGTACACTTCCTGTCCTTTCCCTATGATATTAAGAAGAGTTATCACTGTCTTATACAGTGCTGAGCTCCTGATGGGACAAAGTACATGTAGTATTGTGTCCCATCTTCCTAGGTGCCCTGTAACACTAGATGTGATGTTGGACAGGGTGCCCCCCACCTTAGTGCATGGCTGCCCCACAACATAGCTAGCAAGGAGATGACTGCTTGGATAGAAAGCACCTGCCTCCAACTAACAGCACTCACCCAAGGGAAGCACAGGCAAGAGGAATGCAGAATAAGGTGATGTGTGTCCCATCCCTCTGCATTCTTTTTGCCAGTGCTTGCCTAAGGCAGCTGCTGGGAGCTGGAGAGTCTCTACAAAGGAAAGCTGTAGTCTCCTTGCTATTGGTGGTGTTGAAGGGGGGTACTATTTCTGACATCACTGCTAATGTTACTGGACACCTAAGGAGATGGGAAAAGTGCTACATTTACTCCCCATTTGGAACTCAGTATAAAGAATGCAATAATTCCTCTTTAAAGAGGAGTTCCGGCCTGGGGGAAAAATAAAATAAAAGTCAGCAACTACAAATACTGCAGCTGCTGGCTTTTAATATAAGGACACTTACCTGTCCAGGGAGGCTGTGATTTTGGCACCCCAAGCCGATCCGTCCATTGGCTTTGGGTGCCGGTGCCGGCATTGCAAGTAAGGGAAACCGGCAGTGAAGTCTTCAGGCTTCACAGTCAGTTTCCTACTGTGCAAGCACAAGTCACATGGAGCTTTCTGAATGGTCCTATCATCATCTTGGACACACACAGGTCCCAAAAAGCAGCGGGGGGAAGTAACGTACCTTGCGCGGCAAGATAGGATGGAAGTTCAGATAAAAAACAGCAGAAAAGGTACCAAAAAGACCAAAAAATCCAAAAACGAGGAGGGGTGTGTGGGGGTCTCTTGTTTAAGACCGAGTTGGATCCTAGCCTGGAACTCCACTTTAAGTCACATTTTTCTGAACAGAACAAGCAGTTTGGATATCTGTGGAATGTTGTAAACATTACAGAACAAGTCCAGTTATGTGTGACTATGCCTCGGTTCACATTAGAATGCGGTGCGGTAAACTTTCAATCTGTGCCGGTTTCCCACAACGCATTTAAAACCTCACTTGCAAACAGCAGCAGGTGTCAGTGCAATGTTAACTACAACCCAAACACAGAAGCAGTACATTTGCCTGCACCGGATCACATGGTACAACCTGATTATGCGATCCGGTAGCAGTGCATTTTCAGAATTGGTGCATGCACAATGCGGCACAATTTAAGCCCATTCAATATGTTTAGGATCAAATTGCAC
Source organism: Aquarana catesbeiana (assembly GCF_042186555.1). Lineage (NCBI taxonomy): Eukaryota > Metazoa > Chordata > Amphibia > Anura > Ranidae > Aquarana > Aquarana catesbeiana. The sequence continues at coordinate 34,351,506 of NC_133332.1, forward strand.
TGCACTGAATCGCATGTGAATTGCACATTAATGGGGTGCGATTCATAGTGTGAACCGAGGATAACTACTACTAGATCCACCGTGACCTGGATAAATGAGAACCTTCACAGACATATTGCCAAATCTGCAATAACAAATTATCAGTACAGATTTTGATAAAATAATTTGTCTTGATTTGAAAACATCATTCTTTTCCTGCAATAAAAATAAACCTTTTGTGAATCTGACAATTTATTATGCAGAATTTTTTTATGTAATAGAGAGAAATAGTATTTTGTTAATACACTAATATATGTTTAGGTAATTGCAATTTTCTTATTTGCATATTTGCACTGTAAATAAATCTTTTCTAAAGAAATGTCTTTATTTTTCATATTTGTGAGATTGGGTCTCTGGTGGCACAAATAACAACACTGGGTATATTTAGTAAGGCAGTACATAGAGGAAGGATGCCGTGCAGTAATCTCTATCGACCAATCACATTCCAGTGTAGTTAGTCTTTGCTGAGATTCGGAGGTCCTATAAGTGGGGCAATGGAAGGACCAACATGTGTGACATCTATTACAAGTCTTCAAGTGAACCTGTCTGCCATGATACCCGGAAAGTTGAGCCTCAAGTGAGATTGATATACTGAATCATATGCTGAGTGTAGCAGACATAGTCTGGCTGCAGGATGAAAGCTTGCCATACATTATACATTTTTTTTTGTTAATTTTCCTTTTAGATTTACCCTCAACTATGTAGTGCAAGGACCTGTCTGACTGCATACAAATTGAAAGTATTTAGGTTTGACCTCATATTATATGGTTTTGGTAAATCTAAAGGAAAATTGTACAAGAAAATTGTATAATGTGTAGCCAGCTTTAATGTGTGCTCTATCCATTGAGAGTGACTGGCCCATAATTGGTTGGTGTCGGGGGAGAGTCATAGGTGCTCCCACAGTATGGAAATGTGGAATATGACCCCATGTGTAAAATAAAAGCTTGGCCATACAAAGAGGCAGGGATGTGTATTAGTCACTCTGCTGCTTTTAACGTGTTCACAGAAAAAGTCTTTTGACCATAAAGTGACCATAAAGTATATTCATTTACCATCAAGTTGAGAATATTAAAGCCCAACTTTTTTGAACCCCTTCCCAGCCCTTTAGGAGGTTCTAAATGCCGGGAGGCAGAGGTGGTCATTCCGGTCATGTGATTGATGTGGTTGGCAGTTACAGCAGTCACATAATCAGAAAGCTGATTGCAAGTAGGTATCGGGAGCTTTCCGGTACCCATTGTTAACTCTACTAGGAGTGCTAAGGGGAAAGCGCTCTAAGCACAGAAATATTTACATTTGGAACGCATATATGAGTACAATCGATGGGAAATGGTTAGAGGAAACCTGTACTGAGAAATATAGAATCTACCAACAGTAACCCTGTTTAATGAATGCTGTTTGCATGGTTGTCATGATCCAGTGGCTTTGATATTTTCATTTATAGTGGAAGAGTTTCCCCAGGGGGGTTTTAGCAGCAAAGTATTTCTAAAACCATATTTAGTAAAAAATTATTTAATCCTGACATGAAATTAATTACATTTGTACAATCAATATTGAATATAATTTCTGGTTGGCGACACAGACAACAACAAAAACCATCACTCATGGCAATCAATATACCAAGGAGATTCTAGTTATACAGTTACATTATAATATTGCTATCCACATGAATACCCCATGAAAATCCCGAAGCATTTCGACCCTTTTCAGTTCTGGTCTTCTTCAAGGGGATTTTTTATTCTAACGAGATACATCAAAAAATTCTATTAAGGATTTTCTGCAGTATACAAAACATAATTGGTCATTTCATAGTATTTTTAAAGGTACATCTCCATACATATGGTGAAGTATTTACCATTCTGAGGATGGGAAAGTGAGATTGTATCATACAGCCAGAGTTAATAAAAACGGTTGCATTCGGTAGTACCACAATGTCCGCACATTCTCTCCTCCCCCTCCACTATTTAGCAATTTTTGGGGTGCGCAGCTGTGTCAACTCACGCATGCGTTTTTCCACTTTGATATTTTCATTTAATCATGGATCCAAAATAAATCTGCAAAGTTGAGGAATAATATCTATGGGGTCTATTTATAAACAAAATGCTGTGCAAATGTCTCAGCATTCAACAGCCATTACAAATCCCTGTAATGTGTCCAATCTGTTTATTTCCTATGGTTGTCAGCTCCATCTAGTGGTCATAATGTTTTTTTTTTCCCCTGAATACAACATTCATGAAAATAAAACATTATGACCACTAAATGGAGCTGATGATCATAGGAGATAAACATATTAGGCACATTACAAGGATTATTAGCAATGGCTGTTTTTTTTTTTAAAAGATAAGCCTCCATAGTTCCCCAGTAGAGCTTTACTTTACTTTCTTTGAGTAGAAAAAGATTAGAACCTGTCTGTAACTTGAGTAGGTTTCCTTTCATGTCACCTAAACCAGCTCTTGCTTGTGTGTGTCTTTTTTATCTGCGATGTAATCCTAAAAAAATAAATCAGGACCAGTAACAGGAGTGATGAAGGAGGGAGTTGGGTGAGTGTGAAGGATTCAAACAGCTAGTAGGATCTACCAACAATGATCAAGTAAAAGGACCTATCTGATTACTTCTTTTTTTAAAGGTGTTTATGCATTTTCAATAAAAACACAACATCAAACAATGCAATAAATATAAATTAAATACAAAGGCACCAGTGATATATATATATATTTATTAGAAGACCAAATACATCCATTTAGACCTAAGCGACTAGAAACTAGGATGTATGAATTCAGGTACCTAGAAAACAAAACAAGATAGCACCAGCCATACACACATACACACGCTCACACACATACATATACACCATGAACATGCACCAGTCCCCATATGCCATAATCTCAGGTTATGTAAAATAGGGATATAGTACAATACAAGACCATCCCCAGTTCAACTCTACAATATGCACCTGGGCGACACTGTCATTGCTGTGTATCAGAAGTGACAGTGATCTACTGACAATGCACTTCTTGAGGGGGAGGGGCTAAACACAGGTGCTGGCAGGTGTTGGGGCTGATCCTGCTAAAGCAGCATTTTGGGGAACACTATACTATTGGTGACACTAGTATAGTTCTGATCTGGTCAATGATATTGATCCATTCAGACTATACTAGTAATGGAGGTATATAGTGTGTGTGTTTTTATGTTACTGGCAATCAAAGGGTTAAAATGTGTTAGTGAATATGTAGCGGTCAATCCGACGCTGTCTGGGATTGACGTTAACTGACGCTAATGCTATCTAGCGTCGCCCGTGACACTAATACTGTGATCAGAAAAAAGAACTGTACACTGTCCCTAATGACACTGTGACAGGGAGTCAAAGGGTTAACCTTGAGGGGGGGGGCGATCAAGGGGTTAAATGTGCTTAACTATGTGATCTGGTGTCAGTGTAGTGCTTCTACTCATAGTAGATATTCTCTTCTCAGGCTGGATCCGAAAAGGACTCCAGGAGAGAAGATGACATAATTTCCTGTGCCTGTGTTTACATTACACAGGTACAGGGTGTTCTGTCATTTGTCAGAACTGATCAGCAGGTCCAGGCCATAAATCATTGGCTTGGACCTGAAGATTGAAGATTCTGCATCGAATCAGAACAGTGCAGGGCCGGCGGGTGCATGCACCCCATGCCTGCGAGTGTGAATGACATACAGGTACGTGATTCTGCGTACAGCTGCCGCCTCCCCGCAGTGCATTTACATGGGGCAGTCGGTAACCTGTTAAATAGAGCAGTGCTAAATCACAAAAAATGCCATGGTCATTAAGGGGGTAAAATCTTCCAGAGCTTAAATGGTTAACTTTCTGCTAAAACATTGTGTATTAGTACTGCTTGGACCTTGAAGAAGGGGACATACCCCAAAAGCTTGTCCTGAAAAATTGTATGTTAGTGTAAATAAAAAAGTATCACGGACAGTACTCAACTGTCTTTTAATGAATTCACACCGAGATCTTTTTCTCTTTCATTGGAAAAACCCGGACTGTCACCTTTTCTATAAAATTCCTAGTGCTTATATTTTCTGCTTGAAATCTGACGGCCTTTGTTAATTTTTTTTTCTAGACAATAGCCTAGTGCAAACAATCACTCTTCTGTGAACAAAGGTAATTAGTAACTGAACTGTATGACGTCCTTCATTCTCCAGACAAGTTAGATGGTGCTGAAAAATAAAACACATTTCCTTATTTCTGCTTTGAAGACATTTTTTAAGGCATAAACCAGGACTAAGACCCCATACACACTATTAGATTTTCTTCAGATTTTTGTCTTCAGATTTACCAAAACCATATAATATGAGGTCAAAGCTTAATGCCCTGTACACACGGTCGGATTTTCCGACAGAAAAAGTGCGATCGGATTGTGTTGTCACAAATTCAGATCGTGTGTGGGCTCCATCTGACTTTTTCCGCCTGAATTTCCGACACACAAAGTTTGAGAGCAGGATATAAAATTTTCCGACAACAAAATCTGATCGATTAAATTCTGATCGTGTGTACACAAATCCGACGCACAAAGTGCCACGCATGCTCAGAATAAATTAAGAGACTAAAGCTATTGGCTACTGCCCCGTTTATAGTCACGACGTACGTGTTTTACGTCACCGCGTTCAGAACGATCGGATTTTCCGACAACTTTGTGTGACCGTGTGTATGCAAGACAAGTTTGAGCCAACATCCGTCGGAAAAAATCCATGGATTTTGCTGTTGGAATGTCCGATCAATGTCCGATCGTGTGTATGGGGCATAGGAGTTTCAATGTGTATGCAATCAGGCAGGCTCTTGCACTACATGGTTTTGGTACATCTGAAGACAAAAATCTGCAGAAAATCTAATAGTGTATGGGGCTTAAGAAAGAGAAGAATGTTTGATTTTGGTCATTATTCTACCTACTGATCCTGGCAAAGAAGAACTATACACATTTACCTATAGGAATATTTACTAGTACTCTTTTATTTTGTGTTTTTAGTAACTTCCAGAAGCAGGCTGTTTTACAGTCTTTGAGTTATTTTGTTGGCTAAGCAGAGAAATGATTGCCCTTCTAGCATCAGTGAGCCTGTCTTGGTTGGAGCTTGTGAAATCTTTATTTCTACATCAGACCTTCCTTTAATTAGGGGATTTCAACGCACTGAAGACACAGTGTAAAGTTAATACAGGAACTTATCTGCAGAAGAATGAAGATGATCCTGTAGGTTGTCTAGGGATATTTATTAGACCCTCGATAAGTCTGCATAAGGTGTACCTTACAATCCCCACAGGCCTGTGAGATTAGCCCATTGAGACAATGATAAAAAACTGCAAAAGTCTCGCAGAGCAAATCTAATCTTTATTCTTTGGTGTGAATATTTAAAGGGGCTTTCAGAAACTACCACCCCTTTACCATGTCATACAAATTATCCAATCAAATACAGAAACATTTTATGACAAAAGTGAAACTAATTATTTTTAAGAAATCACGTGCTTTACAAGAAACGAAACACAAAAGATAACAGGGATGTGAGAAACGAAACTAGATTACATTACACTCCTAGTATTATGTGAAATAGAGTACAGGGAAAAACACAAAATGGAAACTAAATTATAAAATGGATGTGGTTAAGCTAAATATCCCTTCAATCCCCTCTTAGATCATATAAGATGATCTCTACATTCTATCTAGTGTTCTAGTACTTCTTTGGGATTGTGGCATAGATTGCCTGATGATTCTTCATTTATGTCATGTAGGATAGAACCTTATCATCAGGAGATTGAATGCGTGCAATTATGCAAATACAACACTTAAAGCAGAGGTAAAGAATCAGAGCAAGGATAAATATCATAGTAGTCAGGCACCTTGGCACTCGTGTTAGAGATCCAAGTACAGCATTCGTAGTCCTCAGTCATTTCACATAAACCTGTGAGAGCTGCACTTATGCTTTCTATAGCTAACTCATGTAGTTCTAGCTGTTTTCTAATTGCTCTAGTTTCTATGTTTAACATAGCAATGTCATCTGAATTCCTCTCCATTATCTCATCCAATATACTTGAATAATTGTTCAACCTTTTCACCATGTCTATACCCCATCCTGTCCAAGAAGGAAACCATGCGGAGGCAATATCTTGTTTATAGAACAATTCCCTTTTGTTGCGGTGTTTGAGGGGGTATCTGGGGTATATACTGGCCTCTAGGTTGGCACAGGGAGATGTTAAATATTGACCTGCTTCAAATGGAGGGGTTAGTCCATGTCTCATTCCCTAAATTAAAACACCAATCGGGGAACGACTTTTACCTGCTATTGGAAAATTAACAGTGTTATTTATGTACAGAGTGGATATGTTAGTTAAGAAAACAGGAGGAGTCTTGTTGAGGAAGGAGGAAATATTTAAAGGTACAGCCAAAAGGGGAATTCGGGCAGTGCTAGGATGTAATTTGCTACATATCCAACATTCTTCATACCCTGATTTTTGAGCATAAGCATACTTAAATTTTAGCAAAAGCATCTTATCAGTAAATCTCCAATCTCTCTCTTTGTTCTAGCTTGTGTCACTGTAATGTTCTCTTGTGTGTGTGAATGAATGAATGAATGAATGAATGAATGATTTGTAAAGCGCAGCAAATGCGAACTGAATCACCTCAAGGCGCTAGATACATTCTCTGTTGTCAGCTTTGTGTGTGTTCCCACAGATACTTTTAATCGCACCCAAATTTTCAGGGTGGTAGATACAGTTAGTGATGATCCAGCTGGGCAGGAACACTATCAGAGAGATCAGGATCAGGAGGCAAAATGCCTTGCCAGAAGTCTGTGGTGAAATAGGCAAGGTCATCTTCTCTGACCAGACCTGCTTTCCCAGGAACTTCTCCTTCATCTGCTTGGACTTCTGCTTGAGGGCCTCCTTCAAGGTCTCCTTCCTGTTCCTGGGGCTTTGGGCAACATTTTTTACTCGGCTGGCATGGATCCAGGACTGGCAGTTTTCCACTAGGATGGCTGTTCTGGTCACTGCAACCACTGTGGTAGGAGGTCCAAAGGGATACTCTTGCTTCTTATTTCTGTTCAGCTGTTGGACCACCACAGTGAAAGGGTGAGTAGCTTCCTGTGAAGAAAAAGGAGAGGTGCGAGCAACATTTCTTTCGACTGTATCCAATGTTTCAACCAGTTTTCTTACATATTCTTCCTGTATTAAGTCTAAATCTCCCTTTTCTACCATTAAAGTTGCTCTGGCCCATGGGGTGGGGAAAAGTCCACCCACCAAAACTTCAAAAGGTGAATACCCTGTTGTTTTGGAAGGGGTCATTCTTATTTCTGCCAGGACTGCTGGGAGTACCTTTTTCCAGTTGGCAAAGGTTCCTCCTGTGGCCTTTCTTATCTTGTCTTTTATTGTTCTGTTCATTCTTTGTACTATCCCTGAGCTTTGAGGGTGGTAGGGAATATGAAACTTCCATTCTATCTTAAGAGTTTTTACCAAGTCCTGGCAGACCCTGGCCATGAAAGCTGGACCATTGTCTGAGTTTATTTGAAGTGGGCATCCCCATCGAGGAATGATTTCCTGAGTGAGGATCTTCACTACTGTTTGTGCATCTTCTTTTGTGGTCACAAAAAGTTCAACCCATCCAGAGAATATAAAAATTTCTACTCAGAAGATTAGCATATCAGCCGTGACCTGTATACCTGTGTGGCCTATTCTGTGGTACTGTGAGATGAAGAGTGATGCACTTGCCGCTGGTATACATGGTTTCCCCTCTTTGCAGAGAAGTCCAGTTTTTGGATCTTTCTGCACACCCTTTTTATCCCAGCCCCTTAACTCATAATTTGATACATAATCCTGGAGATCTGCGAGTGACTGTTCAAATGGGGATAGGTCAGGTATCAGCATAGCCATTTGGATGTCTGCTGTCTGTGAGATAGCAGCTTGTTTAGCAGCAAGGTCAGCCAGGGCATTACCCCTGGCTATCTCTGTCTGTTGGCCTGTATGTGCTCTGCAATGTACTATAGCCAGTGTTTTAGGTAGCTGGATAGCTTTTAGCAGTAAAATTACCAAAGAAGAATGTGAAATGAATCTGCTGCCACAAAGCCACGCCTACTTCATATCACACCAAAGTCATGTACCACGCCGTACCCATACTTTGAGTCAGTGTAAATGTTTACATCCTGACCTTCAAAGAGCTGGCATGCTCTAGTGAGTGCAATTAATTCAGCAGTCTGTGCTGATTGATATGTGATAAGCTTGGCCTCAAGTATAACATCTGGAAGCTGCACAACTGCATACCCTGCATGGTATGTGTGATCATTTGGCCTAGAGCAAGAACCATTCACAAAAACATTCTGTGTATCTGGTAGTGCTGTGGAAGATAAATCAGACCTGGGTGATGTGTCTTGGTGAATGAGGTTAATGCAGTCATGTTGTGGCATGACCTCATCCTGTTCTCCTTTTAATCCTAAAAGGGTGTTTAAAATTGGTGCTGGGCCTGCAGTGGGAGAAACATATTTGATGTGCAATTTTGGATTGGACAGCAAAATCACCTCATATCCGCTCAACCTCTGAGCAGACATGTGCTGTGTATGTAAATTTTTCAACAGGATTGACACATTGTGGGTGGTGTGAAGTGTGGTGTTGTGTCCCAGAGTGAAAGAAGTGGCCATCTCATCCACCATTACACAGAACGCTAGAGTTCTGAGACACGCGGGCATGCCTTGAACCTGCACCGGGACCATCTTTGAGAGAAAAAAAAACTACAGGGCACAGTCTCCCACCATGTTCCTGGGCCAGTACTCCCGCCATGGCTCTGCAATTTTCCCTGACAAAAAATTTATACATTATGCCATATTTCAGGGAGGCCAAGGCTCGGGCTGGTAACCATTGCACATTTCAACATGGCAAAAACATTTACCATTTCATCAGACCATTTTACAGTACCAGGCATTTCAGAGAGGGTCGCTTGTCTCAATATATTGTCATAGAAAGAACAGTCATGTATTCATTGGCGGGAGCAACCAATCATTGCAAAAAAGGTAAGCATGTCTTTCTTGGAAAGTGGGCGGGGCAAACCCACAAGAGCAACACCTCTTTTTTTGACTGACTTTCCTAACTCCCGGAGACAGCACAAACCCTAGGTACTCAACCTCCTGTTTACACCATTGTAACTTTTTCTTAGACACTTTGTGACCACATAGATGTAACCATTTCAATAAGGATAGGCTATCAGCTCGGCAGTCCCCCTTTTGAAGAACTACAAATAAAAAGATCATTAACATACTGCAACAGTACAGAACCATGAGGGGCAGTCCAAGGCCTTAGGGTGGCTTGGAGTACTATAGAATAGACCACAGGTCTTTATAACTCTGCGGCATTCTACACCAGATAAACTGATGACTGTGTTGGTCAATCGACACAGTAAAAACAAAGAGTGGCCGTGTCTCCTCGCCTACAGGGACGTAGAAAAAGAAAATTCTTTAAATCAATCACAGTAAAATACTCTGCATCGTATGGTATGGCGGTAAGTATTAATGGCACATCAGGCACTATTGGGGCAATCGGTACCACTAGGCTATTGATGGCCCTTAGGTCTTGTACAAACCTATAGTCACCATTTGCCTTCTTTACCAGGTTAATGGGAGTATTGTAGGGGGAGACAATTTCCCTTAAGATTCCTTTCTCCTCTTTTTCTCTGTATGTAACTTCCTCTTTGTCCTTGCCCCCTCCCTCTTTGTATAAAAGTTTCCCCTTTTGATTTCCTGAGAAATCATTTTGATAATGTGTCTGCACTAGTGTTTGTTTAGGAATGTCAAAACATCCTGCAGCATCCTTCTCTGGCAGCTTCTCGCAAACAGTGCCTGTAGCCCAATCTGATATTTGCTGTCTTACTGTAAGTGCATGTTTAAGGCCAAGGTTGCTGAGGTATGTCTGTATTAAGAGACTGTGCATTTTATACTGAACAAATCCTGCCTCTTGTGTCCAAACTTCTATAACTCTTTTCCAGCATTCTAACACAGATTCTGCTGACTTTTGCTTGCAAGCTGGTAAAAAAAAAAAAATTGTTGCTGTGTGTCTTCATGTGAGGAGGTCCTTATCTGGTTGTGGAATGTAAGGGGGGAGGCGGGGCACACAGTACAAGCATAGAGAAGGTTGATTTAACCCTTAAATTTACCATCCTATGACTCTGCTAAACCCATCGTGGACAATGTTTGGGCTAGGATGCTATAGGGAGCCTCGGTCCAGCCAGGGGATCTCCACAGCATGCATTTTTATTTTCATCTTTATTTTTCTTTCTAAACATTCTAAATTCTTGTAGATACTAAGTCTCTGTATGTTATTACTTTTCCTATGTTTATAACCAAACAATTTTTATTTACATTTCAAATTTTTGGCAGAGTGCCAATAGGTTCAAACAGTGCCTTCAATTGCGGTAGCACTAATGCCGCAAACAATTCCCCACTATCTATTACAGTTAGTGAGATATTAGCACTTGAACCCTGTTGGCAAAAATGTCCAAACTTTGCACCCTTCACAAAAAATGTCAGTAGCAAAAAGAATTATTCAAATAGCATGTTTTAATTAAAAGTTAGCCTCACCAATTTATGTATTACCTAATAAAGCTCTACCCATATTTTAATTGGTAAAAACGTCCCTAATGTCACAATACTTCAAAGACCTGGGATAGACTTGATAAGTCTCCCCTGCTCTTGGAATAAGTGATATTACTCCCTCCACTGTCAACTCTTCTTGAAACACAAATTTGTTATGTAAATTAAACCTTCATACAATCAGGACACTTTTGAGACATTTGTTAGTACATAAGAAGAAATTAACCTGGATACTCACCAATCCAGGGTTCCTTATAAACTCTAAAATTCTTATTCAACTATATACAGATAAATCAGCAGAAACTAAACACCAAAAAACCTTAAAACAATAATTCTGGTATAAGACTTAGTTCTGTCAGACCACCCAATATTATATTTCTCTTTTTAGTTCTTTCCCTAAAATGACACTGAACGTCTGATTACTGCAAGGAAAAGAAAATATTTTTACTCACTGAAGCAATGCCAGAGTCATTATGCAGACTATACAATACGATATAGGTTATATCTTAAACTTTAGAGTCAAAGCATTCATATATAAATCATTAAAAAATAAACAGTGCAGTGGAAAAGGTGTCATCTTACCTTATGACACCCGACAAATTCCACACAGACAAACATTACACAGATTACAAATCATCTTATGACAGCTAGCTACACAACAGGAAGATAAAGCAAAGAGATCAAGTTTTGTCCGGCACACCTTATCAGACTTTTTTTTATAATTACAGTACTGTATCAAACTCTCCCGGAGCTTTTTCTACTGTTTACCTGAAACAGTCGCTGCAGTATTATTCTATGGACTTCTCATTAAAGTCCTTAAAACCCACCCAGGGTTTTTTATTGCTTCTCAGAGCAATTTCTTTGAAGCCCACCCAGGGCTTATCTTACTGCTTCTCAGAGCAGTTTCTTTGAAGCCCACCCAGGGCTTATCTATCGAGGTCTAAAAAAACTAATTACAGCTCCCTTAAAAGGAATCGATCTCTAAATAAATCACGGCAAGAGAAAAATAGATATAAATCTAGTTTACTGGACGTATTATGGTCAATCCCGGACGAGCCCCCAAAACTGTAGGGAGATGTAGATTGTCTTGGATATTTTTAGACCCTCGATAAGTCTGCATAAGGTGTACCTTACAATCCCCACAGGCCTGTGAGATTAGCCCATTGAGACAATGATAAAAAAAGAATGACAAAGTCTCGCTGAGCAAATCTAATCTTTATTCTTTGGTGTGAATATTTAAAGGGGGCTTTCAGAAACTACTGCCCCTTGACTGTGTCATACAAATTATCCAATCAAATACAGAAACATTTTATGACAAAAGTGAAGCCAAACAAACGCATCATTTCTAGGAAATAACACAAAATGGAAATTGATTATTGTAAAATGGATGTGGTTAAGCTAAATATCCCTTCAATCCCTTCACCAAGCATCTATGAATAGCCAGCCTGTGTCCTGTACTGTACAATTAAAGTATAATAAACACATACAACAGAGTTGTAAAGCAGATAAGTGCTGCCTCCCTTCCCTGGCTTGTCAAGCTGCATGCTCAGGTGTCTGATATGGATTTGGAGGCCCCACATCATATTGTTTTGCACAGGGTTCCCCTTAAAATCAGTACCAAATCTGAACTATCTGGTATTAATTTTGGGGACCACATGTCCTGTTTTTGTTATTTTTGCATAGGGCCCCTAAAATCCACATCAGATACAAAGGGTTTGTTATTTATGTTGGTGGCCCCAGGTCATTTTTTTACTTTTATATGTATAACATATGTGACATATAGGAAGAAGAATCCATTAATTCACTTTTCCCTACCAATTTTCTTTATCTTTTTTTCAAGTAATACAAGTGGGGACCCCTAAACTACAATAACATTAAACCTGTTGTGCTTCCCCTTTAAATCAACGTGTGTCAGCAAAAATGCAGTAATGAATCAATTTGTGATATTAGAACTCAGAATGAAGGTCAAAGCGCTACGTAAACTGTTGGCGCTATATAAATCCTGTATAATAATAACAGAGGCATGAAGACTATCCAAGGCAATTGTCAGATGAACATCCACAAACAGGCATCACATCTCCTCAAAGAATCATTTATGTGCCATAAAAAGAGCATGAGGGCAGACTCATAGAACAATACTGTTATATTAGTTTTATTATAAAAAGCTCACATGAGGAAGACAAAATATAACATGTATCATCCAAAATGCATTCCGCTAGCATGCATGATGATGTCAACCATTCAGGCTTTGCCCAACATGTTTTATCTCAAGAAGACATTTTTAGGGGCCAGTGTGTGGTAGCTGACACATTCAAATACTTTATAAAGGCTGCATGGAAAAGGCTGAGCAGGGGATGATTTGACTTTCACCAGGAAATAAACATTGGACCAAGTAAAAATAAAAGAACCTCACTAAAACTACACTAATTCAAATTCAAGCTGTATAAAAAAAAGTATCAATCTACAATAAAATAAACAAAATAAAAGTATTGGACACTTCAAAGGTGTGTAGTAAGTGACACAGAGTTCAGAGGTCAGTGGTAAGTGATTCAGAGGTCAGTAGTAAGTGATGCAGAGTTTAGAAGTCAGTAGTAATTGACACAGACTTCAGAGGTCAGTAGTAAGTGTTGCAGATTTCTGGGGTCTTTTTTGATGCAGAGTTCAGAGGTCAGTAGTAAGTGACCCTCTGTCTCACAGGACAGCCAAATAGCCCTCCCCTGCAGAGCTTACCACTGTTCTCGTTCTTCCTAGACTCTCTGCAGCTTTGGTTTTCCCGCTTCTCCCACCGGGTACAGTGTGCAGGGCAAAACATCTGACAGCCAATCACAGGGGCCTCTTCCACTACCAGCATCACTGGGTCTCTTTGCTTCTCTGTGCAATGCAGGCAGAGTCACGTCCCATTATTACAGTAAGTCTATACATGAAATCACAAAATACAGTTTTTTTTGCACCATACCTGCACCAATTAACACTTCTTCTATTTATAAGCATTATTGATAAGTATTTGTAGGGCTGGTAGATTTTTAATCTACCGCTGATAGGTAAATCTTGTGGGTTACTTATTAGAGGAAGTTAGATTTGCCTCTGTTCCAGCTTGGCTGAGTTGTGTGTAGTTCCACACTGCGCCGGTGGGTGTCGTTGTCACCATGGGCTGGTGTTGGAAAAGCAACACGTTAAAGTGTATAAGTGCTCCTCTGTCCCAGAGATAACTCAGTGGAGGTGGTCCTCCGAGTTGTATTCTGGGAGAGGGTATTTATAGGACAGACGCCATATTTTAGGGTTCATTTTCAGCCACCTGCTGGCCCTCCTGGCCGACAGGTATGCGTTAAGAGTACCACCTTGTGGTCCTCCGTGCCAGAGGCCCACGTCGCTGCGGCATGTGGGTGGGCACAGAAGCCTGTCTGGGGCCTACCACAGCAGCAGAGGAATGGTCCTGAGCTGTCTATCCTGAGAGAAGAAGCTGGACAACCGAGGAGATCCCAGGGGAGGACCCGTCATGGAAGGATCATGCAGAGTGCTGGTCTGGAGAGGGGCCTCGTGACTCAGTTGGAGGACGGCGTACTATGACGTCCTCCCAGAATTCCCCTCTCATGCGCCCGCTGGGGCGCGCACCCGAACACATCCGTGACCGGACCCGGTGCATCACGGATCCCGGTAAATGGCCGCTGATCGCGGCCATTTACCATGTGATCGCTCCATCAAATGACGGAGCGATCACATGTAAACAGACTGGCATCATCTGATGATGCCGGTTCCTCTCCTCCCCTCCTGTGTACAGATCGGTACACTGTGAGCGGAGAGGGGGATGGATGGATGGCTGCAGCGCTGTGGGCTGGATGTGTAGAGCCCACAGTGCTGCACAGAGACATCCAGCCATCCATCCATCCATGCTCAGCCATGCCTACAACTCTGCAATGCTGTGCAATACTCTGCAAAGCCACACAGTACTCTGCAATACCCCCACAATACTCTGCAAAGCCCCCACAATACTCTGCAAAGCACCCACAATACTCTACCATAAACCGCCATACTCCGACATACCCCGCCATACCCCGCCATACTCCGCCATACCCCGCCATACTCCGCCATACCCCGCCATACTCCGCCATACCCCGCCATACTCCGCCATACTCCGCCATACCCCGCCATACTCCGACATACTCCGACATACCCCGCCATACCCCGCCATACCCCGCCATACTCCGCCATACCCCGCCATACTCCGACATACCCCGCCATACCCCGCCATACTCCTACATACCCCGACATACTCCGACATACCCCGCCATACTCCGACATACCCCGACATACTCCGACATACCCCGTTATACTCCGACATACCCCGCCATGCTCCGACATACCCCGCCATACTCTGACATACCCCGCCATACTCCGACATACTCCGCCATACCCTGCCATACTCCGCAATACCCTGCCATACTCTGCAATACCCCGCCATACTCCGCCATACCCCGCCATACCCCGCCATACTCCGCCATACCCCCCCATACTCCGCAATACCCCACCATACCCTGCCATGCTGAGCCATGCTCGGCTGTACTCGGCCTCTGTATGTGGCCAGGCTGTGGAAGTCTCACACATGTGGTATTGCCGTACTCAGGAGAAGTAGGAGAATCTATTTCGGGGTGTCATTTTTGGTATGTACATGTTATGTGGTAGAAATATTGTATAAATGGACAACTTTGTGTTAAAAAAAAAAGCGTTTTAACCACTTCCCGCTCACCGGCCGTCATACAACGTCCTTGACTTTGTGCGGGGATATCTGAATGATGGGTGCAGCTACAGGCATCATTCAGATATCAGCTTTTTCAGCCGGCGATTCCCTACACCATAAGAATGATCATAGCGGCTGTTCCACTGCTTGATCATTCTTACGGGAGGCGAGAGGGGATGACCCCCCCTCCCGCGCTTCTACCGACTCACCGCTACGATCTAAGCCAGGATCGTTTTTTTTTTTTTTAATTTCAGGCTTCCCAGCCTAGAGGTGAGATGTGAGGTCTTATTGACCCCATATCTCACTGTAAAGAGGACCTGTCATGCCATATTCCTATTACAAGGATGTTTACATTCCTTGTAATAGGAATAAAAGTGGTCCAAATTTTTTTTTTTTTGGAATAAAGCATCAAACTAAAATAAATAAAGTAAAATGAACAATAAAAAAAAAATAAAAATTTTTAAATCGCCCCTGTCCCTGTGTGCTCGCATGCAGTAGCGAACGCATACGTAAGTCCCGCCCACATATGAAAACGGTGTTCAAACCACACATGTGAGGTATCGCTGCGATTGGTAGAGCGAGAGCAATAATTTTGGCCCTAGACCTCCTCTGTAACTCAAAACATGTAACCAGTAAAAAATTTTAAAGCGTCGCCTATGGGGATTTTTGAGTAGCAAAGTTTCACATTATGCAAAAACATTGGGATAACTTTACTGTTTTGGTTTTTGTAAAGCACAAAACAGTTTTTTTTCAAAAAAAAAACACGTTAAAAAAATTGCTGCGCAAATACCGTGCGAGATAAAAAGTTGCAACGACCGCCATTGTATTCTCTAGGGTCTTTGCTAAAAAAATATATATAATGTTTTGGGGTTCTATGTAATTTTCTAGCTAATAAATGATGATTTTTACATGTAGTAGAGAAATGTCAGAATTGGCCTGGGTGCTCCAGAACGCCTGGAGGTGCTCCCCTGCATGTTGGGCCTCTGTATGTGGCCACGCTGTGTAAAAGTCTCACACATGTGGTATCGCCGTACTCGGGAGTAATAGCAGAATGTGTTTTGGGGTGTAATTTGTGGTATGCATATGCGGTGTGTGAGAAATAACCTGCTAATATGACAATTTTGTGGAAAAAAAAAAAAAGTAAAAGAAAAACCTTGATATGGCAAAGAATTGTGGGGAAAAATGACAACTTCAAAAAACTCACCATGCATCTTTCTAAATACCTTGGAATGTCTTCTTTCCAAAAAGGTATCATTTGGGGGGTATTTGTACTTTTCTGGCATGTTAGGGTCTCAAGAAATTAGATAGGCTGTCAGTACTTCAGGTGTGATCAATTTTCAGATATTGGCACCATAGCTTTTGGACTCTATAACTTTCAAAAAGACCAAATAATATCCACCAATTTGGGTTATTTTTTCCAAAGATATGTAGCGGTATAAATTTTGGCCAAAATATATGAAGAAAAATTACTAATTTGCAAAATATTATAACAGAAATGAAGAAAATGTATTTTTTTACAGATTTTTCTGTCTTTTTTCTTTTACGGCGCAAAAAATAAAGAACCCAGCGGTGATTAAATACCACCAAAAGAAAGCTCCATTTGTGTGAAAAAAAGGACAAAAATTTCATATAGATACAGTGTTGCATGACTGAGTAATTGTCATTCAAAATGTGAGAGCACCAAAAGCTGAAAATTGGTCTGGTTAGGAAGGGAGTTTAAGTGCCCAGTTGTCAAGTGGTTAAAGGTTCAAGTACTGGGTCTGATATTCATTGCAAACCATTACATCCTGTGGCAGAGCATCGTACGGGTTTCATTTCAAACAAGTCTGTGGCAGAGACTTTTGTTCGTGCTACGTACTGGCTGCTAGGCAAGTGAGAGAGGCCTATCCAGGCGGGCAAATATTAAATCCCTCACGGGGAGTGCATTCAACTACAAGTGTTCAATTTCAAAGAGTGATCTAAAGAATACTGAAGAAAGGTATTTGAGCTTCCCTGCAACTTTCCTTCTGCCTCTTTCCTGCTACTTTCTTTATTACTTGTTCATTAAAGCATTGAAAATATACTCAAATGTTTGGTGCTTATATCATCCAGAGGTAAACTCAACGGAACCCTAGACCCGGTGCCGGTGAAACAGAGGTATCGAGAGTGAAGGTAACAAGCCCGCTTAAACCAGCAGCTCTACCGAGAGTTATTGCTACATATTTAACATATTAAAAGAAGTACTTTTGTTTAAAATTTGATTCTGATAACAGATGTATAGACTTATGCCTCGTACACACGAGCGGATTTTCCGTCGGAAAAAACTTGGATGGTTTTTCCGACGGTTTACTTAAGAGCAATGAGGATGACGGTAAGTAGGCAGTATAATGTACAGACGCCGCCATTCTCCCTTTATGACATGGGCTGCTCACTGCGCAGGCTCCCACCGTCTCTGCATACTGTCCCTTTGCCCTGTTCACTCACAAACCAGCATACTGACCGATGCAGACTCCGCCCCTTTCCCTGCCTCCACTGTCCTTTCTATCGCCTGGCATCATATATGAATTTGGCCCTGTCAGAGGATGAGATCCTGCAGATGCAGGAAAGGGGAACCCCAGGGGGTGATGTCACTCCTAGCAGTGTGGCTGATGTCATATTGGGCCTGCAGATTGAAATTTACAGACATTATGACGGTCTGTTATCCCCTTTCTGATCAGTGCAGAGGAGCTCTGAGTACTCAGAGGAGAAATGACAGGCAAGGAGACCTGTGCTGGATGTGCCAAGATCCCTCTGTGCTCCGGTGTCACAGAAGCATCAGGTGTTATGTGCCATTGTGCTAATGGTGTCACGGCACCAAGTAATAGGGTTTTCATATGTCACTGCACTCTTATATACAGTATATATTATTCCACAGATGATTCACAGCTGGGAGTATCAGAGATGTATAGGAGGTCACAGCGCTCATTGTGTGTGAGCGGCTTGTATGTGTGGCAGTGCCGGGCTGAGGCTCAGCAGAGGGTTGTGCCACTTAGGGAAGCTGCAGGGGCAGTCCATGACTATTGTAAACCCTTGACGCCGACATTGCACAGATGTATGGCCTCACTGGACTAGGCTTTTTTTTTTCTCGTGGGGCCACATATTTGCGTATCTGTCTCAGTGGGAGTCCCAGGTCCCGTACTAATGATTGGACTGGGAATACCCAATTCCGGGTCACCTGATCGCAGTGATAGCCTCTGATTGGCTATCATAGTGATCAGTCAATGTACAAGCCCGCTCCTGTGTTTATCTTTCTCTGTGAATGGAGATGAAAGATACATTGTATCTCTCTCTCTCTCCTTGCAGAAATAAATTGTGTGTAAAAACAGAAATAAAAAATAATAAAAAATAAAGAAAAAAATACCTAGATCAAGGTTTGTTCTTGGTCAATTCCAGGTCTTTGTGTCTGGGTCAAGGCCATGGTCAACGGTCAAGGTCAGGGTCAAAGGTTATGATCAGTATATTTTGGACAGGATTAAAAAAACACTATTGTAAAATTAGTATCATTGTCAGTGTATTTTAGGTAGCATAAAAAAGCAAAATGCGCACTATTGTTTCTAAGCTGTACTACAGGTACAAACAGCAAATAACATACACATACATGGTATCAGGGGTGGATCCAGAGTCTAGTCTCGGGAGGGGCACTGCCAGAAAATATATTTTTTTGGGGTACATCTATCGGTAAATGGCTGGTGTTGGCGCTTCAATCATCACGGCACCATGGTTGTTATGGTGTCAGGATGATTGAAGCGCATTATTACTATTATTACATTGTTATAAAAAATTAAATAGTTTAACTCACCATAATGCAGAATCAGTGGGAGCCCCGAGTGTGTCACTTGCCACGTCACCTGTCACCAGATGCAGATTGTCACTTGCCACGTCGCCTGCCACATGTTGCGGATTGTCACTTGCCATGTCACTTGCCACGTCGCCTGTCACCAGATGCAGATTGTAACTTGCCACGTCGCCTGTCACCAGATGCAGATTGTAACTTGCCACGTCGCCTGTCACCAGATGCGGATTGTCACTTGCCACGTCGTTTGTCACCAGATGCAGATTGGCACTTGCCACGTCGCCTGCCACGTTGCGGATTGTCACTTGCCATGTCACTTGCCACGTCGCCTGTCACCAGATGCAGATTGTCACTTGCCACGTCGCTTGCCACCAGATGCAGATTGTCACTTGCCACGTCACCTGCCACATGTTGTGGATTGTCACTTGCCACGTTGCTTGTCACCAGATGCAGATTGTCACTTGCCATGTCGCCTGCCACATGTTGCGGATTGTCACTTGCCACGTCACCTGCCACATGTTGCGGATTGTCACTTGCCATGTCGCCTGCCACATGTTGCGGATTGTCACTTGTCACCAGATGCAGATTGTCACTTGCCACGTCGCCTGTCACCAGATGAAGATTGTCACTTGCCACCTGCTAAGGTGGTCTCTTGTGTCCCAGAGACAGGCAGCAGAGAGATGATGTAATCTCTCTGCTGCCGCAGCTGCCTGCATGGTGAGGGCAGAACTGCAGGGATGCAGGGCGGGTGCCAGGCGGTGAGAGATGATGTCATCTCTCTGCTCCCCCGCCCGCCAGCTCCCTGATTGGCCAGCAGCCCGCCCACAAACACATAGAGCGGCACCGGCACATCTCACCAACTGCTGGGCCAGCCCACTGTCTCTCTCCTGTGGAGCCGCCCGCCGGCTCTGTCACCTACGGAGCCGCCCTGCGACTCTCACACCTACGGAGCCGCCCGGCGGCTCTCACACTTAAGGAGCCGCCCGCCGGTGGGCTCTCTCACAGTCACTCACCCGCATTTCTCGGAGGGGGCAATTGCCCCCCCTGGATCCGCCCCTGCATGGTATTGCTGCGATTGCCATGAGCAGGAGAATTTATTTTGGGTCTTTAGTGGTAGGTTATGGTAGTAACAAGAAATATACAGCTAAATTTAAAAATATATTTTTTTAATTATTTTTGGGTCAGTTTTCCTTTGATAATAAACAACAAAATAAGGTGATATCCATTTTCATTTACCAACAAATGAAAGCCCAATTTGTCTTGAAAAAAAACAAGGTATAATCCACTTGGATGCACAAAGTAGTTGTGACGATTTGTAAGTTTTTACTAACGCATGTCAAAGTTTCAAAATTATGCTTAGGCATTAACATTTGTTTTACCCTTAGGCGTGAAGGGGTTAATGAAGGTCCTTTTTAATGCAGACTTAGGTAAAATGTTAATTCTCTTACTGTTCTCAGTGTACACAAAATCATATGTAATGGAAGAGTTTTATTTTTGAATGATTGTGCTGAGGTTTATGCATGTCTGTGAGACTCCTACTTGTGGCACAGCAATCTAAGCATATTTTATGGTACAAGAATGCTTTTTTTTATTTACCCATGTCCCTTTAAGCCCCTCCCACTGTTAAAGCAATTTTGCTACACCCGCTGTTCACCACAGCGCATGTAGCATGCTGTATTACTAATCTCCTTGGGGCACCCTAAGGTGTCACAGATCTTTTACAAACTTTGAGCCCGGGTTCACACCTATGTGAATTAGATGTGCGTTTCCCCGCATCTAATTTGCATAGCAAATCTCCGGGGCAGCTGCGGAGCGCACTGCACAAAAACGCTGTGCGTCTTTGGCTCCGCTTCAGGGCCGAATTCAGGCATAGAATCGGCCCTGATTCGTCCCTGAAATGGGGAACAGGGACGCACAGCGCTCCTGTGCAATCCGCAGCCAGTTATAGTGTGAACCCGGGCTTAGTGTATATTACAAAAAAATTGCTGTGCACCACTAAAGTGTTTGGGTTTGACTTGGAGAAAGGGTGGCAACCCTACTATGTGGACACTGACAGATCATCACCCACAGAGGTAAGTGCATCAGGACTGTGATAAGGTGAACTTACCCTTTAAAGGGGTTGTAAAGGTAAAATTTTTTTCACCTTAATGCATTCTATGCATTAAGATGAAAAAACATCCGACAATACCGGCCCCCCCAGCCCCCCATTTTACTTACCTGACCCCTCGAAAGTCCCGCGCTTGCCCCCGACATCCTCTTCGCCGCTCAGCCTGGCCGTTGTTTGGTTACAGTGGATGGATTGTAAGCAGCGCAGCCATTGGCTCAGGCTGCTGTCAATCACATCCAATGACGCGGCGCGCTGGGGCGGGGCTGAGTGATACAGTGAGCACTATGGCTGCCGGCTGTATCACGGGAGCGCGCCCCCGCACGCACTCAACACCATGCGAGGGAGCTCACATGAAGGTGTTGAGTCCTTGCGGGGGGGAGCCGAGACAGCCACCGAGGGACCCCAGAAGACCAGGTTCGGGGCCACTCTGTGCAAAACGAGCTGCACAGTGGAGGTAAGTATAACATGTTATTAAAAAAAATATATATATATCTTTAGTGATCCTTTAAATATGACATCATATTGATGATGGTGGAGGTAGAACCAGTGAAAGTAAACTCTAATCACATTGATGATGATGATGAAGTGTCAGTATACAGTGTGGTGATCCTTCTAGAAGATAATATTGGAGATTTGTGTACAGATCACATTTTACTTTCACTTTCTCCTTCGATATATTCATATACTGCACTGTTCCATCCTGTACACCCTCCCTCTACCCGGCAACTGATGATTAGATCCGTTTTCATTTTATGATTGGACAGAGAGCCCAGATCATCCAATCAGCACACAGCTCCGCCCTCCTGTATACAGATTCCTGACTCACCGTGTGACTCTCCCTGAGCTGTGTGTAGAGGACGGTTCTGTGTTTTGGGGTCTCTATAAAGAGGAAGAAGATGATCCCCCTCATCCTGATTATTATCGGGGTGTCAGGAGTGTATTGTGGTGAGTCGGGGAAATGTTTTATTTATAAATGTATATATATATATATATATATATATATATATATAATGATATTAAGAGGACCATGTCATATATGGGGAGTGGTGATGTCACACCTGTACAGATATCTCCTGTATATGGGGGTAGTGATGTCACACCTGTACAGATATCTCCTGTATATGGGGAGTAGTGATGTCACACCTGTACAGATATCTCCTGTATATGGAGAGTAGTGATGTCACACCTGTACAGATATCTTGTATGTGGGGAGTAGTGATGTCACACCTGTACAGATATCTCCTGTATATGGAGAGTAGTGATGTCACATCTGTACAGATATCTCCTGTATATGGAGAGTAGTGATGTCACACTTGCACAGATATCTCCTGTATATGGGGAGTAGTGATGTCACACCTGTACAGATATCTCCTGTATATGGGGGTAGTGATGTCACACCTGTACAGATATCTCCTGTATATGGGGGTAGTGATGTCACACCTGTACAGATATCTCCTGTATATGGGGAGTAGTGATGTCACATCTGTACAGATATCTCCTGTATATGGAGAGTAGTGATGTCACACCTGTACAGATATCTTGTATGTGGGGAGTAGTGATGTCACACCTGTACAGATATCTCCTGTATATGGAGAGTAGTGATGTCACATCTGTACAGATATCTCCTGTATATGGAGAGTAGTGATGTCACACTTGCACAGATATCTCCTGTATATGGGGGTAATGTTGTCACACCTGTACAGATATCTCCTGTATATGGAGAGTAGTGATGTCACACCTGCACAGATATCTCCTGTATACGGGGAGTAGTGATGTCACACCTGTACAGATATCTCCTGTATATGGAGAGTAGTGATGTCACACCTGTACAGATATCTCCTGTATACGGGGAGTAGTGATGTCACACCTGCACAGATATCTCCTGTATATTGGGAGTAGCGATGTCACACCTGTACAGATATCTCCTGTATATGGGGGTAGTGATGTCACACCTGTACAGATATCTCCTGTGTATGGCGAGTAGTGATGTCACACCTCTACAGATATCTCCTGTATATGGGGGTAGTGATGTCACACCTGTACAGATATCTCCTGTATACGTGGAGTAGTGATGTCACACCTGTCATTTTGGGTAAAACTCAGTAGATCGTATTTCTCTGATGAATAATGTAGAGATATGACTGGTTGAAGTCTGTCCTGTAATCTCCAGATATGTCATAGTAGAGGGGAGAGATGACATCATACAGACAGGAGGACTGATATATAGAACACTTCTATCTCTCCATCCTGTATATGGTGATGGGTGATCTGGGATCTGATTCTCTCCGGTGTAATACAAGGTAGAAGTGTGTGTGGATTCTGTACTATCCAGGGAGGATTGGAGATACTGAGGCTGGCATTAGGAGCAATATGAGACAGCAATGTACAGTGTATGAGGATGATGGGGGAGGATC
The DNA here is from genome assembly GCF_042186555.1 of Aquarana catesbeiana. Taxonomy (NCBI): domain Eukaryota; kingdom Metazoa; phylum Chordata; class Amphibia; order Anura; family Ranidae; genus Aquarana; species Aquarana catesbeiana. The sequence continues at coordinate 34,375,201 of NC_133332.1, forward strand.
CTTGTGATGAGGAATGAGTATAAATGTTATATAGAAACTTGAATAACATTATGTTGCTTGTCATCAAATCAGAGAGTAATGACGTATTTCCTTGTTATAAGGCCTCATATATACGGATGTAATAATATATGTCTGATGGAAAATTCCAGCATTTTTCTACACCAGAGGCACCACATCGGATATGTAGGACCAGCCATAGAAGTGGATTACTGAACTCCCTGTACTCATATAAATACAGATCCTTCTGTACATTGTTCTGTCCCCGTGTACAGTATGTGTGTACAATGTATTTTTCTGAAGTTTTGCCTTTAATAAGAAATCCATTGTATACACACACTGGTCATACACAGCAGCATTTACACAAAGTACAGCCATTCACTTCTATAGCCGGCTGTATGCTAAATCTGAGGGGACATGTCTATGGGCTTTCCTTTCTTCATTCCTTTTAGTATGTCCCAATCTGAGGCACCTCAGACACTGGACATATGTTATGTCAAGTTCTGTTTCCATGAAACCTAAGGTTGGATTCACACCTATGGCATTTTTAGTGCTTTTTGCACTTTGCAGATTTGCACTACAGTCCATTTAACCACTTGCCGACTGCCTAACGACTATATACGTCAACACAATGGCACGGGCAGGCAAAATCACGTACCTGGTACATGATTGCCTTCCCGCGGGCGGGGGTCCGATCGGACCCGCCAGCGGTGGTCGGCTTGTGACTGGGAGCGTTTAGAGATGAGGGGGAGGCCATCTGATCGTGGCCCCCCCCTCGCGATCACTCCCAGCCAATGACAATCATCCCCTGCCTCTGTGTAGTACACAGAGGCAGAGGATGTGATGTCATCTCTCCTCAGCTCGGCAGTTTCCGTTCCGGCGCCGAGGAGAGAAGACATGTGAGTGCACCAACACACACACACACTCAGTAGAACATGCCAGGCACACTTTACACCCCCGATCCCCCCCGATCACCCCCCAAAAACCCCTCCCCCCCTGTCACACTGACACCAAGCAGTTTTTGTTTTTTTTCTGATTACTGCATGGTGTCAGTTTGTGACAGTTAGAAGTGGTAGGGCAGTGAGTGTTAGCCCCCTGTAGGTCTAGGATACCCCCCTAATCCCCCCTAATAAAGTTTTAACCCCTTGATCACCCCCCGTCACCAGTGTCGCTAAGCGATCATTTTTCTGATCGCTGGATTAGTGTTGCTGGTGACGCTAGTTAGGGAGGTAAATATTTAGGTTCGCCGTCAGCGTTTTATAGCGTCAGGGACCCCCATATACTACCTAATAAATGTTTTAACCCCTTGATTGCCCCCTAGTTAACCCTTTCACCACTGATCACCGTATAACCGTTACGGGTGACGCTGGTTAGTTTGTTTATTTTTTATAGTGTCAGGGCACCCGCCGTTTATTACCGAATAAAGGTTTAGCCCCCTGATCGCCGGGCGGTGATATGCGTCACCCCAGGCAGTGTCAGATTAGCGCCAGTACCGCTAACACCCACACACGCCGCATACGCCTCCCTTAGTGGTATAGTATCTGAACGCATCAATATCTGATCCGATCAGATCTATACTAGCGTCCCCAGCAGTTTAGGGTTCCCAAAAACGCAGTGTTAGCGGGATCAGCCCAGATACCTGCTAGCACCTGCGTTTTGCCCCTCCGCCCGGCCCAGCCCAGCCCACCCAAGTGCAGTATCGATCGATCACTGTCACTTACAAAACACTAAATGCATAACTGCAGCGTTCGCAGAGTCAGGCCTGATCCCTGCGATCGCTAACAGTTTTTTTGGTAGCGTTTTGGTGAACTGGCAAGCACCAGCCCTAAGCAGCGTCAGGTTAGCGCCAGTACCGCTAACACCCACGCACGCAGCGTACACCTCCCTTAGTGGTATAGTATCTGAACGGATCAATATCTGATCCGATCAGATCTATACTAGCGTCCCCAGCAGTTTAGGGTTAACAAAAATGCAGTGTTAGCAGGATCAGCCCAGATACCCGCTAGCACCTGCGTTTTGCCCCTCCACCTGGCCTGGCCCAGCCCACCCAAGTGCAGTATCGATCGATCACTGTCACTTACAAAACACTAAACGCATAACTGCAGCATTCGCAGAGTCAGGCCTGATCCCTGCGATCGCTAACAGTTTTTTTGGTAGCGTTTTGGTGAACTGGCAAGCACCAGCGGCGTAGTACACCCCGGTCGTAGTCAAACCAGCACTGCAGTAACACTTGGTGATGTTGCGAGTCCCATAAGTGCAGTTCAAGCTGGTGAGGTGGCAAGCACAAGTAGTGTCCCGCTGCCACCAAAAAGACAAACAGGCCCGTCATGCCCATAATGCCCTTCCTGTTGCATTCGCCAATCCTAATTGGGAACCCACTACTTCTGCAGCACCCGTACTTCCCCCATTCACATCCCCAACCAAATGCAGTCGGTTGCATGAGAGGCAGTTTTATGTCCTCCCGAGTACCCCTACCCAACGAACCCCCCAAAAAAGATGTCGTGTCTGCAGCAAGCGCGGATATAGGCGTGACACCCGCTATTACTGTCCCTCCTGTCCTGACAATCCTGGTCTTTGCATTGGTGAATGTTTTGAATGCTACCATGCACTAGTTGAGTATTAGCGTAGGGTACAGCATTGCACAGACTAGGCACACTTTCACAGGGTCTCCCAAGATGCCATCGCATTCTGAGAGACCCGAACCTGGAACCGGTTACAGTTATAAAAGTTACAGTTACAAAAAAAGTGTAAAAAAAAAAAAACAAAAAAAAAATATAAAATAAAAAAAAGTTGTTGTTTTATTGTTCTCTCTCTCTCTATTCTCTCTATTGTTCTGCTCTTTTTTACTGTATTCTATTCTGCAATGTTTTACTGTTATTATGTTTTATCATGTTTGCTTTTCAGGTATGCAATTTTTTATACTTTACCGTTTACTGTGCTTTATTGTTAACCATTTTTTTGTCTTCAGGTACGCCATTCAGGACTTTGAGTGGTTATACCAGAATGATGCCTGCAGGTTTAGGTATCATCTTGGTATCATTCTTTTCAGCCAGCGGTCGGCTTTCATGTAAAAGAAATCCTAGTGGCTAATTAGCCTCTAGACTGCTTTTACAAGCCGTGGGAGGGAATGCCCCCCCCCACCGTCTTCCGTGTTTTTCTCTGGCTCTCCTGTCTCAACAGGGAACCTGAGAATGCAGCCGGTGATTCAGCCAGCTGACCATAGAGCTGATCAGAGACCAGAGTGGCTCCAAACATCTCTATGGCCTAAGAAACCGGAAGCTACGAGCATTTTATGACTTAGATTTCGCCGGATGTAAACAGCGCCATTGGGAAAGCATTTTATCACACCGATCTTGGTGTGGTCAGATGCTTTGAGGGCAGAGGAGAAATCTAGGGTCTAATAGACCCCAATTTTTTCAAAAAAGAGTACCTGTCACTACCTATTGCTATCATAGGGGATATTTACATTCCCTGAGATAACAATAAAAATGATTTAAAAAAAATGAAAGGAACAGTTTAAAAATAAGATTAAAAAAGCAAAAAAATAATAAAGAAAAAAAAAAAAAAGCACCCCTGCCCCCCCTGCTCTCGCGCTAAGGCGAATGCAAGCGTCGGTCCGGCGTCAAATGTAAACAGCAATTGCACCGCGAAGGTCAGATCGAGGGCAGTAATTTTAGCAGTAGACCTCCTCTGTAAATCTAAAGTGGTAACCTGTAAAGGCTTTTAAAAATGTATTTAGTTTGTCGCCACTGCACGTTTGTGTGCAATTTTAAAGCATGTCATGTTTGGTATCCATGTACTCGGCCTACGATCATCTTTTTTATTTCATCAAACATTTGGGCAATATAGTGTGTTTTAGTGCATTAAAATTGTGTTTTTTCCCCAAAAAATGCGTTTGAAAAATCGCTGCGCAAATACTGTGTGAAAAAATGAAACACCCACCATTTTAATCTGTAGGGCATTTGCTTTAAAAAAATATATAATGTTTGGGGGTTCAAAGTAATTTTCTTGCAAAAAAAATAATTTTTTCATGTAATCAAAAAGTGTCAGAAAGGGCTTTGTCTTCAAGTGGTTAGAAGAGTGGGTGATGTGTGACATAAGCTTCTAAATGTTGTGCATAAAATGCCAGGACAGTTCAAAACCCCCCAAATGACCCCGTTTTGGAAAGTAGACACCCCAAGCTATTTGCTGAGAGTCATGTCGAGTCCATGGAATATTTTATATTGTGACACAAGTTGCGGGAAAGAGACAAATTTTTTTTTTTTTGCACAAAGTTGTCACTAAATGATATATTGCTCAAACATGCCATGGGAATATGTGAAATTACACCCCAAAATACATTCTGTTGCTTCTCCTGATTACGGGGATACCACATGTGTGAGACTTTTTGGGAGCCTAGCCGTGCACGGGACCCCGAAAACCAAGCACCGCCTTCAGGCTTTCTAAGGGCGTAAATTTTTGATTTCACTCTTCACTGCCTATCAGTTTCGGAGGCCATGGAATGCCCAGGTGGCACAAAACCCCCCCAAATGACCCCATTTTGGAAAGTAGACACCCCAAGCTATTTGCTGAGAGGTATAGTGAGTATTTTGCAGAGCTCACTTTTTGTCACAAGGTTTCTTCATTTTAAAAAACAAATGAGAGCTGCAAAATACTCACCATGACTCTCAGCAAATAGCTTGGGGTGTCTACTTTCCAAAATGGGGTCATTTGGGGGGTGTTTGTGCCACCTGGGCATTCCATGGCCTCCGAAACTGATAGGCAGTGAAGAGTGAAATCAAAAATTTACACCCTTAGAAATCCTGTGCAAAAAAAAAATAAAATGTGTCACTTTCCCGCAACTTGTGTCAAAATATAAAATATTCCATGGACTCAACATGCCTCAAAACAAATAGCTTGGGGTGTCTACTTTCCAAAATGGGGTCATTTGGGGGGGTATGCCATCTGGGCATTTTATGGCCTTCAAAACTGTGATAGGTAGTGAGGAGTAAAATCAAAAATGTACGCCCTTAGAAATCCTGAAGGCGGTGCTTGGTTTTCGGGGCCCCGTACGCGGCTAGGCTCCCAAAAAGTCCCACACATGTGGTATCCCCGTACTCAGGAGAAGCAGCTAAATGTATTTTGGGGTGCAATTCCACATATGGCCATGGCCTGTGTGAGCAATATATCATTTAGTGACAACTTTTTGTAATTTTTTTTTTGTCATTATTCAATCACTTGGGACAAAAAAAATGAATATTCAATGGGTTCAACATGCCTCTCAGCAATTTCCTTGGGGTGTCTACTTTCCAAAATGGGGTCATTTGTGGGGGTTTTGTACTGCCCTGCCATTTTAGCACCTCAAGAAACGACATAGGCAGTCATAAACTAAAAGCTGTGTAAATTACAGAAAATGTACCCTAGTTTGTAGACGCTATAACTTTTGCGCAAACCAATAAATATACACTTATTGACATTTTTTTTACCAAAGACATAGCCGAATACATTTTGGCCTAAATGTATGACTAAAATTGAGTTTATTGGATTATTTTTAGAACAAAAAGTAGAAAATATCATTTTTTTTCAAAATTTTCAGTCTTTTTCCGTGTATAGCGCAAAAAATAAAAATGGCAGAGGTGATCAAATACCATCAAAAGAAAGCTCTATTTGAGGGAAGAAAAGGACGCAAATTTCGTTTGGGTACAGCATTGCATGACCGCTCAATTAACAGTTAAAGCGACGCAGTGCCAAATTGTAAAAAGTGCTCTGGTCAGGAAAGGGGTAAATCCTTGCGGGTCTGAAGTGGTTAACATGGTTTCCTATGGAACATGTTCTGTAGTGCAAATCTGCAAAATGCAAAAAGCACTAAAAATGCATAAGTGTGAATTCAGCCTAAGACATTTTGGGTAATATATGTCTATATCCTATAATGGACATAATAAGCATTAGTTAGAATCTTCTATCAGAGAATGATTGTCAGGAATCTTCAGGTGTGTTGGATTATCTTCTGGTGACAATGAGGTTCCTGGATCTGAATGCGGTAATATCCGTGTCCATCAGTATCCAGCAAAGCCTGCTGAGAGGTTTAGGGCTGCAACTAACGATTATTATCATAATCGATTAGTTGACCGATTTATTGTTTCGATTAACCAATTAATAACCTTAAAAAAAAGTGTGGTGTATAATTTAGTTAATATGTAAAGTTTAAAAAAGGCAATTTATTTTTAAATATCTCTATGCGGTGGTAAATATAAATAACCAACTATATGGTTAGGGAGCAAAATATCTAATCCACTCTGAGAATAACAGACAGAAGAGATATACTGTATATACTATTAGAGGAGATATACTGTATATACTATTAGAGGAGATATACTGTATATACTATTAGAGCAGATATACTGTATATACTATTAGAGGAGAGATATACTGTATATACTATTAGAGGAGATATACTGTATATACTATTAGAGGAGATATACTGTATATACTATTAGAGGAGAGATATACTGTATATACTATTAGAGGAGATATACTGTATATACTATTAGAGGATATATACTGTATATACTGTTAGATAGGAGATATACTGTATATACTATTAGAGGAGATATACTGTATATACTATTAGAGGAGATATACTGTATATACTATTAGAGGAGATATACTATATATACTATTAGAGGAGAGATATACTGTATATACTATTAGAGGAGAGATATACTGTATATACTATTAGAGGAGAGATATACTGTATATACTATTAGAGGAGATATACTGTATATACTATTAGATGGGAGATATACTGTATTCGAGGATATACAGTGAGGACGGAAAGTATTCAGACCCCCTTAAATTATTCACTCTTTGTTATATTGTAGCCATTTGCTAAAATCATTTAAGTTCATTTTTTCCCTCATTAATGTACACACAGCACCCCATATTGACAGAAAAACACAGAATTGTTGACATTTTGCAGCCCTAACCTCCCAGCCAGCTTTGCTGGATACTGATGGACACGGATATTACCGCATTCAGATCCAGGAACCTCATTGTCACCTGAAGATAATCCAACACACCTGAAGATTCCTGACAATCATTCTGTTTTTCTGTCAATATGGGGTGCTGTGTGTACATTAATGAGGAAAAAAAATTAACTTAAATGATTTTAACAAATGGCTGCAATATAACAGAGAGTGAAAAATTTAAAGTGGAGGGCCACCCTAAAAAAAAAATTAAGGGAAAATGTTCATAAAAATTTGGAGAAAAAAAAAATTTAACTTACCTGAAATGGCCGTTGCTAGGCAGATCGTCCAAATCTGCCACTTCCTACACCACGGTGATCTTCAGTCTTCTCCCCCTTGCATTGTCTTCTGGGGAATGGGGCGCGGTGTGTTCTGGGAACTGTGTGTGTCCCACAAAACATTGCGTCCCATTCACAAAGTGCTGTGCGACTCACGCATGCGCAGTAGGAAACAGGCAGTGAAGCCGCAAGGCTCCACTGCCTGTTTCCCTTAGTTTGAATGGCGATGCTGGGACCTGAGAGCCAAGGGATGGGTCGGCCTCAGGCAAGCCAACATCGCGGGCACCCTAGACAGGTAAGAATGCTTATTAAAAGTCAGCAGCTACAATGTTTGTTGCTGCTGACTTTTAAATTTTGTTTTCAGCTGGCCCACTGCTTTAAGGGGGTCTGAATACTTTCCGTCCTCACTGTATTTTGTATATACTATTAGAGGAGATATACTGTATATACTATTAGAGGAGATATACTGTATAAACTATTAGAGGAGATATACTGTATATACTATTAGAGGAGATATACTGTATATACTATTAGAGGAGATATACTGTATATACTATTAGAGGAGATATACTATATATTAGGGGTGCAACGGATCAAAAAACTCACGGTTCGGATCGTTCCTCGGATCAGGAGTCACGGTTCGGATCATTTTCGGATCAACAAAAAAAAAAATCTCCCCCACAGTAATATCCACAATCTCCCTATTGGCAGGGTATTGGCAGGGTATTGGCAGGGCATTGGCAGGGCATTGCAGCAGGGTATTGTAGCAGGGCATTGCAGAGTATTGGCAGGGCACTGCTGACATCCGATCTCTCCCCTCCACTGTACAGATCAGTACACAGAGGGGAGAGAGAGGAACCGGTGTCATGACATGACGCCGGTTTGTTACAAGTCGACGTGCTAAACGGGCGCCGGGTGTACCAAGATGGCTGCCGCTTCGGAGCTAGGCCAAAGCCGCGGCCTTTCCTATGGCCGAGGCTACAGAGGTGTCCCGTACGGATCAACCTCCGCGGATCGGATCAACCTCCGCGGATCGGATCACGGATCGATGACGATCCTTTGCACCCCTACTATATATACTATTAGAGGAGATATACTGTATATACTATTAGAGGAGATATACTGTATATACTATTAGAGGAGATATACTATATATACTATTAGAGGAGATATACTGTATATACTATTAGAGGAGATATACTGTATATACTATTAGAGGAGATATACTGTATAAACTATTAGAGGAGATATACTGTATATACTATTAGAGGTGATATACTGTATATACTATTAGAGGAGATATACTGTATATACTATTAGAGGAGATATACTGTATATACTATTAGAGGAGATATACTGTATATACTATTAGAGGAGATATACTGTATATACTATTAGAGGAGATATACTGTATATAATATACTATTGGAGGAGATATACTGTATATACTATTAGAGGAGATATACTGTATATACTATTAGAGGAGATATACTGTATATACTATTAGAGGAGATATACTGTATATACTATTAGAGGAGATATACTGTATATACTATTAGAGGAGATATACTATATATACTATTAGAGGAGATATACTGTATATACTATTAAAGGGTGAATCTGGTAAATATCATCAGACTCAGGGTTCAAATTTTAAAAAAACAAAAAACAAAACAGTGTCTTCCTTCAAAAAAAAAGTTGATTTAAGAATGTTCGTTCGATGTTCTAATCATTAGGGGGGTCAAATAGACGTTCGTTTTCAACCACAGTGACAGGAAAATTTGGAAATAGAAAACTTCTTGGTCAAAGGAATTTTCAGACAGTGGATGTGGTTTTCGTTCAGAAATTACATTCATTTTAAAAACAGAATGTTAAAAACAAGTGAACATTTCAAACAACATTCTTTCATTCAGCGAATGTACAAAGATTTTTCATATGAATATTCTCGTCTGAAAATTGATCGGTGTGGCCAGCATTAGGCTCGGTACACACCTGTGCAGTTTGCTTTTGATCTGTTTCTGCAGTGCGTTTTGCTGTGCATACTGATTTTTGCACATGTGATTTTGCTGCGATTTGTGTTTTTGCATTTTTTTGGCCAATTTGTTGTTGGGCAGATTAAAAAACACATTGCTGTAAAAATGCGTTACAAGCATTTCTGCAGCTTCTCCATCGAAGTATATTGAACCAAAAAAAGCACCATTTTGCATTAAAAAAAATGCAAATTCCAAATACGCAGCTTCTGAAAAAAGTATAGATGTGAACGTGTCCCATAGGAAACCATGTAAATGAACTGTAGTGCGTTTCTGCAAAAAGCACCAAAAAAACACATAGATGTGAACCAGGTCTAATGTAAGACGTTTAGTAACATAATGGGGTTAAAAAAACAAAATTAGCCCTATAGGCTCGTTTTCCACTAGTGCGACTTTTCATGTGACTTGGGACTGAAAAGTCGCATGACAAGTCATACCCCCATGATTTCCTATGAGTACCGTTCTAATCTGTGCGGCTTCAAGTCGCATCAACTTCAAAGTAGTCCCTGCACTACGTTGGTCCCACTTTGATGCCACTTGAGGTCCATAGACCACAAGAATACACAGGCATTGCTTCAAGTTGCATCAAAAAATTGCGGCAAAATCGCGAGATTTTGGGGTTGCAATAGTGGAAACCGAGCCTTATAGTACAAAAAAAGCAAATAATCACTACTATAAGGGGTTCATTTTTTCTGTAGAACAGTGAAAGTAACATTTACAGTAGCGATTATTTGCTCTTTGTACTATAAAGGGCTCATTTTAGGTTTTTTAACCCCATTATGTTACTGGCCGATTAATCGGTTATGAAAATAGTAATCAATTAATTTCATAATCGATTAGTTGTCGATTAATCAATTAGTTGTTTCAGCCCTAGGGAGGTTATATATCCTCATCTCACTGTCCACTCATTGCTCAGCATTTTCCCTCTGATCCTGAACCTCCTCTGTACCCTGATCTGGGGTCCCCAGTACCCCTCCTGACCTACACTCCCCCTGCTCCCCTGTTTTCTCCTCGGACCCCGCTCTGTAACCCATTTACCTTCCCCCTTCAGATGTATCTTATATGTAGTTTCTGCTTTCACACGTTTCTCCAACTTTTATTATTGTTTGTGTTTTGTATTATTTGTGGTGATGTGTTCACAATAAGGCTTCTTGCACATGATACTCCTGTTTGAGCATCTACTTTTTCAGACTTTTTTTTCATGTATTTATGCGCATTTTCGCATATATGCATTCGCGCAAATGCGCCAAAACGTATTCTCATGTTCTTATTCTGCACAATATGTAAATGTACATTTTCACACATAATTGTGCGCATGAGGCATAAATTACTGACCAAAAAAAGCTGATTTTATTTTATTTTTTATTGAAGAATGCGCGGCGCTTGTTTACGCTCCTGTGTGCATAGACACATTACCAATATGGGCTGTATTTTAGGTCAGTAAAAACAAAAAAAAGCTGTAGTGAGCTTTTTCAAGCTGCAGTTTGCAAGAGGCCTCAGGCCTGGTTCACACCTAGGCATTTTTTAGTGCATTTTCAGTTTTTCAGAAACACACTACAGTCCATTTAACATGATTTCTTATGGGTCACGTTCACATCTGTGCATTTTATGGAAAGGGCCGGGGATTTTTTTTTCTGGTTTTTGGTTCAATAGACTTCAATGGACCAAAAACGTGTATTGAAAAATGCAAAATGCACCTACAATATGCAAACTGTAACCTGCATAGGTGTGAACCAGGCCTTAGACTGCACTATAGCATTTCATGAACACATGTAAAATCACCAGCCATGCTTGTGGTGACATTTTTTTTGTTAATAGAACTCCAATCACACAACTGAGATGTGCGAAAAGAAAAATGCAAAGCTCAAAAATGGTGCATGAGAAACTTGCCATATTTGTTGTGTGTAGGGCAGCCCATTGAAAATAATAAGCTACCCTATGTGTGTGGTATGACAAAATGCAAAAAAAAGGAAAACCATGCACATGCGCATCTTGTGTCAAAATGTGAGTCAGGTCCTTAGGCTCGATTCACATCTATGCATGTTGCTTTTGAGCGTTTCTGCAGTGTTTTTTGCGGTGCTTGCCGTGTTTTTGAGCAGCACTTTTACAGCGTTTTTGCCGCGTTTTGCGGGTTTTTTTAAAAGTTTTTTATACTGTATACAGTGCAAAAAAACCCAGTCAAAACACGTCAAAAACGCCGCAAAAATGCTGTAAAAACGCTGTACTTGCTTTTTGATGCTGGTCCATTGAATTCTATTACATGCAAAATGCTGCATTTTGCATGAAAAAAAGTCACTGACCCTTTCCAAAAACGCAGAGGTACAAAAATTCATTGATGTGAACATGTTCCATAGGAACTGATGTTAAAAAGTTCCCATGCATTCCTGCAAAATGCATCAAAAAACGCATTAGTGTGAATGGAGCCTTAGGCAGTTTGCTTTTGATCATTTCTGCAGTGCGTTTTGCGTTTTTGCACACGCAATTTTACTACCATTTTTCAGCAATTTGTGTTTTGCCTTTTTTTGATGATTTTTTCGCCCAATTTTTTTGTTGGGTAGATTCAAAAACGCAAATCGCCGCAAAAACGCACTGATTGCTTTTCTTCAGCTTTTCCATTGTCTATTAAACTAAAAAAGAAAAAAATTTAAAAAGGTGCCTGACCCATTCCGAAAACGCAGTGGTTGAAAATAGCATAGATGTGAACATGTTCCAGAGGAAACCATGTTCAATGGACTGTAGTTCGTTTCTGCAAAAAACGCACAGGTGTGAACCGAGCCAGTGTCCCCGGCGAGGATGGCTGGAAAAGAATGTACTGCAATGCGATCTGCATTACATTGCATTATATTCAGTGGAGCACAGGAGAGACTCAGAATCGCTGCAAACGCGCTGTAAGATCCCTGCAAAAACAGACTACATGCTTTTCTGCAGCTTCCCCCCTTAAAGTTTATTGAAGCAAAAAAAGCACCGTTTTGTGTTTAAAAAAAGTCGCTGACTCTTTCCAATATACACAACGGCTGAAAAAAGCAGAGATGTGAACGTGTCCCATAGGAATCCATGTTAAAGTGGAGTTCCGCCTAAACAAAAGACATTTAAAGTCAAAATATGGACACTTGCCTTTCCAGGACGCCCGCAATGTCCTCACCTGAAGCCGATCCGTCCCCTCAGCTTTGGGTGGAGGCGCCGGCATCTTCAGTAAGGGAATCAGGAAGTGAACATTGCGGCTTCACAGCCTGGTCCCCTACTGCGTATGCGCGAGTCACGCTGCACGTTCTTAGTGGTCCCTGCTGTCTTCTGGGTCCTGTGTGTGTCGAAGGAGGGGCCGGACATGGCGTAGATCACCGCAGATACTGCAACGATCTATCGACGGAAGTGGGTGCACATACCTGTACTAGACAGTTATCTGCTCCCCCCTCCCCCCTGAAAGGTGCCAAATGTGACACCAGAGGGGGGGAGGAATCCAGACAGCGGTAGTTTCATTTTTGGGTGGAACTCCGCTTTAAATGAACTGTAATGTGCTTCTGCAAAAAGCACCAAAAATGCATAGGTGTGAACCAGGCCTTAGACCCTGGATGTCTCATGAAAGATAACCTGTCACCAAACAATTATCACACAGGGGGACTTTTTGTTCCCTATTTGATAGAGTTGCACAATTCTGGCTAAAATGAGAATCGCGATTCTTTTTTTTGCTTAGAATAAAGATCATGATTCTCGAGGTGTAACATCTTCTTTCACATTATACAAAAAAATTGGGCTAACTTTACTGTTTAGTTTTTTTTTTAAATGAATTAAAGTGTATTTTTTTTAAAAAGAATTTGCGTTTGAAAAACCGCTGCGCAAATACAATGTGACATAAAATATTGCAACAACCACCATTTTATTCTCTAAGGTCTCTGCTAAAAAAAATATATATATCATGTTTGGGTGCTCCAAGTAATTTTCTAGCAGAAAATAATGATTTTTACTTGTAAGCAACAAATGACAAAAAAGGTTTGGTCTTTAAAGCGGAGTTCCACCCTAAAAAAAAAAATTACATTTAGAGCCCTTTCACACTGGAGCAGGGGCGGCGTCGGCGGTAAAGCGCCGCTATTATTAGCAGCGTTTTACCGTCGGTATGCGGCTGCTAGCGGGGCGGTTTTACCCCTCACTAGCGGCCGAGAAAGGGTTAAATACCACCGCAAAGCGCCTCTGCAGAGGCGCTTTGCCGGCGGTATAGCCGCGCCGTCCCATTGATTTCAATGGGCAGGAGCGGTAAAGGAGCGGTATACACACCTCTCCTTCACCGCTCCGAAGATGCTGCTGGCAGGACTTTTTTTGCCGTCCTGCCAGCGCATCGCTCCAGTGTGCAAGCCTTAGGGGCTTTCACACTGGAATGAAAGCAGCGGCACTTTCGGGTCGGTTTGCAGGCGCTATTATTAGCGCAATAGCGCCTGCAAACCGCCCCAGTGTGAAAGGGCTCTTAAATACTCCTTTTACCCTAGAAAAAAATCATTTGGAGGAATTTTTTTTTATACTTACCAGAAAGGGCCTGTTGCTATGTAGTTCTGGTAATCTGCCACTTACTGGTCCACGGAGCTCCTCGAGACTTCCTCCCTCGCCTGTGCTCCTGGGAAATGATGATAAATAATTTCCCAGGAGTCTGTGGGCAGTACTGTGCTTGGCGCTACGGCTGCCGTTGAATCGCGCATGTGCGAGATTGAAAGGTGCATACTGGTTAACCAGCATGCACCTCTCCCAAGGTATTCCAGGAAGCAATCTAGATTGGGCTTCACATGCCCACATTAAGGGTGGAAATGGGCACAAACGGGGGCATAAAGGATACAAGTAAGATAATTATATTCTTTAAAAAGCGAACTTGATCATTGGATTGTCTTTTTTAAATTTAATTGCAATAATGCTAGGATGCAAAAAAGAAAATAAATTGTATTTTTTTCGCTGGAACTTCGCTTTAAATAGTTAAACTTCTTTCATTTACATGCTGAAGTTCTTTCTTTTGATAAAAGAATGAAAAGATACTTTGTTTCTACTTATTCAGGTGTTGTAATAAAACTTGGCAGGCTGCCTGGATTTTTTTCCAGCTGTGAGAACTCTCTGCACTTGTTAGAAAGATCGTGACATGCTGTTTTGAAGATTCGGAAGGGAAAAAGATCGTGATTTTGATTCTTAACGATTAATCGTGCCGCTCTACTATGTGATGAAAAAAAAAAGAAGGCTTGACATGTTGGGCATCTATTTACTTGGTGCAACCTCCTCTTTTAGATCTGACCAAAAAATTGGTTAATTAATTGTTTGTGTGCCCTAAAATTAACGAATGTATTTCTTTACTGAAAGTTTGTGCTTCCAAGATCTTTGTGGTAATATTGCATGACACAAAAAATTGGAACTACCGCTCTTTTATTCTCTGGGGTGTCTGATTTCAGAAAATATATCATGTTTTGGGGTTTTATGTAATCTTCAGGGCTAAAATATTTTTTTTAAGCAAAAAAAAAATGCTAAATTGACTCTGGCAGCGAAAAGGTTAAATATGAAAATGCAAAGCAAAACATATTAAACAATACATAAAAAAACATTGTAAATATTTGTTCTTCTTTTATAAGTGATCACATACCCTCTGTTCTTGGCTGCATAAGAAATGGAGGTGGAGACTGCAAAGGGGGTGTGTCAGCAGGAATCAGAGAAAGAGCAGCACACTGATCTTCCCTGTGAAGTCTGACTATTGGAGGATAGGCAAGCTCTTCTCCCAGCACAGCAAGAAAACTGACCACACTGGGTCTATTTGCATCTATGCCTAATGTGGTCAGTTTGAAATGGTAAAGCAGGGGGACTAGCAGGGGCACTGGGTATTTCACACAGAGGAAGGAATACAAAGAGAACAGGAGACTTTCTAACACAAGTATATGTTACAACCAACATGTATCAGGAATATGAAATTTTGGGTTCACACTCTAAAAGTCCCTTCTATTGGTCTCGGCCTCCAATTCTCCAAATTCCTTTTTCATTGCTGTGATGTGACTTCCTGTTGGAGGGAAGTTACATTCATTCTTCATGGCTCCCTGTATGTAGGAACACAGCCACCCTCTCTTGCTTTCTCCTGGGAGTAACTTGGGACTATGGGATGTGTAGTGTACATAGAGCAGTACACATGACTGCAACTAATGTGCAATGCTTCGTCTTAGGCCCCATACACATGAGACGCCGGTGCAAACTCTGCTGAACACATGTTTTTAAAAGCTGAAACCGGCGTTTAGAAATGCCCATTTTGCCGCATTTGCATGCCGCAGTTAACCACGTTTAGCGGCCTTTTACCGCATTTGCGTCTAGAAGCGTTTAGTTAAGATAACATGAAGACCCTCCTCAAGCTCAAAAAACAGTATGATTTAACTCTTTCAGCCATTTTGTGAGACCAGAGTGAGTAGCAGCAGCTGAGAGAGCAGCAGTGTACTTGTATTTAGCATGTCATTTGCCACGTCACCTGCCACAAGTTGCGGATTGTCACTTGCCACGTCACCTGCCACAACTTGGATTGTCATTTGCCATGTCACCTGCCACAAGTTGTGGATTATCCACTTGCCACGTCATCTGCCACAAGTTGTGAATTGTCCACTTGCCACGTCACCTGCCACAAGTTGTGGATTGTCCACTTGCTACGTCACTTGCTGCGTCACTTGCCACAAGTTGCCACGTCACCTGCCACTAGTTGGATTGTCATTTGCCATGTCACCAGCCACAAGTTGTGGATTGTCCACTTGCCACGTCACTTGCTGCGTCACCTGCCATGTCACTTGCCACATCACCTGCCAAGTCACTTGCCACAAGTTGCCACGTCACCTGCCACAAGTTGGATTGTCATTTGCCATGTCACCTGCCACAAGTTGTGGATTGTCCACTTGCCACGTCACTTGCCACAAGTTGCCACGTCACTTGCCACGTCACCTGCCACAAGTTGTGAATTGTCCACTTGCCATGTCACTTGCCATGTCACCTGCCACAAGTTGTGGATTGTCCACTTGCTTCGTCACTTGCTGCGTCACCTGCCATGTCACTTGCCACATCACCTGCCAAGTCACTTGCCACAAGTTGCCACGTCACCTGCCACAAGTTGGATTGTCATTTGCCATGTCACCTGCCACAAGTTGTGGATTGTCCACTTGCCACGTCACTTGCCACAAGTTGCCACGTCACTTGCCACGTCACCTGCCACAAGTTGTGAATTGTCCACTTGCCATGTCACTTGCCATGTCACCTGCCACAAGTTGTGGATTGTCCACCTGCCATGTCACTTGCCACATCACCTGCCACAATTTGCCACGTCACTTGCCACGTCACCTGCCACAAGTTGGATTGTCATTTGCCATGTCACCTGCCACAAATTGTGGATTGTCCACTTGCCACGTAATCTGCCACAAGTTGTGGCTTGTCCACTTGCCACATCACCTGCCACAAGTTGCTTGTTCAAATCTAACAACATATGGGTCAAATTCCAATTATACTTCGGATAACAGCAATGCTAGTGGTGTATTGGATTGGATGAAGGACTCATTAGGGTATATAAATTGGTCTATGAATCATTGCAAGCAATTACAATTGTTTAAAATATTTTTTTAATGGTTTTTCATCATTTGCCATCATTTTTGAGATTTTTAATTCAAAAAAAATAGGGCACCTTTAAAACGTTTATAAACGCAAACGCGCCTAAACGCAGTACCGGCGTTTAGCCACGTTTAGCGTCTGAAATGTGGAAAACTTTTGCGTCTGAACCCATTTTTTTGCTTCTGGAAAAACGAGGTTAAACGCAACTACCTAAAAACGCCAAAAAATGAGACTGTGTACATGGACACATAGGATAACATTGGATGGGTTCAGGGGCAGCTGAAAAAAGTGTCCAACTGCCTCTGAATGTCCGTTTAACAGCGTCTCGTGTACATGGGGTCTTAGGCTTCATGTACTCTGCTGCTTGTAAACAGACGTTCAGAGGCAGTTGGATGCTTTTTTCAGCTGCCCCTGAACTCATCCAATGTTATCCTATGTGTCCATGTACACAGGTTAGTTTAATGTCATTTTTAGGCAGTTGAGTTTAGAGGCCTTTTTTGAAAAGCAAAAAAATGAGTTCAGACGCCGAATTTAGAGGCGTTTCAAGGGCCAAACACTTCTAAACGCGGTAACTCGCATTTTGTTTACAGGCGTTTTTCGTTTTTGGCTATTTTGAAAGAATATACATGTATATTTTTTTTTAAACGCGGCTAAATTCTGCATGTAAATGCAGCAAAATGAATATTTTAAATGTGGGTTACTATCTGTCAAGTTAAATCGTTCAGGAGAGGTTGTAAAAACATCCCGTGTACATTAACCACTTCAGCTTCGGAAGATTTTACCCCCTTCCTGACCAGAGCACTTTTTTGCGATTCGGCACTGCGTCGTTTTAACTGACAATTGCGCGGTCGTGCGACATTGCACCCAAACAAAATTGACGTCCTTTTTTCCCACAAATAGAGCTTTATTTTGGTGGTATTTGATCACCTCTGTGGTTTTTATTTTTTGCGCTATAAAAAAAATAGCCACCATTTTGAAAAAAACACAATATTTTTTACATTTTGCTATAAAAAATATCCCCAAAAAATATATAAAAATACTATTTTTTTTCTTCAGTTTAGGCCGATACGTATTCTTCTACATATTTTTGGTAAAAAAAAACAATAAGCATTTATTGATTGGTTTGCACAAAAATTATAGCGTCTACAAAATAGGGGATAGATTTATAGCATTTTTATTATTATTTTTTACTAGTAATGGCGGTGACCGTCGGCCACGAGCATCGGCACCCCGCTGTGCAGCGGACACGTGCGCCTGCTATCCCGACCCTGCGAGCCAACGTATAGCTACAACAGCTCACACAGGGGAGCCAACCTTCCACAGTATAACTGCAGCGGTTGGTCAGGAAGGGGTTAAGCCTAAACATTTAGAAGTGAGAGGGAAAGGGAGAGGTTTGAGAGCTCAGTGAGGGAATTATATAGAGGAAAGAATCACAATAAGAAATGTATTTCTAATGATGGCAGTGATTGTGATTTGTAATGTCAGGCCTAGTGTAGTCTGTATACATATTATCAGAAATCTCTACCTGCAGTGGGTGTCCTGGATATGTGTTGGGATTTGTATTTCCTCTGCCATGTTGAATTTGCCCCAAACTGAATATATACAATGCTGTGTAATGTAAAACATTCTATAAGGGTTATTGTTGCTATGTGCAGTAACCCATGGCAACCAATCCGTTTTCACTTTACAGATGCCAGGTGACACAGAGATGAAATCTGATTGGTTACTATGGACTAATATTACATTCAGAACTTTACTTTTTTCTTCAATGAATATTTTTCATTTTTCTCTATCAGACAGTCACTCTATGCGGTATTATCACACTGGAGTCTCCTCTCCGGGATCCGGACTCCCTGTGTATTCTCTGGTCGGATATCTGGATGATAAGGAGATAGAGAATTATAACAGTGACACCCGGCAGTATCTTCCCAAGACTGAATGGATGAAGAAAGTGGGATCTGATTACTGGGAGAGATACACACAACGGGAACAAACTACAGAGCCTGTTTACAAGAACAATATACAGACATTGATGAGACGATACAATCAGACTGGAGGTGAGAGAATTCTTACATTTCTATTTATTACACCGAATACAAACATTGATAAAAATGTATAAAAAGTTATCAGAAAACACAATGGGGTTGACATAGTAAAAGTCTGGGGACTGTTTACTTTACAGACTGAATGTTTAGTAAGTATAATAAATATGGTGAAGATGTGATCACTCCAGTCATTGAATCCAATGTGAAGGCAATAAATATTGTTTATTTCCTTTGCACATGATTTGGTGTTTAAAATGAAAAACATGAATCATTATTATTATTGTCCAGTATGTAATATTCTCTGCAAAATCAATGTAATTGCCGTAATCTCATATAAAAAGCTAAAGTTGGAGAGATAACATTAATGGTGATCTTCAGAGAAATGTAATATCTCAGTGCTGTTCATCCCACCGCTGGAGAGATGTGACCAGTTTTAGGAGTCCTGCAAAGACAATAATGATCTGAGTTGATTAGATAAGTATTTTTTATCCTCAGAGTCCCGTATGTGGTCCTCTAAGACCAGATTTGGATGGTCCTGTATTTAGAAGATTACCGGGGAAAAGTCTGGTATTTAGTATGTACACTGACAACTAACATTGTATGTGAGCTCCAGTGATTCATATCATGAAATCAGAAGATACTATAAAGATGACCACTGTGCAGAAAGTGTGCAAGATTCTTTTCTTAGGATGAGGCTTAGTTATCCAGAATGTACACCCACTGGATGAACATTGTTACCCCACAAATTGTAGACAGAACTGGTGGCAGGTTATGGTCACATGGCGCTTTGCAAGCAATGATGTCACACTTGAGTGATATCATTGGAATTTTCATTGGGTGGGTGGAGCAGGCTGGTTGAAAGTTCCCTTTTCTGAGTCCTGATTGGTGGATCAAGTGAAATAGGAGCCAGAAAATAAAATGTTGGTGGGTCTAAAGATAACTGCAGTGTAACCATATAAACTGAATAACGTAGTGTTTCTAGTTACACAAAACCTACCTATAGGCAAGGTAGACTAGAATGCACATCAGTTGGGGGCGCCGCCAGTGGTGTAGTGTGGGGGGGCAGGTGGGACTACCGCCCCAGGTGCAAAATTTAGAGGAGCGCTGTCCTGAGTGTGGGCCATCTAGTACAGGGCAAAAGGCCCCTTGTTATTGTGGAAAAGTTCAAGTTCGGTGGCAGCAGCAAACAGCAGCGTCCTTGGGGTGCGGGTGGCTGGGCATCCATCTTCACATGGTGGGTGTTTAGCGAGGGACGGAGGGCAGATAGGCCTGAGACCCGGGGACTCGGGAGAAGAGCTTCTCAGCTTTCTCCTTGACCTCGTCCCCTGACCCCCAAAAAGGCAAGAAGTAGCAGGCGCAGCATACTCTGCACTTCCAGACTCCTCAAACTTCCTCTCTAATGTGAGGCCCAGAGGACAAGCTGACTAGGGGCCCAGAGAACGGGTGGGAGGCGCAGGCTGCAAGGGAGCCGCTGGAAGGATCAAAGCACCCCCGGATCAAGGTGACAGACTAGCATGGAAGGTACCGTACAACGGTCACCATACAGAGACTTATCTGCAGACAGACTGGGACAATGGGACAGAGAAGGGACTGCAGATGGGGACAGGGCTAGGGGTCTCTCTCATCCCCCTCACTAACCTCCCTCTCTTTCAGCCCCCTCCCTCTCTCTCAGCCCTCCTCTCTCTCTCAGCCCCCTTCCTCTTTCACCCCCTCTTTCAACCCCCCTCTCTCTCTCAGCCCCCTCCCTAATTCAACCCCCTCTTTCAGCCACCCCTCTCTCTCATCCCTCCCTCTCTCTTCCCTTTCTCTCTCAGCCCCCCTCTCTCTCTCTCACCCTCTTCCTCTCTCAGCCTACTCTATTTCAGCCCGCTCTCTCTCTCTCTCTATCTCTCAGCCCCCTTCCCTCTTTTAGTCCCCCCTCTCTCACCCCCTTCCTCTCTCTCTCAGCCCCCCTCTCTCTCTTAGCCCCCTTCCCTCTTTCAGCCCCCCCAGCCCCCCTGTCTCTCTCTCAGCCCTCCCCTCTCAACCCCCCTGTCTATATACTACCCTAACCTGTCCATATACTACCCTGCACTGTCCATATACTACCCTAGGCTGTCTATTTACTATCCTAGCCTGTCCATATACCTGCGGACCTCGGATAACATGAGGAACGAGCTGGTGCCACCACTATTTGTCTTCAAGCTGGGTCCAGAGGCACAGGTGAAGGCCTGCGGACCACGGCTGAAGAAATAGGTGGTAAGGGGCCGCAAAAATCTCCAGGTGCGGAGCCAAGGGGGTGCGGCAAAATGAGAAAGAATAATGAAATATGTGGCGCAAATTAAAATGTAGAACAAATAAACTAATACGACCATAAACGTGTAGTTCATGACAGTACTTCAATATGACATCAAAACATTCAAAAAGGTAAATCCAATATCTCATAAAGTGCATAAAATGAAAAAAATAAAGTGCATAGTCCAACTAGTTCAGTAAGGCTCCAATATAAAAGGAGCTAATCTTCATATGCCAGTTTATGCAAAAAAAATAAAGTGCATGTGCAAAAATGATGTTTGATCAGTTTCGAATTCCTCCAATCATCAACACAATCCGTGGTGCGCAACACAATTCCCCCAGCCTCTCACCTCTAATAAAGACCCCCACGGGTCAATTTAAGCCTGGAATCTGGAAACGGATGCAATACAGCAATCGATCGACCTCCAACGATTGTCACGGCACTAGTGGATCACTGAAAGATGGCTTCAGGCTTGGCAAATGTGGTGAGGACATGCAATACAAAGGGATGGCTCCATTGTGCGGTATTTCCAACACAATTTTATTAAAATACACAGTAGTAACTTACAGTTAAAAATCTCGATTTCAGCTAGCAACAGAGTACTTCCGGTCTCGGCCGCGACCGGAAGTGACGACACCTGGCTCCTCCCTGACGCGTTGCGTCACTGCTCATGTGACTTCATCAAAGGGTGATGGAGTCAGGTGTCTGGTGTCTATTTATATGGTCCATTCCATTATCAAAGCAGCTGGCTATGCGATTAATCTATCTTAATTAAATCTTTAATAAAACATTGCATCCAAGTGTGAATAATATATTAAATAAACCTTCTGCTAAGGAATCCTAAATTCGAATATGAAAATGATGATTGATAAAAATTTAAAATAGCCTATATAAAATTATCATAGGACAGCGCCATCTGGTGGTGATTGGTCATAAGACCTAAAAAACGTAAAAAAGCACAGGTGACATCTAGTGGTGGAAATATATTACATCATTCCTAAAGCACAATTCATATAACAACCTCCATAATACTTCAATGCGATATGCACTATATATACCGTATTTATCGGCGTATAACACGCACAGGCGTATAACACGCACCTTCATTTTAAGAGGGGAATTTCAGGGAAAAAAACTTAAATTTTAAATAAGGAACTTTGAAGCAAAATAAGGGTCAGTGCCCATCTGCAGCCTCACAAGTGCCATCAATGCAGCCTGATCAGTCCACATCAATGCAGCCTGATCAATGCCCATCTGGAGCCTCACAAGTGCCATCAATGCAGCCTCATCAGTCCACTTCAATGCAGCCTCACAATCGCCATCAATGCAGCAGCCTCACCATTGCCATCAATGCAGCAGCCTCACCATTGCCATCAGTGCAGCCTGATCGATGCCCATCTGCAGCCTAGAGGGGACAGGGAGGAAGGTGGGATGAGCGCCGACAGATTACATACAGTGAGAATCCCCTATGATAGACAGAACAGTGGTCCAATGGCGGCCCAGGAGATGGGACTTCCTATTACAGAGGCCGCCAAGTAAACAGGAGATTCTCACTGTATTTAATCTGACGGCGCTCGTCCCAACCCCCTCTCTGTCCCCTCCGAGGGAGCTAAAATTGAAGTATTGGCGTATAACACGCACACGCTATTTGCACAAGATTTTCTTGGTAAAAAAGTGAGTGTTATACGCCAATAAATACAGTAACTCACATATACTGACATCTTGTGGATAACTGGTAATAGGCAATTATAAAATTTGATGGTATATAATAATTACCTCAGTGTATAGAGAATAGAGAGGAAATATAAACGTACGTAAGCAAATTATTTTAACCCTATAATGTCCGCATACAATCAATAATAAAAAGAAAGACATAGCAGCAAAAGGGAAGGAAAAAAAGGGGATACCAGACTAATAATTAGAAATAAAGCAGTTGAGATTGAATTCAATGTTATGTCCTAATGGAGTCAAAGTACATATTTCATGTATCCATCTGGACTCTAATTGGCTAATTTTGATCACCTTATTGTCTCCTCTCCAGTGGGGTTTATATTATATATTATATAGAAGAAAGAAGATTAATTACTTTGACCTATTTCAAGCCTGTGGACAGGAATAGTTATTTGCCTTTGGATAGCTGCCATTATACACCTTGGTTGGACAACATACCAAAGGGTTAATTAATCAGAATAAGATGAAACTGTACAACAAAAGAGACGTTCCTTAAACAGGCGGAAATAATCAGAGAGAGATTTGTACAAAAAGGCTACTGTCCGGAAGTTATGGATGAAAGAATAAGAGATGTGGCTGC
Organism: Aquarana catesbeiana; assembly: GCF_042186555.1. NCBI lineage: Eukaryota > Metazoa > Chordata > Amphibia > Anura > Ranidae > Aquarana > Aquarana catesbeiana. The sequence goes on from NC_133332.1 coordinate 34,398,728, forward strand.
ATTGGATAGAGGGAAGCTGATACAGGATACAGTGAAAAATACAGAAAATAACTCTATCACTTGTGATGGACTACAATATCCAACATAAACAAATCAAAAGAATTGTCAGAAAATATTGGAACATTATTAAAGCAGACCGCCATCTCGGAGCTATTCTCCCTGAGAAGCCCCGATTTACGTATCGGAGAGCTCCGACCCTCAGAGATCGTCTAGCGAAAAATGTGCTTGATCCCCCCCCACCAGGTATAACCTTTCCTTTTTTATAGGGGAAAGGCTATTACCCCTGCAGAAGTTGTTGCACTTGTTGTCACACTAAAGAAAGTAAGAAAAAGAAATCCAGTTTTACTTCTACTGTAACCACAAAAGAATGTCGAACTGAGGGGGTGGTCTATTTGTTAGAATGCCTGTGCCGGATCCAATATATTGGCAGAACGAAAAGGAAGCTCTGGAAAAGACTGAGGGAGCATGTCCAAAATATAAAAAAGGGCTTTGTAAAACATAGTCTGTCAAAACATTACGCAGAATTCCACAATAAAGATCCCTCATCTTTATTGGTATGTGGCACTGAAAAATATAAACCCCACTGGAGTCTGGTATCCCTTTTTTCCTTCCCTTTTGTCCTTCTTTTTATTATTGATTGTATGCGGACATTATAGGATTAAAATGATTCGCTTACTTACATTTATATTTCCTCTCTATTCTCTATACACTGAGGTAATTATTATATACCATCAAATTTTATAATTGCCTATTACCAGTTATCCACAAGATGTCAGTATATGTGAGTTATATATTGTGTGTATCGCATTGAAGTATTATGGAGGTTGTTATATGAATTGTGCGAATGATGTAATATTTTTCCACCACTAGATGTCTCCTGTGCTGTTTTAGGTTTTTTAGGTCTTATGACCAATCACCACCAGATGGCGCTGTCCTATGGTGATTTTATATAGGCTATTTTAACTTTTTATCAATCATCATTTTTATATTCGAATTTAGGATTCCTTAGTAGAAGGTTTATTTAATATATTATTCACACTTGGATGCAATGTTTTATTAAAGATTTAATTAAGATAGATTAATCGCATAGCCAGCTGCTTTGATAATGGAACGGACCATATAAATAGACACCAGACACCTGACTCCATCACCCTTTGATGAAGTCACGTGAGCAGTGACGCAACGCGTCAGAGAGGAGCCAGGTGTTGCCACTTCCGGTCGCGGCCGAGACCGAAAGTACTCTATTGCTAGCTGAAATCAAGATTTTTAACTGTAAGTTACTACCGTGTGTTATAATAAAATTGTGTTGGAAATACTGCACAATGGAGCCATCCTTTTGTATTGCATGTCTTTACTACATTTGCCAAGGCTGAAGCCATCTTTCAGTGATCCGCTAGTGCCGTGACGATCGTTGGAGGTCGATCGATTGCTGTATTGCATCCGTTTCCAGATTGCAGGCTTGATTTGACCCGTAGGGGTCTTTATTAGAGGTGAGAGGCTGAGGGAATTGTGTGGCGCACCACGGATTGTGTTGATGATTGGAGGAATTTGAAACCAATCAAACATTATTTTTGCACATGCACTTTTTTTTTTTGCATGAACTGTTATATGAAGATTAGCTCCTTTTATATTGGAGCCTTATTGCACTTGTTGGACTATGTACTTTATTTTTTTCACTTTATGAGATATTGGATTTACCTTTTTGCACTGCTATATAATTGTTTCCAATCATTGTGAATGTTTTGATATCATGTTGAAGTACTGTCCCGAGCTACACGTTTATGGTATACACGTTTATGATATACACGTTTATGGTGGTATTAGTTATATTTATTTATTTGTTCTACATTTTAGTTAACATCACATATTTCATATATCTTTATCATTATTTCTGTGTGGCAACACTTTCATATGTTGGTGGCTTCTCACATCTTTTAATTCATTTTATTCAGTCTACTTTGGTTTTGCGCATTAGTTCCCCCCTCCTTTGCGGCAAAATGAGGTTTCGCCCAGGGTGTCAAAAATCCTTGCACCAGCCCTGCAGAAATCACACCACCACCTTATGTGAAACAAATGTTCATTTATCTAGACACAGTCTGTTAGTGTAAGAGCAATCTCCAGAGTAAAAGTCCCCTCGTAGCAAACCACAAGGTTTTCATCAGCAAATCAATCTTCATAACAATCCATGTCTTTTAAAACACAATTGGAACCAATTAAATAATCAATTCCTCCCAGCGCACATGTATCAATATCTCCAGAGCCGCTACTATAACAAATAATGATACTACACACATATGTTTGAACTTCCTAAAAGAAAATACAAACATTACCAGCACTAATTGATCAAAATTCAGATCAATATATAAAAAAGTCCTTCTTTGATACTCCGTAAGTATAAATGCTGTGAGCCTGTTCCCAATATGGGTTGAATGGCAAGAGATTGTTGTAATAATCACAGTTCCCATCATCACACCTTGTGACAGACCCCCCAATGGGTAACGACTCACCACATCACAGCAAAAGCCGAGCCTTATACCATAATATCTCTTTCTCTTACGGTCTGGTAAATGTCAGACACTTCATCTATATCAACTCGCCACCATGAAAGAGACATTCACATAGCATGATACTGTTATGATAGTTTTAATCCATAAAAACTCCCCTTAATACATTGCACTTACAAAGATTAAAACATACAAAAGTGTGTAATATCCTCTAATAACATCAGACTGCGAGCGCAGCTCTCACCACCCTTGAGAGGCACAGTGTCAGGTCACCTGAGTCCAGGTGACAGATGCACCCTGTTGGGGTCTGGAGTGCACCGCAAGGTAGTGGACCCTACGGCTGACTGCTGCGGATGGAGCTCTAGGATATACAGGAGAGCAGGTACTCTGTAGTACCTACAGGGATGACACTGGGAGCTAGAGCATGAGATTTCACAGGGTGCGGAATCTAAGAGCCAGCAGGTGTTCACCAGAGGCCCCTCGTGGTAGGGATGGATTTGGCTGCAGTCTGGCTCCAGCTCACGCTCACTGTAGACTACAGCTTAAGCTGAACACATGGAGAGCTGGTTTGAGGGATCCATCCACGGAGCACCTCACCCCCCCCTAGGATCCACAGAATCATCTACATTCTTGGGACTCCTCACACCTTCCAGGACCCGGGCACCAGTTGGAGGAATCCAGCAATCTGCGATATCACAGACATCCACAGCCACTTACCACCCAAGCCTTATCTGACCCAATTCGGCGTATGCCCTGTCGGGTCCACCACATCTGGTAAGCCTTTTTTTCTCTCGGTGGTAGTGAGCTGATCTGCCGTTTTGGGACACTGGATTCACCTGTTTATAATGTTTACCCAAGGACTAACCATTGTCATCTTTAGTCATAACGCCTATATCAGGACTTCCTATCCATGAATAGGTCTTTATATTGGTAATCCCCTTCACTGTATACCTACCCATCTAGTGTCATTTATGATATGGTTTAGCGCTACACTTTTTGTTGTTTCTTTGCATATACACTTTGTTGGTTGTGTTAGCTGCTTTTTTTCTCCCTTGTGAGCAGCGCAGGATTATTTTGCATATATTGAGTCTCATAGACTCGCTGATCACAGAGCGCGATCCGCAGGGGGTGTGCAGGCCGCTCATGCACGGGAGGATGTCCATGGATGCCCTCCCGGCAAATTAAGTCCATGCTGTATCCGTCTTTCGGCTATAGCGTGGACGGCAAGTAGTTAGGAGGTCCTGTCATGCTTTTTTCTATTACAAGGGATGTTTACATTCCTTGTAATAGGAATAAAAGTGACATTTTTTTCTAAATCAGTGTAAAAATAAAAAAATAAAAGGTAAAATAAATAATAAAAATAAAAAAAATGTTTAAACCCACCCCGTCCCGATGACCCCGCGTGCAGAAGCGAACGCATACGTAAGTAGGGCCCGCATATGAAAACGGTGTTCAAACCACACATGTGAGGTATTGTCGCGATCTGTAGAGCGAGAGCAATAATTCTAGCCCTAGACTTCCTCTGTAACGTAAAACATGCAACCTGTACAATTTTTTAAACGTCGCCTATGGAGATTTTTAAAGGTAAAAGTTTGTCGCCATTCCATGAGCGGGCAGTTTTGAAGCATGACATGTTGGGTATCAATTTACTCGGCGTAACATTATCTTTCACAATATTAAAAAAAATTGGGCTAACTTTACTGTTGTCTTATTTTTTAATTAAAAAATTTTTATTTTTTCCAAAAAAAGTGCGCTTGTAAGACTGCTGTGGTGTGACAGAAAGTATTGCAACGACCGCCATTTTATTCTCTAGGGTGTTAGAAAAAAAATGTATAATGTTTGGGGGTTCTAAGTAATTTTCTAGCAAAAAAACTGTTTTTAACTTGTAAACAACAAATCTCAGAAAGAGGCTCGGTCCTTAAGTGGGGTGCACTACCGACGATATGTAGCAAGGTTAACATAAACCTCAGTCACACTGATCAGTTAGCCAGAATATGCTGTTCATGGGAAAGTCTTGATTGAAACAAGATCAGATTTGTCAGGCAGTGTATGGGTCATTTAAAGTTCTACATCCTCAAATTGAAGAGCAATTGTCCATTGTGATAATATAAATGTTTAAAATTAGGATATTTTTAACCCACATATGCATCCAGATATACAGTATAATCCACTGAAATAAACATATTAACCGCTTGCCAACCAGCCACCGTCATTTTACTGCGGCAGGTCGGCACGATCCCACAAACCGTCGTAGCTCTACTTTGGCTCACAGGATCGGGATAGCAGTGGGGGGTGCCGATGCTCATTGCCGACGGTCGTGATGACCGCCGGCCATGAGCGATCATGGCCACGAGAGGCAGAACACGGAAGTGTGTGTGTAAACACACAAATGCCATTTCTGTTCTGTGAGGAGTGACAGATCATGTGTTCCTAAAAGCTAGGAACCACGATCCATCACTTCCTCTAGGTCAGTTCCCTCCCCCTACAGTTATAAACACACTGAGGGGACACAGTTAACCCCTTGATCACCCCCTAGTGTTAACCTCTTCCGTGCCAGTGAAATTTTTACAGTAATCAGTGCATTTTTATAGCGCTGATTGATGTATAAATGCCAATGGTCCCAAAAATGTGTCAAAAGTGTCCAATATGTCCGCCATAATGTCGCAGTCCCAATAAAAATCGCAGATCGCCACCATTACTAGTAAAAAAAAAAAAAAAAAATGCTATAAATCTATCCCCTATTTTGTAGACGCTATGACTTTTGCGCAAACCAATCAATTTTACGCTTATTGCAATTTTTTTTTACCAAAAATATGTAGAAGAATATATATCCGCCCAAACTGAGAAAAAATTTGCTTTTTTTTTAAAAAAAAATGGGGATATTTATTATAGCAAAAAGTACAAAATATTGTTTTTTTCAAAATTGTCGCTATTTTTTTGTTTATAGCGCAAAAAACAAAAACCACAGAGGTGATCAAATACCACCAAAAGAAAGCTCTATTTGTGGTTAAAAAAAGGACATCAATTTTGTTTGGGTGCAGCGTTGCACGACCGCGCAATTGTCAGTTAACCACTTCAGCCCCGGAAGGATTTACCCCCTTCCTGACCAGAGCACTTTTTACAATTTGGCACTGCGTCGCTTTAACTGCTAATTGCGCAGACATGCAATGCAGTACCCAAACGAAATTTGCGTCCTTTTCTTCCCACAAATAGAGCTTTCTTTTGATGGTATTTGATCACCTCTGCCGTTTTTATTTTATGCGCTATACACGGAAAAAGACCGAAAATTTTGAAAAAAAATGATATTTTCTATTTTTTGTTTTTTTTTGTTCTAAAAAAAATCCAATAAACTCAATGTTAGTCATACATTTAGGACAAAATGTATTCGGCCACATGTCTTTGGTAAAAAAAAATGTCAATAAGCGTATATTTATTGGTTTGTGCAAAAGTTATAGCATCTACAAACTAGGGTACATTTTCTGGAATTTACACAGCCTTTAATTTATGACTGCCTATGTCATTTCTTGAGGTGCTAAAATGGCAGGGCAGTACAAAACCCCCACAAATGACCCCATTTTGGAAAGTAGACACCCCAAGGAAATTGCTGAGAGGCATGTTGAGCCCATTGAATATTCATATTTTTTGTCCCAAGTGATTGAATAATGATAAAAAAAAAAAAATTACAAAAGGTTGTCACTAAATGATATATTGCTCACACAGGCCATGGGCATATGTGGAATTGCACCCCAAAATATATTTAGCTGCTTCTCCTGAGTATGGGGATACCACATGTGTGAGACTTTTTGGGAGCCTAGCCGCATACGGGGCCCCGAAAACCAATCACTGCCTTCAGGATTTCTAAGGCCGTAAATTTTTGATTTCACTCCTTACTACCTATCACAGTTTTGAAGGCCATAAAATGCCCAGATGGCACAAAACCCCCCAAATGACCCCATTTTGGAAAGTAGACACCCCAAGCTATTTGCTGGGAGGCATGTTGAGTCCATGGAATATTTTATATTTTGACACAAGTTGCAGGAAAGTGACAATTTTTTTTTTTTTTTTTTGCACAAAGTTGTCACTAAATGATATATTGCTCACACAGGCCATGGGCATATGTGGAATTGCACCCCAAAATACATTTAGCTGCTTCTCCTGAGTACGGGGATACCACATGTGTGGGACTTTTTAGGAGCCTAGCCGCGTACGGGGCCCCGAAAACCAATCACCGCCTTCAGGATTTCTAAGGGTGTAAATTTTTGATTTCACTCTTCACTGCCTATCACAGTTTCGGAGGCCATGGAACAAACCCCCCCCCCAAATGACCCCATTTTGGAAAGTAGACACCCCAAGCTATTTGCTGAGAGGCATGGTGAGTATTTTGCAGCTCTCATTTGTTTTTGAAAATGAAGAAAGACAAGAAAAAATTTTTTTTTTCTTTTTTCAATTTTCAAAACTTTGTGACAAAAAGTGAGGTCTGCAAAATACTCACTATACCTCTCAGCAAATAGCTTGGGGTATCTACTTTCCAAAATGGTGTCATTTGGGTTTTTTTTGCCACCTGGGCATTCCATAGCCTCCGGAACTGTGATAGGCAGTGAAGAGTGAAATCAAAAATTTACGCCCTTAGAAAGCCTGAAGGTGGTGCTTGGTTTTCGGGGTCCCATACGCGGCTAGGCTCCCAAAAAGTCCCACACATGTGGTATCCCCGTACTCAGGAGAAGCAACAGAATGTATTTTGGAGTGTAATTTCACATATTCCCATGGCATGTTTGAGCAATATATCATTTAGTGACAACTTTGTGCAAAAATGGGGTCATTTGGGGGGGTTTGAACTGTCCTGGCATTTTATGCACAACGTTTAGAAGCTTATGTCACACATCACCCACTCTTCTAACCACTTGAAGACAAAGCCCTTTCTGACACTTTTTGATTACATGAAAAAAAATGACATTTTTTTTTTTTTGCAAGAAAATTACTTTGAACCCCCAAACATTATATATATTTTTTAAAGCAAATGCCCTACAGATTAAAATGGTGGGTGTTTCATTTTTTTTTCACACAGTATTTGCGCAGCGATTTTTCAAACGCATTTTTTTGGGGAAAAAACACACTTTTTTAAATTTTAATGCACTAAAACACAATATATTGCCCAAATGTTTGATGAGATAAAAAAGATGATCTTAGACCGAGTACATGGATACCAAACATGACATGCTTTAAAATTGCGCACAAACATGCAGTAGCAACAAACTAAATACATTTTTAAAAGCCTTTACAGGTTACCACTTTAGATTTACAGAGGAGGTCTACTGCTAAAATTACTGCCCTCGATCTGACCTTCGCGGTGATACCTCACATGCATGGTGCAATTGCTGTTTACATTTGACGCCAGACCGACACTTGCGTTCGCCTTAGCGCGAGAGCAGGGGGGACAGGGGTGCTTTTTTTTTTCTTTATTATTTTTTTGCTTTTTTATCTTATTTTTAAACTGTTCCTTTCATTTTTTTTTTTTTTTAATCATTTTTTAATCATTTTTATTGTTATCTCAGGGAATGTAAATATCCCCTATGATAGCAATAGGTAGTGACAGGTACTCTTTTTTGAAAAAATTGGGGTCTATTAGACCCTAGATTTCTCCTCTGCCCTCAAAGCATCTGACCACACCAAGATCGGTGTGATAAAATGCTTTCCCAATTTCCCAATGGCGCTGTTTACAACCGGCAAAATCATAAAATGCTCGTAGCTTCCGGTTTCTTAGGCCATAGAGATGTTTGGAGCCACTCTGGTCTCTGATCAGCTTTATGGTCAGCTGGCTGAATCACCGGCTGCATTCTCAGGTTCCCTGTTGAGACAGGAGAGCCAGAGAAAAACACGGAAGACGGTGGGGGGGCATTCCCTCCCACTGCTTGTAAAAGCAGTCTAGAGGCTAATTAGCCGCTAGGATTGCTTTTACATGAAAGCCGACCGCTGGCTGAAAAGAATGATACCAAGATGATACCTAAACCTGCAGGCATCATTCTGGTATAACCACTCAAAGTCGTGAATGGCGTACCTGAAGACCAAAAAATGGTTAACAATAAAGCACAGTAAACGGTAAAGTATAAAAAATTGCATACCTGAAAAACAAACATGATAAAACATAATAACAATAAAACATTGCAGAATAGAATACAGTAAAAAACAGCAGAACAATAGAGAGAATAGAGAGAGAGAGAACAATAAAACGACAACTATTTTTTTTTTTTTTTATATTTTTGTTTGTGTTTTTTTTTTTACACTGTTTTTGTAACTAACTTTTATAACTGTAACCGGTTCCAGGTTCGGGTCTCTCAAAATGCGATGGCATCTTGGGAGACCCTGTGAAAGTGTGTCCTAGTCTGTGCAATGCTGTACCCTACGCTAATACTCAACTAGGGAATGGTAGCATTCAAAACATTCACCAATGCAAAGACCAGGATTGTCAGGACAGGAGGGACAATAATAGCGGGTGTCACGCCTATATCCGCGCTTGCTGCAGACACGACATCTTTTTTGGGGGGGGTTTGTTGGGTAGGGGTACTCGGGTGGACATAAAGAAAATGCCTCTCATGCAGCCGACTGCATTTGGTTGGGGATGTGAATGGGGGAAGTACGGGCGCTGCAGAAGTGATGGGTTCCCAATTAGAATTGGCGAATGCAGCAGGAAGGGCATTATGGGCACGACGGGCCTGTGTTTGTCTTCTTCTTGGTGGCAGCGGGACACTACTTGTGCTTGCCACCTCACCAGCTTGAACTGCACTTATGGAACTCGCCACGTCACCAAGTGTTACTGCAGTGCGGGTTTGACTACGACCGGGGTGTACTAGGCCGCTGGTGCTTGCCAGTTCACCAAAATGCTACCAAAAAATCTGTTAGCGATCGCAGGGATCAGGCCTGACTCTGCGAACGCTGCAGTTATGTGTTTAGTGTTTTGTAAGTGACAGTGATTGATCGATACTGCACTTGGGTGGGCCAGGCCAGGCGGAGGGGCAAAACGCAGGTGCTAGCAGGTATCTGGGCTGATCCCGCTAACACTGCATTTTTGGGAACCCTAAACTGCTGGGGACGCCATTATAGATCTGATCGGATCAGATATTGATCCGTTCAGATACTATACCACTAAGGGAGGCATATGCTGCGTCCGTGGGTGTTAGCGGTACTGGCACTAACCTGACGCTGCCTGGGGCTGGTGCTTGCCAGTTCACCAAAACGCTACCAAAAAAACTGTTAGCGATCGCAGGGATCAGGCCTGACTCTGCGAAGGCTGCAGTTATGCGTTTAGTGTTTTGTAAGTGACAGTGATCGATCGATACTGCACTTGGGTGGGCTGGGCTGGGCCGGGCGGAGGGGCAAAATGCAGGTGCTAGCAGGTATCTGGGCTGATCCCGCTAACACTGCGTTTTTGGGAACCCCAAACTGCTGGGGACGCCAGTATTGATCCGTTCACATACTATACCACTAAGGGAGGCGTATTCTGCGTGCGTGGGTGTTAGCGGTACTGGCGCTAATCTGACCCTGCCTGGGGCGATGCATATCACCGCCGGGCGATCAGGAGGCTAAACCTTTATTCGGTAATAAACGGCGGGTGCCCTGACACTATAAAAAATAAACAAACTAACCAGCGTCACCCGTAACACTTATACGGTGATCAGTGGTGAAAGGGTTAACTAGGGGGCAATCAAGGGGTTAAAACATTTATTAGGTAGTATATGGGGGTCCCTGTCGCTATAAAACGCTGCGAACCTAAATATTTACGTCCCTAACTAGAGTCACCAGTGACACTAATACAGCGATCAGAAAAATGATCGCCTAGTGACACTGGCGACAGGGGGTGATCAAGGAGTTAAAACTTTATTAGGGGGGGTTAGGGGGGTATCCTAGACCTACAGGGGGCTAACACTAACTGCCCTACCACTTCTAACTGTCACAAACTGACACCATGCAGTAATCAGAAAAAAAAAACAAAAAAAAAACACTGCTTGGTGTCAGTTTGACAGGGGGGGTGATTGGGGGGGATCGGGGGGGGGGATCGGGGGTGTAAAGTGTGCCTGGCATGTTCTACTGTGTGTGTGTATGTGTTGTGCACTCACATGTCTTCTCTCCTCGGTGCCGGAAGGGAAACTGCCGAGCCGAGGAGAGATGACATCACATCCTCTGCCTCTATGTACTACACAGAGGCAGAGGATGTTTCTCATTGGCTGGGAGCGATCGCGAGGGGGGGGCCACGATCGGATGGCCTCTCCCTCATCTCTGATCGCTGCCAGACAAAAGCCGACCGCCGCTGGCACCGGGGGGGGGTCCGATAGGACCCCCCGCCCATGGAAAGGCAATCACGTACCAGGTACGTGATTTTGCCTGCCCTGCCATTCTGCTCACATATATAGGCGTGAGGCGGTCGGCAAGTGGTTAAAGCGATGCAGTGCTGAATCGCAAAAAATGGCCTGGTCATTCAGCAGCCAAATCTGAATGCTGAAGTGGTTAATAAACATAATATATATGTAGCGCACTACTCCCTTGGGAGCTGCTGATAGTTCAGTTTTTTCTGTAGTGTGGTTCCGTTACCCCCTTCCTTGCACAGATAGACACAGCAGACAGTCCAAAACAGTTGAACATTAAACTTTATTCTTTCCCCTTAATGCATGGCAGAAAAGAATGTGCAATATGTACAGTCTGTATCTTCAGGAAGTATGAGCTGCCTCTAAGACCCCATTTACACAGGGGCAACGCGACTTGCAGGTCGCCTCAGCGAGGCGACCTGCAAACGACCTCCGCGGCGACTTGCAAAACTACTTCTGTATAGAAGTCTATGCAAGTCGCCCCCAAAGTCGTACAATAACCTTTTTCTAAGTCGGAGCGACTTGCGTCTTGCGCCTGACAAGTCGTCCCTGTGTGAATGGGCTCTAACTTTTCCCTTAATGAACCGACAGTGCCTCTCTGAAAAACACCTTGGGACTCAGATTTTAGAAGTGCCAGGCCTCACCTGCCTATCTTGACTCCTGCAATCCTCCCTGGTCGGCTCAGGAAAAATCCGGACGCACCCTGATCTACCGCATCCTTTTAGCAGCCGCTTCCTGCTCCGAATGTTCAGAACCATCCCAGCCGGTGATGTCTGATCCATTGTTCCTGGAGATTATTTAAATGTCTTTGGTGAATGAACCATCCAGCGCTGAGGTCTCTGAACCCTCAGGCCTTCAGGTTTAAGAACTGGTGCTATCCAGCGCTGAGAGCATTACACCTCCAGGCCTTCAAGCCTGGACCCCTGAGGGTCACATTCTTGCTGCTTCTCTGGATCGCATTCCCATCTCCAGCCACCTCTTCCAACTCCCCACCTCCTCCTGAAGCATGTGATCCCCAGTTTATTTAGGCTTAATAACCCCTGTCCACTTAAATTAATGATTGGTTCAGGGTAGCCCATACAAACTATCTGCATCCTGTGTCCAAACCACCTTCCCTCCAGCACCTCTTACTGGAAGAACAGGGCATAACTCATAACAGAATACAGGTGATCACACCCCCAGCTTACTCTGTCACTTTTCCCAACCAAATCAAACCCAACCAGGCTTAAACCAACAGGGCAATGCACTGGCAAATTTGACCTAACACTAACCCTTACTAACTAGTTAGCACACACCTAAGTAGGTGGGCGCTACATACACCCCCTCCTGAAATCATAACTGTCCCCAGTTGTGGAAAAGGAATCCACAGCTAGAGAACAGTCCCACCTACCTAAGACAAGGCATCTCATATGTCCACGTGTGTGTGCTGTGTATGTATCACAAAATTTTACAAATGAAATAATTACGCAAAATGTACAGTTTCAAGAATACACAGATAGTCTAAACTATTGGTCCCTACAACTATGTCTCATTTTAAAGAGAACCAAGCCACTGCTCTCAAAAGAGAAATGCTTTGGTTGCTCTGAGCCTTCATCTGTGATCTTCAAGTGAGTTCAAATGCCTTCCCTTCCAACGATACCTGCAAAGAAACACAGAGCAAACATCCTATCCTGTATTCTAACTACAATGAGCATGTTGTTGGCATGGGTAACACTACCAGGACTACCATCCCCTCAAAAGGAGTCTGTGGACTCCTGCAGGACAGAGCCTGAGTAAACATGCCAGGTTTTTTTTTTTTTTTTTTTTAAATAATCTTTATTCATTACACAGTGTTATACAGTAATTTCCATCAACTATAAAACATTCCAAACTCATGTGCACAACACTCCAAATATAAAATATCCTAAAACATTATTCACCTGTTTTTTTTTTTTTTTCCCCCCCCGTGCCTATCCCCCCACCCTCCAACCCAGGGGTCTAACTGTTTTTCCTTCGGTAGTTCTTTAATCCTCTGTATACTTCTACAACACTTCTTCCTACACACACTTTACAAGGGATACCCTATTTCTTCTAACCATGGGACCCAAATTTTTTTGAACTCCTTCAAATTTTTCCTCCTTACGTATACTACCTTTTCTTTCCATACCGTTTCTGTCACTGTTCTAATCCAGTCATCCTTTGAAGGGGGTCTCTCCGCCTGCCACCTCAGGGCTATCAATTTCCTTGCCTGAAATAGGCATCTTACCACTGCTTTGTTTATATTATTTCCTCTCCCTTGGCATTCCCCAACTCCCAATACACATAACTTTGGATCCATTTTCAGTCCTACTTTAAAGATCTTATTTATAAGTTCTAATATTTCTGTCCAGTACCGATGTAATTTTGGGCATTTCCATATCATATGGATCAGGTCCCCCGTATTCTGGCATCTTGGACAATTTGCATCCGCCCGTCGCCCAAATTCAAACAGTCTCTTTGGTGTGTAGTATGCCCTGTGAAGGAGCATTAGGTGTGAGAACTTCTGCGCGGGTGATACCGAGACCTGATGTCCTCCCTCCAACATCTTTCTCCACTGTTCATCCGATATGTTGCCCATGTCTCTTTCCCATTTGCTTCTACACTTGAGCTTTTCTGGACTCTCCATCCCACCTCTGCATAACAATGGATACATTTCTGCTATGGAACCTTTGTGTCCATCCGCACTACCCATTCTGCAAAGGATAGGGGAGAGGCTCCACCTCGGACCTTGTTCCCCAAATTGAGCCTTTAGGGCATGCCTTATTTGTAGATAATTATAATACGTATGATTCGGAATATCAAATTCCTCCTTTAGTGAAATGAATGTTTTGAGTGTGCTACCATTATACAGTTGGGCCAACTTTACTATTCCTTTTGTTTCCCAAGACTTTATTTTTCCAATTGGTTTTAATTCTTGTAAATACTTATTATCCCAAAGGGGAGTGTACCTAACCTTTCCTTCCACGCCTTCCAGCACTTTAATGGATTTCCAAGCTTTTATTATTAATTTAACTGTGGGGGGTCTAGAGACAAAAGAATTTGCCTCCAGCACCTCCATAAATGTTTCATGTGGCGCTCCCATGGTCATTATACCCTCATTATTTTCATCCCCTGACCCTATGTGCTGTAACTGAGCTGCTAAAAAATAGAATTGGGGATGTGGGACTGCCATACCCCCCTCTTGAGTTGATAATTGCAAGGTTTGTAAGCTAATCCTTGATTGTCCCCCTTTCCATATAAGATCTCTTAATATTGTGTCTATTTTTTTTAAACCATTTCTTATAAATCCATATTGGTGAATTCTGCAATATGAACAATAACTGGGGCAACCACAGCATTTTGACCAAATTGCATCGTCCAGCAACTGATAAGGGAAGCCTCCTCCATATATTGACTTTATTTTTAAACTTTGTCAACAGGGGAATCAAGTTATGATTAATATAATTACCTGGGTCCTTTGTTATATAAATACCTAAGTATTTTACTATCTCCACTATTTCTATTTGTATACTCTCCAAATAGGCATTTTTCCTAATAGGGTCTACCGGTAATAGCATTGATTTTTCCCAATTTATGGTGAGACCAGATAGCTTTCCAAAACTCGTGAATATGTCTATCACCTGCCCAAGTGAGCGCTCCGTATCTCCTAGAAATATGAGGACATCGTCCGCATATAGTGCGATTTTCTCCTCTCTACCTCTTCTCCGGAACCCCTCCATAAGCTGACTTTGCCTCACTGCTGCGGCCACTGGTTCCATGGCCAGGGCAAAAATCAAGGGTGACAGAGGACACCCCTGCCTTGTGCCTCTTTCCAATCGGAATCCAGCTGAAAGGGTATTATTGACCTTAACTTTAGCGCTAGGGTCGTTGTATAAAATTTCAACCCACTTCCTAAAGGATGGACCGAAGCCAAACTCCTTCAAGACACGCCTCATAAACCCCCATTCCAGGCTGTCGAAAGCCTTTACCACATCCAACATCATGACCGCCCTTGACCCCGTGTTCTCTATGGGTATTTGCAGGTTTAAAAACAGCCTCCTGATATTCCTACTAAGTGACCTCTGGGGAATAAAACCCGTTTGGTCTGTGTGGACTAATTTTGAAATTATTTTCTTAAGTCTAATAGCAAGCGTCTTTGCGAGAATCTTAGCATCTGCGCACAGCAAGGAAATGGGCCTATAGGACCCAGGCTCTAAGGGGTCTTTCCCCTCCTTGGGCAGCATAATAATCGTAGCTTCGGTCATTGATTTGGGTAATTTACCTTCCTTCTTTGCCATGTCAAATACATTAAGGAGCTCCGGGAGTAAAATTTCCCCATATTTTTTATATGTTTCAGCAGGTAGGCCATCGGGACCCGGGGACTTCTGATTTGCCATTTCTGCTACTGCCATTCTTATTTCCTCTAACGTTATCGGAGCCTCCAAAACCTCTCTGTCAGTGTCTGTGAGGGAGGGTAGTTCAATATTCTTGAAGAAACTGTCCATTTCCTCCCCTCCCGCACCCCCCCGGGACTTATACAGCTCTTCATAGTATTCCTTAAATGTATTACTTATCTCCTCTGTCACAGATGATATCTCCCCGCCCATGGTTCTAATGGCGGGGATTGCAGAAGGTGAGGCACCGGCCCTAACAATATAGGCCAGCATCTTACCCACTTTTTCCCCTTCCCCATACGCTATTTGTTTTTGGAACATTCTTTTGTTTTCCGAATTCCTGACCATTACCTCTTTATATGTTTGTTGCTTATTCTCCCACTCACTCCTAGTATCGGCGGATGGCTCCTTCAGATACTCCCTTTCGGCCGCAGCTAACTCTGCCCTGATCTTAACTTCCCATTCCAACGATTTCTTTTTTGTCCTTGAAACCTGCTGGATAAGTAAACCCCTCAAATACGCCTTTAATGCATCCCACATCACCCCTCTTGTTGTTGTATCCGTATTAAAATCTATAAATTCTTTTACCTTGCCTACAATCTCATTCTGACCTTCTATTAGTTCAAACCATATTGGGTTCATCCTCCACAGCCCACCTAATTTATTATTCCTTATATTTACCATAGCCGTTAACAGTGAGTGATCCGACACCCCCCTAGGTTGGTAGACTATATCTTTAATTATTTGGGAAGCTAAATTGTTGCCCAATATAAGATCGATTCTTGAAAGTGTGGAATAAGAACCCGAATAGCATGAAAATTGCTGTGCTACCGGGTTCCGTATTCTCCAGAGGTCCAACAATCCAGCTTCTTCAAGAAATTCACCCATACGCTTTCCTTGTGGCCCCCATCCCTGATTACCTGGGGGAAACCTATCCATTTTTTTGTTAATTATGACGTTGAAATCCCCAACTACAATAACTGGTATGTTAGGTCTATCAACTACAAACTCCAGTAAACAGTACATGACCTCTAACTTAAAAGGAGGGGGGATGTAAATATTTGCAAGTATACATTCTTGATTTTCTATTATGCAATGTAGGAAAATATAACGGCCCTCCCCATCAATCTTGCACTGCTTGCAGGTAAACACTATCCCTCCACCAACTAACACTGCCACACCTCTAGAATACGAGGTGTGTACCGCATGGTATTGGTACTGAAAGTGCTTATTCTTTATTTGACCTTTTGTGTCATTGGTCAAGTGTGTCTCCTGCAAGCAGGCAATACCCACTTTAAAAATATCAAGCATATCAAAAACAGCAGCCCTTTTAACAGAGGTACCTAACCCTCGGACATTCCACGATCCGATATTCAATGCCATTGATTATACTTAAACATAATTATTAGCAACAACTATAGAAAAAGCTACCGGGAGAGAAGTACACCGTCGGGTGTCTTGCCATATTAACCCCAGAATTCCAACCATCCCTAATATCGCCTGTATCCAATCTACCCCTTGTTCTACAATACTCCCCATTATCAATGAAATAATTACCCTATTTGTCAAAATTAAATTAGTGAACTTTTTATTTCTAGCGCATACCCGTGTTTCCATACTCTACACTTTCCTACTATACCCATATTCTGCTATGCCCTGCGTGTCATTACATAACCCAGTGTACCACATATCATACCTAATTTTTTGTTGTGCCAACTGTATTATTGTATAAACTAGTGTACCGTGTGTTTTCTTATTATTTAGTGTACCCGCTCGTACCCTCCCATGTGTTCTTCCACTTGTGTTCCCTTTCCCCCCACCCCCCCTCCCTCCCTCCCCTCCCCCCCCACTCAGAATTTTTAAATATTCCCCCCTCCTACCCCACCCATACCATTCTAGGTTACCCCTTGAGGCTTGTTTAATGACCGTCCCATACCACCCCACCCACACAAAACTCATATCTCCCAATCCTCCTTCCCCCCTCCCCCCCCTATCACTACAACTACAAAAGCACTTATTTTAAACCACCCCCATCCGAATCCAACTTCCATTATACCTATGTCTGGGCCTATCCCTACTCCACATAAACTATATTAATTTTCTCATGTGTTTCCCCCACCTATAAGTGATAACTTTAAACCATTTTTTACAGTTATTTCATTGACAAATTATCCTTCTTGTCTTCCAACCATGTCAGCGCACTGGCAGGAGAATCAAAAATCTGACTTCCCCCCAGTGCGTTTATCCGAAGCCTGGCGGGATACAGAAGGGCATATGTAACATCAAACTTTTGCAGGCTACGTTTAACTCCTAGGAATTCAGCTCTGCGCTTCTGTACAGTACCTGACCGCGAGATTGTGTTTCCAGCGTGATAGCATCGCGCTGGTTCTCGGCGACAGGGTACTGTGAATGTCGCGCTGGCTCACTCATCGGGAAAGGAAAACTTTGTCTTCCTCCCGCGATGAGTGACAGGCAGCGCTGACAGCTGTCTGGTATGAATCCTGAGGCGGGAACACCGCGCCACATTTTCAATGAGAAAACCGGCGTGGGTTCCCCCCTCGGAGGCATACCAGGCCCTTGGGTCTGGCATGGATTGCAAGGGGAACCCCCTATGCCGAAAAAATCGGCGTGGGGGTCCCCCCCAAATCCTTACCAGACCCTTATCCGAGCACGCAGCCCGGCCGGCCAGGAAAGGGGGTGGGGACGAGCGAGCGCCCCCCCCCCTCCTGAGCCGTACCAGGCCGCATGCCCTCAACATGGGGGGGGGTGGGTGCCTTGGGGGAGGGGGGCGCCCTGCGGCCCCCCCACCCCAAAGCACCTTGTCCCCATGTTGATGAGGACAAGGGCCTCTTCCCGACAACCCTGGCCGTTGGTTGTCGGGGTCTGCGGGCGGGGGGCTTATCGGAATCCGGGAGTCCCCCTTAATAAGGGGGCCCCCAGATGCCGGCCCCCCACCCTGTGTGAATGAGTTTGGGGTACATGGTACCCCTACCCATTCACCTAGTGGAAAGTGTCAATAGAAAAAAAAACACACTACACAGGTTTTAAGAGTCATTTATTAGTCAGCTCCGGGGGTCTTCTTCCGACTTCGGGGGTCTCCTTCCGACTTCTCCCGCTGTCCGGCCTCTTCTCCCGGGCCCCGCCGCTATCTTCTTCCAGCTCTATTGCCAGCGAGGGGCCCGGTGTGCTGCCGCTGTCTCGCCGCCGCTGTCCGGCCTCTTCTCCCGGTGTTCGGCCTCTTCTCCCGGGCCCCGCCGCTATCTTCTTCCAGCTCTATTGCCAGCGAGGGGCCCGGTGTGCTGCCGCTGTCTCGCCGCCGCTGTCCGGCCTCTTCTCCCGGTGTTCGGCCTCTTCTCCCGGACCCCGCCGCTATCTTCTTCCAGCTCTATTGCTAGCGAGGGGCCCGGTCTGCTGCCGCTGTCTTGTCGCCGCTGTCTTGTCGCCGCTGTCTCGTCGCCGCTGTCTCGCCGCCGCTGTCTCTTCTTTTCTTCTTCCCCGATGTTGACACGACGCTCTCTCCGGCTCGAATGCTGTGTGCGAGCTGCGGAGCCATTTATATAGGCGGTAACCCCACCCCCTTACGACGTCATGGTCCCAGCATGCGCAGGGACTCTGGCGTCATAAGGGGGCGTGGCCCCAGAGTCCCTGCGCATGCTGGGACCATGACGTCGTAAGGGGGTGGGGTTACCGCCTATATAAATGGCTCCGCAGCTCGCACACAGCATTCGAGCCGGAGAGAGCGTCGTGTCAACATCGGGGAAGAAGAAAAGAAGAGACAGCGGCGGCGAGACAGCGGCGACGAGACAGCGGCGACAAGACAGCGGCGACAAGACAGCGGCAGCAGACCGGGCCCCTCGCTAGCAATAGAGCTGGAAGAAGATAGCGGCGGGGCCCGGGAGAAGAGGCCGAACACCGGGAGAAGAGGCCGGACAGCGGCGGCGAGACAGCGGCAGCACACCGGGCCCCTCGCTGGCAATAGAGCTGGAAGAAGATAGCGGCGGGGCCCGGGAGAAGAGGCCGGACAGCGGGAGAAGTCGGAAGGAGACCCCCGAAGTCGGAAGAAGACCCCCGGAGATGACTAATAAATGACTCTTAAAACCTGTGTAGTGTGTTTTTTTTTCTATTGACACTTTCCACTAGGTGAATGGGTAGGGGTACCATGTACCCCAAACTCATTCACACAGGGTGGGGGGCCGGCATCTGGGGGCCCCCTTATTAAGGGGGACTCCCGGATTCTGATAAGCCCCCCGCCCGCAGACCCCGACAACCAACGGCCAGGGTTGTCGGGAAGAGGCCCTTGTCCTCATCAACATGGGGACAAGGTGCTTTGGGGTGGGGGGGCCGCAGGGCGCCCCCCTCCCCCAAGGCACCCACCCCCCCATGTTGAGGGCATGCGGCCTGGTACGGCTCAGGAGGGGGGGGGGCGCTCGCTCGTCCCCACCCCCTTTCCTGGCCGGCCGGGCTGCGTGCTCGGATAAGGGTCTGGTAAGGATTTGGGGGGGACCCCCACGCCGATTTTTTCGGCATAGGGGGTTCCCCTTGCAATCCATGCCAGACCCAAGGGCCTGGTATGCCTCCGAGGGGGGAACCCACGCCGGTTTTCTCATTGAAAATGTGGCGCGGTGTTCCCGCCTCAGGATTCATACCAGACAGCTGTCAGCGCTGCCTGTCACTCATCGCGGGAGGAAGACAAAGTTTTCCTTTCCCGATGAGTGAGCCATCTCGGCGCTGGCTCCTGCGACGGGGCTCGTAGGTGTCAAATCTCGCCGAGAAGTGCGGCGAGATTGACACAATATCGCGGTCACCTACTGTAGGTCTGGTGAGAAATCTGGGTATATTGAAATCCTAGTACCACAATATAAGAGTTTCCCCATTTCTCTAGCCCTTCGAAGTAGCGTTACTTTATCCTTAAAATTTAAGAATTTCACTATCAACGGTCTTGGGGGTCTTCCTTGGGGAGGGGGCCTAAATGGAACTCTATGCGCTCTTTCAATTGAGAACTGCTGAGAAAACGTCTCTCTTCCAAAGGTTTCAATCAGCCAGCCCTCTAGAAATACTATCGGATCCGGGCCTTCGCTCCTTTCAGGCAATCCCACCACCCTCACATTGTCCCTACGAAGTCTGTTTTCCATTTCATCAAATTTTCCCGTCAGGTTATCTATTCTCTCTTTCCAGACTTTGATTTCTTGTTTCATAGGGTACACATCATCTTCTAACAGACTTATTCTTTGCTCAGCTTCTGTTACTCTTTCTACTGTTTTCCTAAGCTCCTGTCGCACCAGCACTAGTTCCTCCTTGATCTCCTTCATTTGATCTCCTAGTTCACCCAGGGAGAGTTTGCATGCATTAATTGCCACAAGAATGTCTTTTAGCGATGGCTCTCTTTCTGCAGGGGGTGTTATAGTAACAGGGGCATCTGTTTCTTTCCCGGCTCCTCCTGGCCCTTTACTAGTATGGTTCTTTATGCCCGAAGCACTTACTGACATACTCGGCAGCCCCTGACTCTTTCTGTCCGTTACTGTTTTTGTTTTCCCTTGCTGTCCCCCTTTATTCGGAGTATGTTCCGCCGAGTGGACCATTCTCTCTAGCTTGGCGGTTGCCGCCACGGCCGCCGCCGTTGCGCCTGCCACAGTAGACTGAGCCCCTTTATCCTTCTCTTTTTCTTTAGTTGATCGAGTCGTCATGATGCCTGTCTGCTCTTGAGGCTTATTTTCTATACTACAGCAGGGAAGTCCTTAACTGACAAGCAAAAGTGCCACCACACAATCCCCACAGGATCAGAGTCCGTTGTTAGATTACTGCAGGTTAAGTTTCTGCAGCACTGAGGTAACAAGAGATGCCATATCACACCTCAATACCAGTACAGGGGGAATACCCATGCCATAATCCCCTTACGTGTGCCTATATATTGCCCCTGCTCACTCAAAACAGGGGGTTATCACAGTTCTCACAGTCCAGCATGCATAGAGCAGTATTTCTAAGAGCAGTGTATTGATCTCTCCACCGGCATACACATAGGTTAACAGTTCACTTCCCCCTGTTAAACTTCCACCAGCCTCAGTTTACTGCAGCAAGGAGACTATGACACAGGAAAAGATAAGATAATACCTCCGTTCTGCTGGTCTACTGATTCAGGGAATCAAACACACACTCTGATGTCCCGTTCATATCTTTAGGCTCCACAACGAAGACAAGATAAGATAATTTCTTCCTCCTCCACTGCTCTTCACTACTCACAGCACAGTCCGACACAGGATATGCCTAGGAAACCTTACAGTGAACTCCTTCTGCTGTCTCCCGGCATTCGTTCCTACAACGGCCGTCCCTCCTCTCCTCCTCTCCTTCCGTTATCTCCTATGATCACAAGCTTGCTCTGTCATACCAGAGCGCCTCGCTGTCTCAGCTTGTCACGGCTTGTATATCCCCAAACAGGATCAGCTGTGCAGGTTCCACAGCGGGAAGAATACGAGCGGCACCGAGGGCTGCGGCGGATCCACAATCGAATTGTCTATATGCTACATGTGGAGCAGGGTATCCACACACTCTCACTCCTCGCCCTCCATCACCTCCGTCCGCTCCATCTGCTTCCGGTCACGCCCCCCCCCAAACATGCCAGGTTAGTTACACTTAAGTCCATGAACCAAATACTTTCTGAGAGACTCCAACAAGAGTTCATAACTTTTTACTTAACATAGAACTAGCAAAGGAACTGACAGGGGCAACAGAGGAATAGTGTCCATACTGGCCAGGTAGGCACTGAAGTTGTTGTCCTGTGTAGGAAGTCCATGGGATAGCCCACCCTAACCCGTCCAGTCCAAGGCTTAGTCCAGCATATCTGTAATAACACTCTACAGATAATACCCGGGGTCCGGCAGTCTTTTCCGCGTGTCTCCTTCCCCCTTGACTGAAATTGAATAACTCCTGGTATGCTGACCAGGTTTCTGAACCAAGACATGATTCTTGTAAATGGCCATCCCTGCCGCCATTCTCAGAAAGTTTCCTGGAACCTCATCTACATCGCATGGTCAGGTGTCCTTTGAGGCTTAGGCACATGTAAATAGTCCTAAATAAGGTCCCGCTGGAACCGTGATAACCTTGGCAGTTCCTTAGGCCTTCCCCGTCCAGGCAACACACAAGAGTCCGGAGCCTTAACAGCCCTTAGCTGGTATGAGGGTGCCTTGTTGTGAGGGGCACCTATGATGCATATAGCAGGGGGTATTGGGGGTTATGGAAATGTGGCTGTGCTCTCTGGAGCCCCGGTGGAAGCACTTAATGAAGTGGAGCTTTACACATACCACTCCTCCTCTTCACTAGAACCACACTCTGGAGAGGACCAAACAAATAAATGTTCTAAAGACCCATACCTCTCCAGCACTTCTGGGGAACCCCAATCTACGGCCCGGCCCTTGCTTCCCCTGCCCAGCTCACCTGAGGGATCACCCTCTTCTACTAATGGCTCCTTCTGAACAGGTTCAACGAGGGGCTTACTTGAACAGGTCGGCGTTTCAGGGAGATTTCCCGGGGTTTGCCCAACAACACTAACAACCCCCGGATCCCCAACCAGACCACAGGCCTTCCCAACAGATCCTACCTGGACCTCCGGCGTACCCGATTTTATGGACTCTGGACGGAACTTCTCTGCTGCAGTCTCTGACGTTACTTCACCCTCTCGGGCCCTCTGGAGGTTTGAGGCTTGAGGCGTGCAGAGTCCGATGGTGCTGTCCACGTGGTAGTAGCATACCTCCTGCTGTTCAGGTCCCAGCCGCGTAAGCTGCAGGCTGAAGTGGCCACACCGGGCCCAAGCGGTGACTCCCATGGTGGGTTTCCGACAGCCGGGACAGATCAAACACAGTCTCTCCACTCCATCAACTACTCCCAACGCTAGCCCACCGGTGACTTCCAGACGGATGCCGGTATCTGAGGATCCATTCCTGCTGTTCAGTAAGTTGCTGCATGGCTGGTGGGCTGGTAAAGCTCTGTGCCATCTTCCTCTGCTGAGAGTACAACGTGTGCCACGCTGGTAACCTTTCCTCTGGGGTGTGACTCCACCCCCTTCTCTCGCTGGTCCAGCGCGCAAGGAACTGTAGCTCTTCATTTCTATGGCATATGCCAGCGACCCCTGGCGGCAGACACAATAGAATTGCAGGTTGAACAGCAACTACTGTTTCACAGTGAAAATGTCCCTTGTGATGTCCCAACTGTAAGAGACATGTTCCCTGCAGTCTCCTGCCACCCCACCCCCTGTGTCCATGTTTCCAAGGGCAACAGCGACATCCACAACTCCATCCACATTTTCTACTGTGTAGCAGGATAATTTTGGCAAACAGTGGCGGTGCTGGCGCTGTACCCACGCCCGACATCTCTGTACAAATGGCAAGGTGCCATCTGCGATGGTCCCTTAAGACTATCCGGAATACAGTCACTGATTTGCTGATTCTGTCACTGAAGTTGCTAGGGGCAACGGACTAACAGAAAAGTAAAATCGGTGGAACCTCCATGGCGCACTACTCCCTTGGGAGCTGCTGATAGTTCATTAATTCATTCTTTTCTGATAGTTCATTCATTCTTTTCTGTAGTGTGGTTCCGTTACCCCCTTCCTTGCACAGATGGACACAGCAGACAGTCCAAAACAGTTGAACATTAAACTTTATTCTTTCCCCTTAATACATGTCAGAAAAGAATGTGCAATATGCACAGTCTGTATCTTCAGGAAGTAGGAACTCTTTGGTTCCTGTAATGGTAGTTCTATCAGTTTTTCCTCAATGAACCGACAGTGCCTCTCTGAAAAACACCTTGGGACTCAGATTTTAGAAGTGCCAGGCCTCACCTGCCTATCTTGACTCCTGCAATCCTCCCTGGTTGGCTCAGGAAAAGTCCGGGCGCACCCCGATCTACTGCATCCTTTTAGCAGCCGCTTCCTGCTCCGAATGTTCAGAACCATCCCAGCCGGTGATGTCTGATCCATTGCTCCTGGAGATTATTTAAATGTCTTTGGTGAATGAACCATCCAGCGCTGAGGTCTCTGAACCCTCAGGCCTTCAGTTTCAAGAACTGGTGCAATCCAGCGCTGAGAGCATTACACCTCCAGGCCTTCAAGCCTGGACCCCTGAGGGTCACATTATTGCTGCTTCTCTGGATCACATTCCCATCTCCAGCCACCTCTTCCAACCCCCCACCTCCTCCTGAAGCATGTGACCCTGAGTTTATATAGGCTTAATAACCCCTGCTCACTCAAATTAATGATTGGTTCAGGGTAGCCCATACAAACGATCTGCATCCAAACCACCTTCCCTCCAGCACCTCTTACTGGAAGAACAGGGCATCACTCATAACAGAATACAGGTGATCACACCCCCAGCTTACTCTGTCACTTCTCCCAACCAAATCAAACCCAACCAGGCTTAAACCAACAGGGCAATGCACTGGGAAATTTTACCTAACACTAACCCTTACTAACTAGTTAGCACACACCTTAGTAGGTGGGCGCTACATATATATTATTTATTTATTTATTATGACATTTAACATCATAGTCACACTCTATATATTCAAAATTACATAGACTAATCCTAAAAAACATTCTAAATGATAAAATATTAAAATCAATTAAAAGGAAATATGTATATATATGCACGTTAGTAATCACTAATAAAGCAGTTGAGATCTAGCTCAATATTCATCCCATTCAGGCCTAAAGTATTACCGTACATACTCGAGTATAAGCCGACCCGAATATAAGCTGAGGCACCTAATTTTACCACAAAAAACTGGGAAAACTTATTGACTCGAGTATAAGCCTAGGGTGAGAAATGTGCAGCAACTGTAAGTGGCAAAGAGGGTCAATAATGCCCATTTGCAGCCTCACTGTGTCCATTTGCAGCCATAGGTCCCCCGAACTTCAAACTCGGTAGTTAGGGGTTCCTAGATGCCCCCTAGCTGCAGCCAAAATTTGGGGTCTCTGGACCCAAAGGGTCCTGAAATGACATTGCTGCAGATAGACACAGTTGACCGACTTTGGGGCCCCGTATCTTGGAACTAGGAACCCCACATTTGGTGTGCAAACCCAGTGGATATAGGACTACAGCATATCCAAAGCTGTGGTTCCTAGAACCAAGTGGCACCGAGATACGGGGCCCCAAAGTCGGTTCGGAAAATGTCAAGCACTTCTGCAGCAGAGAATGAAATTTTCTGAACCAACTTTGGGGCCCCGTATCTCGGGGCCACTTGGTGCTAGGAACCCCACATTTGGTGTGCAAACCCAGTGGATATAGCACTACAGCATATCCAAAGCTATCGTTCCTAGAACCAAGTGGCCCCAAGATACGAGGCCCCAAAATCGGTTTGGAAAATGTCAAGCAATTTTCTGCAGCAGAGAATGACATTTTCTGAACCAAATTTGGGGCCTCGTATCTCGGGGCCAGTTAGTGCCAGGGACCCCAGCTTTGGGTATGTTGAAGTGCAAGTTCCACTTGGTTTGCACACCAAATTTGGGATTCCTAGCACCAAGTGGCCCCGAGATATGGGGCCCCAAAATGCAAAGGCGCACTGTGATCCTTATAACCATTATGCCGCGTACACACAAGCGGAAAGTCAGACGGAAGCTTTTCATCGTATATTCCGATCGTGTGTGTGCCTCATCTGACTTTTTTCCGAAAATTCTGGCGGACCTAGAAATAGAACATGTTCTAAATATTTCCGACGGAACCAATTCCTATCAGAAAAATCGCTCGTCTGTATGCTGTTCCGATGGACCAAAAACGACGCATGCTCTGAAGCAAGTACGA
Source organism: Aquarana catesbeiana (assembly GCF_042186555.1). NCBI lineage: Eukaryota > Metazoa > Chordata > Amphibia > Anura > Ranidae > Aquarana > Aquarana catesbeiana. The sequence continues at coordinate 34,424,764 of NC_133332.1, forward strand.
GACGGAAGCTATTGACTACTGGCTATTGAATGTCCTTTTTCTAGTCCCGTCATACGTGTTGTACGTCACTGCGTTCTTGACGATCAGACTTTGGTATGATCATGTGTACGCAAGACAGTATCAGCGGAATTCCATCAGAAGTCCTTCGGAAAAACCTTTAGAGTTTATTCTGACGGGAAAACCGGTCGTGTGTACAGGGCATTAGTGATATTATGATTATGTTCAGATACTCATTTGCCTAGAGTTCTTTTTGTGAAACCTATATACATTAGGCCGCATGGGCATTCCAAGGCATAAACGATATGGTTAGAACTGCACGTGATAAAATCCTCTCACAAACTCTCTTCCAATCCCCTGAAATGAGTAAGTATTAGGCCCGGTTCACACTGGTGCGATGTGAGAACCCTGCGAATTCACTGCAGGTTTCCGCATCGCACCGACTCTCATGGCAGTTCACACTGCCATATGCGAACTGCTGGGGAGTGTCAATAAATTGTTAACGACACCCCCAGTTCAGCTTGCATATTGCACTGAGAACTGACAGTTCGGACATGAATCGGATCACACAGGTGTGAACAGCCATGCGATCCGATTCTGGTCAGAACAAAAAAAAGGGTCCTGTGCGTGTTTGGACCGAATGCAGTGTGATATCAGCCATACTATCCGTATGGCTGAAATCGCATAGCACAGACATCGCATGTGATGTGAACAGCAGTGCGCTGCGAATCACATGCAATGTCTGGCATCGCACCAGTGTGAACCGGGCCTTACCCTGCTGACATGCTCAGCATTTCCTGCAGGCGAAAAAAACAGGTCTATCCTTAAACATACTGGGTCGCTCAGGGGCATCAAGGATTTTCTTCACAACTCTATTGTCAAACGATGGAGCTTTTCTATATAAAAAGACCATTTTTTTTTGATAATACCCCCTTCAGAACCTTATCCATTTGCAGAACATTCCAGTATTTTTTAGACAGGAACTCTACCTCCCTATTTTATAAACCCCCATTCATGTTTAGCCTTAATAGGTTTAATTCTAGCTACCAAACATGAATCTAGAGAAGTCTGGTGGACCTCTTCAATGATTGTATCTAAACCTTGGGCTGTAAAGCCCTCTCTCCACAAAGTATTTTTTTAAAACTCCTGCTTGCAACCTATAATTATAGTCGGAAGAACAGTTCCTTCTTACACATGAGAATTTTACCCTAGGGATATGTTTTAACCACAGTGGATGATGTCCACTGTGTATGGGATCAGACTGAAAGGCCTGGTATGCTCTTGGAGGGAGAACCCATGACGTTTTTGTTTTTTTGTTTGGCTGGAGCTCCCCTAAGATTCATACCAGACACAGTGCCTGGTATTGTCGGGGATCAAAGTCGGATCCCTGTTCATTGAAGTCGGACGGATGTCGGACTTCAAGTCACAGGGCAAAGTCGGATCCAAAGTGGTATAACAGTCGTGTCGTACCAGTGTGAACCCGGCCTTATCCAATATCACTACCCCTCCCCCCTTATCAGCAGGGCATATTATAATCTCCTTCTTACTTTCTAAGGTTTTAATTCCTTCTAATAAAAACCACAGATCACCTGCGCTAGATACAATCACAGAAATAATGATTACAGTATGGCAAAGAAGCTGATACAGTCCTCCTGGTATAGAAAACAATAATACGATAACATAAAATGTAGCGCTTATGCCCAGATCCTAGTCCTAATAATTTAAAACATCTTCAATAGAAAGTTGATTCTGTGCTGGTCCACACAAAAGTGTATAGAGGGGTCCACCACCAAGATGAAACGTTCACACTGAATCTTACCGCAAAGGATGGACCACCTAACCAAATGTAGTCAAATGCGTTTTAAGAAAAAATGTTGTCCAATCCACCTTAGGCAGGAACTCATCACACCAACATATAGGCATGGGCAAAGAGAAACCTCATTGCGTTAGATTAATGACAAATTTGTTTTTTAAAAAAGAGCCAGAATACTCACAAGCATTGCAGTTAAAATGGCTTGTGAAACCTCCTTACCGTAGCAATGTTTCCAGCCAAAAAGATGGCCGACCTTCCAGCACGGCGGCGTCACGTGACCAAACTCCTCCTGACGTGTTTTGTCACTCAGACGTCATCAAGGGTGTGGTCATGTATGTACAGGTTGCCATTCATATACCCAGTTGGGGCCGGAAGTAAAATACATTCGTAATTGCGTTCCACAACCCGAAAGCAAGCAAGATGCGCTTAACCACAACTGTGCCTCAACGAGAGGAAGTGCTGCATTAGATTGGTATCATACAAGGACTGTCCCCTATTGAAATCAGTACACCTCAGGATACTGGTACGAGCATAAAAATACTTGCCTATAAATAATAATATAAGTTGCCATTAAAGGAAACTCATATTTATATTACATAAAATATATAAAAATGTAGAAAAAATAATAATACATGGCTTTGCCCACATAATGAACATCCTATAAGGAATGTTCCTAATGCCATCTAGTGGTTGGAAACTTGCAACACAAGTTGACACAACTAAAAATACAGATACTGATTCATAATCCTATGTCAAAATTCACAAAAAATTACAAACTTCATTATAAATTTGCATATGAAACAATAAATAAGAAAAATATTTCTAAATAACTATTAAAAAAAACAAACACCCATAGAACCCAATGTAGAAGAAAAAAAATGATAGTAATCTACACATAATAAAAATAAGAAATGGAAAAACTGTCAACTGTTATTAATAAAAGCATTTACATCCCATTCTATATTTAAACCATGGGGCCTATATGACCTTAGCCAAAAAATGCACTTGGTCTCAAGTTTGGACATTTCCCTCCTAATGTGACTACCTCTCCAATGGGGATCAATTGATGGTCATGAAGGAAATGCCCTTAAGGTTTCTCCCATGATGGCAATTAAAGTGTTTTGAAAGACTATGCTTGGGAAAACCTTTTTTTATGTTGGCCATATGTTCTTTCATCCCTAATTGAAAAGTATGTATAGTATGACCAACATATTGTACAAATTTGTCAGTAATACTGCGCAATGAGGTTTCTCTTTGCCCATCCCTATATGTTGGTGTGGTGGGTTCCTGCCGGAGGTGGATCAGGTTTGGTATCCAGTGGTCAAGTATCTCACTTACATGAGGATTGGAGACAAAGTTTTTTCTTAAAGCACATTTGACTACTTTTGGTTAAGTGGTCCATCCTTTGTGGTAAGGGTCAGTGTGAATGTTTCATCTTGGTGGTAGACCCCTCTATACACTTCTTTGTGTGGACCAGCGCGGATTCAACTTTCTATTAGAGATGTTTTAAATTATTCGGACTAGGATCTGGGCATAAGCGTTACATTTTGTGTTATTTTAATTTAATTTAGGGATGACGGCCTTTTTAGGGGTTATGTCTTGTAAATCATTTAAAAATAATTGTTTAAAAACCTCAACATGGTGATTTGAGGTTTGGAGGGGATTGAATAGAGATTATTTCCACCATCCCTGTTCTCAGGGCAGTTGTTGAAATCCTGGAGGGTGCCCTCTCCAGGGTCTGCCACTTCGATCCCTCGGTCCACCCCTGCCTCCCCTCAATAAAAAAGATCTGGGTGACTTAGGGTTTACCTCTTCATATAATGGGTCGTACCTATTAGAAATCTCTATAGGGTATTGATGCCTCAAATCCCTATTATTATAACCATAATCTGGTGGAGGGTGATTAGCCCATTGATCCCTATTATTCCATTGGTGGTCTGAATTGCTATACCCATAGGATTGGCCCCCTCTGATGGCATGATTTCCCCCCTTCCTCTAACATTCTGAACTTGACCCCTGGGATTAGATCCTCCCCATGGAGTGGGTCTGTTTCCCTGAATGTGAGGTTATCCCCGTACGGTAGTAGCCGCACTCCTATTACCATTATCTGGAATGAGGACCAATCCTGTACCTGTTTGAGACTCACTAACGCCATAAATAAATAGAATTAGTCCTAAAATCACCCATATCTCTATGGATTTTTTTTAACTTTTTGTTGCGTGTACCTATCCACTTTCTCAATTTTTTTTCTTTATTTCTGTGTTAAAATTCACAATTTGCTGGGATTCTTTAATAGGGTCTAAAAAGGATTCCAGCTCTGCTATCTTTTGTTTTTGGAGCTTTAATCCTACCCCATTACAGAACTCCAGCCATTCGGTGATGTATTCATCATCATCCAGCCCATCCTGCGGGCTCACTTCCCACCTAAGGCTGCGCATTATAATGCTTTCCTTCAAGTAGTGCTCAAAAGTACAAATGTCCAGTTTTTCTAGGACAGTTTTTCCCAATGTATTCAGAGCACCACTATAATCAGTATTATCCTTGGAGACATTCTTTGCAGAAAATAGAGACTCTAAATCAAGAGTTCTACTGTTTACAAAATTCACTATATCCATGGCTGCTACGGCATACTTGCCAACAGTCCCGATTTTCCTGGGACAATCCCGATTTTGGGACCCTTGTCCCAATCGGAGGCTGTTCCGATTAAAATCTTGGGGTTTTGCTTTTGTCCCAGGAAATCAGGAATGTTTTTGGCACCGGAGCTGCTTCTGGCTCCAAAAATATGGCCACCACCACCACCACCGCGAGATCTCTTTCTTGTTTCCCCCTAGCTCTTAGCTCAGATCTGAATTCTGCCCCTCCAGCCTTCTGCACTCCAGCTGAGCTCCTTCTAATCTCCCCCCTTCACCCCTCTGCACTGCAGCTCCTCCCACTCTCCCTCGCAATGTTAGTAGGCTATCTACCACCCCCGTCCACACCCCCTGTTTTCATGGTGTTGTACTGAGACAGTTTTCCCCATGAAAACCAGAGGGGCGCACGTGGGGGCGGTAGACAGCCGAATAACATTGCAAGGGAGAGTGGGAGGAGCTGCAGTGCAGAGGGGTTGAGATTAGGAGGAGCTCAGCTGGAGTGCAGAAGGCTGGAGGGGCGGAGATTAGGGGGAGCTGGACTGGAGGCTGGAGGGGTGAAGTTCAGATCTCAGCCGAGAGCCGGGGGAAACAGATTTTCTGGGGAAAACCGATGTTGGCACAAAACCGGTCTGTGAGAGGCAGAGCCAAGGGACTCTACTGCACTGGGGACATCTGATGTAAGGAAGCACTCCGCTGGGGACGCATGATGTAAGGAGGGACTCCGCTGGGGACACCTGATGTAAGGAAGCACTCTGCTGGGGACACCTGATGAAAGGAAGCACTCCGCTGGGGACACCTGATGTAAGGAACACTCCACTGGGGACACCTGATGGAAGGAAGCACTCCGCTGGGGATTCAAGCCTCTGCAGTGTACAGTACCACATTTGGCCAGAGGTTTGGGGACACCGGTGACACTCTGAGCCGTTCGGAGCCGCTCAGAAATACTCAGAAACACTGGGAAATACTCAGTTCCCGAATGTTTCCAAGTGCATCCGATCGGTCTCCGAATCTTTCCGAGTCTCTCCGGCGCCCCCCACTTCTGGCCACATGCGGTATTGCATGCAATAGAAGTCAATGTTGAACAAATTATCAAAGTTTCCATTAACTTCTATGGGGAAACTCGCTTTGATATGCAAGTGCTTTGGATTACAAGCATTCTCCTGGAATGGATTATGCTCGTAATCCAAGGCTCCACTGTAATCAATTCCTCCCAGCGCACATGTATCAATATCTCCAGAGCTGCTACTATAACAAATAAAGATACTACATACATATGTTTGAACTTCCTAAAAGAAAATACAAACATTAGCAGCGCTAATTGATCAACATTCAGATCAACATATAAAAAAGTCCTTCTTTGATACTCCGTAAGTATAAAGGCTGTGAGCCTGTTCCCAATCTGGGTTGATGCATCTGTGATTGTGAATATATAATTAAGCACACACAGGGTTAAGATTCTTGGTGTGTGCTGGCCTATATGAATGAGCATTTGAGTAGTGTGGTGGCTACGCCCTCTGATGAAGTCTCCTATGAAATGCATTAGGGCAGACCACACAATTCATCTGTACAGACGTGACTGTGCCTCTCAACCCATGAACTGCCTTGTTCATTTCAGTGGAAGGGTGGTGAGAGCTGTTCTCGCAGTCTGATGTTATTAGAGGATATTACACGCTTTTGAATGTTTTAATCTTTGTAAGTGCAATGTATTAACCTCTCTAGCGGTAATCCCGACACACTCTCGGGACTGCATCGCAGTATCCATGTAAAGGTTACTTATCGTGTCCCCAGGATCCTGCGATGTCCCCCCGCTGTGTTTTCCGCCCGATGCTCTGTGTTCCGGGCTCCGTTCCCTGTGAGCCTCACGACGCATGGGGATGGAGCCGGCGGGAATTAAAAAAAAGTGAAAAAAGTAACACACACAATACACTGTAATCTTATAGGTTACATTACTGTATCAAATCATGTCACTTCCCTTTTGTCCCTAATGCTTTGACCAGTGCCCTGCCTGCGCTTTTATATTATATATACTGTTCTTTCTGTATCCAAAAAGTGTCCCTTTAGGTCAAAAGCAGTTTAGGACCATCTAAAAAAACAGCGATAGTAAATTAGAACACTTGCAGAATTGAGCGATGGTGATTTGTGGGGACATTCGTCATTAGACACTGAAAGTGACGAAAGCGACAATTCTGCGACTGAGCAATTTTTTTATTTCAATGCGAGACAATGTACCACCTTGGTTATTGGGGGTTTTTATTGATTAAAATTATCATAACAGTATCACGCTATGTGAGTGCCTCTTTCATAGTGGTGAGTTGATATAGATTGGGGATCGGCAACAGGTCGATCGCAGTCCACCTGTAGACCACCCGCAGGTGACAGGTGGACCGTGAACAGGTTCCTGTGCCGCCGTTCCCCGCCTGTGCCTTCTATATGCCTGTCTATGTCTCCCCTCCCAGCCTCCTCTGCAGCTCTACAACACCATCAATGTCCCGGCTCCTCTCTCTCCCTCCCTCCAGCCTCCATCCTCCTCCGCCGCTGTAATCAGTGAACAGCAGAGACCGGGAGGAAGCACAGCTCAGGACGGAGGGCGGGGGGAGGAGCTGGCCAAACAAACTTTTTTATGTTAAACTGCAAGTGATTTGTTGCTAGCACACGGGATGGGCCTAAGCAACCAATCACCAGCTTGCTAAGATGAAAAGTCACTCTGCCAGCTCCCGCCCCTCTGTCCAAAACTGTGCTGCCTGCCGGTCTCCGCTGTGTAAACAGGTAGGACACACATTGTGCTATGGGAGAGGGAATGGGGGTTACTGCTATAGGAGAAAGGGGGGGCGCAGAAGACACCAATGTGTGTGTGTAGGGGGCGATGTGAAGGGGCAGAGGACACTGTTACGGGCAGGGTCACCCCCCAGCAGTGTCCTCTACTACTCTTCACATCACCCCCCATCCCTACATTCTGAGCACAACCGACTCCTAAACCCTGCATTCTGACCGCAAAGCACTTCTGAACCCTGCATTCTCAACGCATTGCACTCCTGAACCCTGCATTCTGACCGCAACATACTCCTGAACCCTGAATTCTGACCGCAACGCACTCCTATACTCTGTATTCTGACCACAATGCACTTCTGAACCCTGCATTCTGACCGCAATGCACTCCTGAACCCTGCATTCTGGCCGCAACGCACCCCTGAACCCTGCATTCTGGCTGCAACGCACCCCTGAACCCTGCATTCTGACCACAATGCACTTCTGAACCCTGCATTCTGAGCGTAACGCACTCCTGCATTATGACTGTAATGCACTCCTGAACCCTGCATTCTGACCACAATGCACTTCTTAACCCTGCATTCTGAGCGTAACGCACTCCTGAACCCTGCATTCTGAGCGTAACGCACTCCTGAACCCTGCATTCTGAGCGTAACGCACTCCTGAACCCTGCATTCTGACCGCAATGCACTCCTGAACCCTGCATTCTGGCCGCAATGCACTCCTGAACCCTGCATTCTGGCCGCAACGCACCCCTGAACCCTGCATTCTGACCACCATGCACTTCTGAACCCTGCATTCTGAGCGTAACGCACTCCTGAACCCTGCATTCTGACCGCAATGCACTCCTGAACCCTGCATTCTGACCACAATGCACTTCTGAACCCTGCATTCTGAGCGTAATGCACTTCTGAACCCTGCATTATGACTCTAACGCACTCCTGATCTCTGCATTCTGAGCGTAATACACTGGTGAACCATGCATTCTTACCGCAACGTACTTCTGAACCCTGCATTCTGTCCGCAACACACCCCTGAACCCTGCGTTATGACCGCAACACACCCCTGAACCCTGCATTCTGACCACAATGCACTTCTGAACCCTGCATTCTGAGCGTAATGCACTGGTGAACCCTGCATTCTGACAGCAACGCATTCCTGAAACCTGCATTCTGACCGCAACGCACTCCTGAACCCTGCATTCTGACCGCAATGCACTCCTGAACCCTGCATTTTGACCACAATGCACTTCTGAATCCTGCATTATGAGTGTAACGCACTCCTGAACCCTGCATTATGACTGTAACGCACTCCTAATCTCTGCATTCTGAGCGTAATGCACTGGTGAACCCTGCATTCTCTGCATAATGCACTCCTAAACCCTTTCTTGTAATACTTATTTTTGTTCTGAGTAAAAATATTTTATTAAGAAAAAAAAAAAAGTCGGCTGGTCTTACTGTTTTTTTTTGGGGGGGGACTGTGCCGGTGATCTTTGACTTCCTCAGTGTTGTTCAAGTAGATCTCCATCTCTTGAAGGTTGCCTACCCCTGATATAGATGAAGTGTCTGATATTCAACAGACTGCAAGACAAAGAGATATTATCGTATAAGGCTTGGCTTTTGCTGTGATTTGGTGAGTCGTTACCCATTGGGGGGTCTGTCACAAGGTGTGGTGACGGGAACGGTGATTATTACAACAATCTCTTGCCATTCAACTCATATTGGGAACAGGCTCACAGCATTTATACTTACGGAGTATCAAAGAAGGACTTTTTTATATATTGATCTGAATTTTGATCAATTAGTGCTGCTAATGTTTGTATTTTCTTTTAGGAAGTTCAAACATATGTGCGTAGAACCCATGTCTCTTGTGAGTGAAAAACCCTCCACCCAAAATTGAAATCAAATAAATTTTAATTGAAATTAAATTAAATTAACTTAAATTAAATTGAAATGACACCCACCAGACTTTTTGACGTTTCTGGTATGGAAAGGTAAAAGGCACTTTATCTGATTTGACTTTTTAAATTTTTTTTTTATTGGATATGTTTTATAGCAAAAAGTAAAAAGTAATTTTTTTGTTTTTAATTGTCGGTCTTTTTTTGTTTATAAAATAAAATATAAATAAAAGCAGGTTGAGATACGGCTCTAAAAGAGTGTGAACATAACACAATAGTAATACCTATAAGCCTATAGGCGGATCTAGATCAACAGTTAAACATACTATCAGGACAAAAATGATCCTATTATTGTGTGGTCTGCATTTCCAAAAAAAAAAAGATAGAAAGGAAGAGGGGAGGGGGGAAAGAGGGAGGAGGAAAAGTGTATAGGAGAGTAATTCCAACCAGCTAGACTCGTCACTCAAGGATCCCGTGCAGACTTGGTCCACATGCTGGGGGGTGCCCCCAGCAATTAAGGGGGTTCCACCCGGAGGTACCAGCCCATATTGCCGTATGTCAAGCCATATGATCTTCTAAGCGGGCCGACATAGACTCCATGAGCTCTATGTCTTTAATTCTGGCTTAGAGGTACAAAAGTGTTGGGGGATGTCGGTTTTTCCAGTGTAACGCCACTAAACACCTTGCCACTGTGAGTATATGTGTGGCAAGTTATTTTGCTAATCCAAGAAGTTTAGGAGGGAGAAAGCCGAGTAGGAACAGCTTAGGGGAGAGGGGGACATCTACCTCAAACAGCTGATGGAGAAGGCCTTGTACTGAACGCCAGTAGGGCTGAAGAGCTGGGCAGTTCCAATAAATATGGAATAGCATGCCCTGGTCTTGAAGACATCTCCAACAGCAATCCGAGGCCGATGGGTATATGGCGTGTAAGCGAGATGGTACAATGCTGGTTTTAAAAGCAACTGAATTCTGTGTGCTGTGAGGGCCTTCTCTCTACCGGCATGTATACTGGGGAGTGATGTGTATAGAGAGAAGGATACAGAAGATAGAGCAATTTGTCTGCTGGATTTACAAGAACATGCTCTGTTCAGTTAAAGAGGAGTTCCAGTCTGGGAATTCTGTAGCTGCTGACTTTTAATATAAGGACACTTGCCTGTCCAGGGATCCCGCGATCTTGGCACCCCAAGCCGATTCTTCAATCTGCTTCGGGTGCAGGCGCCGGCAGATTCACTAAGGAAAAACGGCAGTAAAGCCTTCAGGCATGTGCAAGTCGTGCTGCATTTTCTGAATGGTCCCACCATCTGTGTCCCAGAAGGCAGATGTACCTGATACCCATTTACATAGGGGGCTGGGATCTGGGGGTCTTCCAGATTCCGATAAGCACCCCACCCACAGTCCCCAACAACCACCACCCAGGGTTGTTGGGAAAAGGCCCTTGTCCCCATCAACTTCGAGGCAAGGTGCTTTGGGGTGGGGGGGAGCCCCCCTGCCCCGAAGCACCCACCCTCCCATGTTGAGGGTATGCGGCCTGGTATGGTTCAGGAGGGGGTGCGCTTCGTCGTCCCCTCCCTTTCCTGACCTACTGGGCTGCATGCTCGGTAAGGGTCTGATATGGATTTTGGTGGGGAACCTCATGCCATTTTAAAAAAAACTGTTGGCGTAGTGGTGTCCCCTTCATATTCAGTCTGGTATGGTCTTTGGAGGGGACCCCACGCCATTTTTGGCATGAATTTTTTTAGCCGCCAATTCGTTTTTTTTACATTCAGCTGTCAGTGGGGAAGCCCGCTGCCATCTGATGATTCATCAATTGTTAAGGACGAAGCGGCCGGCTTCCTGATCTGCTCCTTAACAACCAGCTATATACAGTAAATGTTAAAAAAAACCTTGCAAATTGCGGTAAAAACGCTGTTACAAAAACGCAGAAAGCACAGCAAAAAGCACTGCAGAAACGCTCAAAAGCAACATGCATAGATGTGAATCGAGCTGCAGTGCTATCTGCAAGCTGAAGGCAAATTTTTTTATCAGGTTTGTTTTTGGGTTTCAAACATTTTGCCATACAAACAAAACATAGAAACAATTCTCTAGAGAAGCAAGGTTAGGATTATGTTATTAACAAGAACAGAGAATTTATGGAGGTACAGTTCCTTATTTGACATAATAAAAGACAGCAATTTTTCACAGATATTACAGACTGAATAAAGCATTCATTTTCAGCTTTCAGCGCTCTCACACTTTGAATGACAATTGTGGAGTTATGCTACATTGTACTCAAACTAAATTTTATAATTTTTTTTCACACAAATATAACTTTATTTTGGGGATATTTGGGGATATTTAATCACCACTGGGGTTTTTAATTTTTTGCTAAATAAACAAAAAAAGGGCAAATTTTTTTTAGAAAATGCATTTTTCTTTGTTTCTGTTATAAAATTTTGCAAAAAAATAATCTTTCTTCATAAATTTAGGCCAAACTGCATTCTGCTATATTTATTTGGTGAAAATAACCCAAATCAGTGTATTTTATTTAGTCTGTTGGAAAATTATGAAGTCCACAAACTATGGGATATACTATATATCTCAAAATTGATAAATTTTGATTTACTGACAGTTTATCTCCTTTCTTGAGGCTTGAAAATGAAAAGTACAGATATCCCCCAAATGACCCCTTTTTTGGAAAATAGACAGTCCCAGGTATTTAGTAAGAGGCATGGCGAGTTTTTTGAAGTATTTTTTGTCACTATTTTTTAATAAGTGAAGAAATAAAAAAAAATGTTTCTTTCACAACTATTATTATTATTTTTTTTACATACTGTCACCAGTGCAGTACAGCGTCATCATATATCTGGTGTGGCAGGGATCAGGGACACTGACTGGTGACAGTATGCAGGGAAAAAAAACGTTATTTTTAATTTTCTTTTTTATTACTTTTTTTTTCTTGAAGTGATCAGGATTTTTTTTACACATTATGATTGCCAGTACCAGTGAATTTCACTGTTAGAAAACAACCATTTTTACTGATTAAAATCAATTCATTCAGTGTTTACTACTGTGGTTAGCTGTGATTGGCCAAAGCTAATCACATGGTACAGATGGGTTGTGATTGGCCCTGTCTGTACTAGAGATGCATCGAAATTTCGGCAGCTTAAAATGGTGTTATTGGCAAAATGCTGATAAGATAAAAAGGTGCCAATAATGGCACCAAAAACACACACGATTATGCTGGAAATTCGTGGGGTTTTTGCTGTGTTTCTACCGCAAATTTGCCGCAATTTTGCTGTACTTATTGAGTGTTCTTCATAGGTCATGTGACTCAAAAAACGCATCAGAAACATAACACGGGTGCGTTAATGATGCGTTCTTGCTGCGTTTTCAATGCATTTCAGCAGGGAGGAGCGTTTTTTTTTTAACTGATTAAAAATGCAGCAAGCAGAATTTTTAACACCACAATGGAAGCGCAATAGATCTGTGTGCAGACATACATAGAATTTAACCAGCTTGCCAACCAGCCAGCGCAGTTTTACTGCGGCAGAATGACACGGCTGGGAAAAGCGACATTATGTTACGTTGCTTCGTCCTGTGGCCACTAGTGCACGCCCCCCGAGCTGATGCGAGTGCCTGGTGGTCACAATCACTGCCGGGCTGCCGTGATCACCGCTGAGACACCGGGAGCTGTGTGTGTTCTCTGAGGGGAGAAGTGACAGATCGTCTGTTCATACAGAGTATGAACAGCAATCTATCTCTTCCCCCACACAGTCCACTCCCATCTTCAGTTAGAACACACACTAGGAAACACATTAACCCCTTGATCGCCCCTTAGTGTTAACCCCTTCACTGCCAGTGACATTTTTACAGTAATCAATGCATTTTAATAGCACTGATTACTATATTAATGCCAATGGTCCCAAAAATGTGTCAAAACTGTCCTCCATAATGTAGCAGTCCCGATAAAAATTGCAGATTGCCACCATTAGTAGTAAAAAAAATAATAATAATAAAAATGCCATAAAACTATACCATATTTTGTAGACGCTATAACTTTTGTGCAAACCAATCAATATACGCTTATTGCGATTCTTTTTTTTACCAAAAATATGTAGAAAAATATATATATAGGCCTAAACTGAGGAAGAAAATAGTTTTTCTATATATTTTTGGGGGATATTTATTATAGCAAAAAGTAAAAAATATTGTGTTTTTTTTTTTAAATGGTCGCTCTTTTTTTGTTTATAGCGCAAAAAATAAAAACCGCAGAGGCAATCAAATACTACCAAAAGATATCTCTATTTGTGAGAAAAAAAGGACATCAATTTTGTTTGGGTGCAACCTCGCACGACCGCGCAATTGTCCGTTAAAGCAACGCAGTGCTGAATCGCAAAAAGTGCTCTGGTCAGGAAGGGGGTAGAATCTTCCAGGGCTGAAGCAGTTAAAGGGATACAAATTTCCTGTGCTAAACATGCCAATAATGGCCAACGATAAAATACATTTATATTAATTTAAATTGATTATATTAATTAAAAAAGTTAAATATAATACAATTGTATATAAAAATATAAATATTTTTTAAAACTGTCATTTTCGGTTTCGGTTTTCGGCCAAGTGCATCCTGCATTTCCGGTTTCGGCAAAAAATTTCCATTCTGTGTACCTTTTGTCTGTACCATGTGATTGTTGTGACCAATCACAGAAATTAAATTAACACAATAATACACAATGGATGACATGAATGAAAGCCATCCATTGTGTACAATTGTGATGTGATCTGCTGGGATTGGTCACAGTGATTACATGGTACTGGCAGCAGCCAGTACACTGATCAGTCCTCTGGACACAGTGGGTGACAGATTGTGTTGCAGCATGTCCCAAGGGGCGTGTACAAGGTGCGTTCCGGGAGGACATTATATGATGTCCACCAGAAACAGTGAATGTCCCGCCCTGCCGTCCTTTGTCTATAGGCCGGACAGGAACTGGTTAAACAGGACAATTTGTCTCCCAAAGGACCAGCAAGACCATATTCTCAGCTTTCATATGGCATTGTGTGCCTCTCACAGGCAATATATCTGTAAAGTTCACATATCTGCTCATCCATTGAAGGAGATGGTGAGGAAACCTATTTTAAGGTTATCATTTTGTGAGCCACAAACAGGGATCATAATACCACAAGTGATGTACAGCCATCAGATGGGAAATTAGTGAAAGTATCTCCCCCATTGTATTTAGTGAAATGCTGGGAGGAGCCTGGGCTGAGGACACTTTACATTCACTCACACAGCCAAAGGCGTGTGCAGGGGGTGTGCTGGGTGTGCCTGGGCAGATTCCCCTGCTGATATTTCACCAAAGCCCCCAATGGGGATCCTAAAAAAAATTGCAAAAAATATGAAAATAAAATAATAAAAATAAAAACTACTGTCACCAACCTCTGCCCTACTAACACAGTCCATGTTTTAATGAATTTAAAAATGTTTTTTACATTTAATGCAATAGGTTGCGCACTCCTATGCAAACAGCATATGGACTGTTGAGGAGTGCGGCGTCTTTGTGTTACAATTCACTTTCCTGGTGCCTCCATGGCAGCATACCAATGGTTGGTTGCTCCGCCCCCTACCAACCCACAGGACAACTTTAACTCTATAAAAAAAGTTGCTTCCCTCAGTCGGTATTTTCTTTTCTCTGTCCTCATTCCAGCAGGATCACTATCAGCCTTACCTCACCGCGTTATGGTGTAACCATTGCAGGTTCATGCTCTCCTGCAGTATGGAGTACAATTGCTTGGGCTGCTAAATGCGCCAGATAAGTATGGGAGGCCGTTTTTTCTGTGGATCTTTTTTTGGGCCCATTTGGAAGATTGACAGGAGCTTATCCTTCTCCTCTATTCTCTTCCCTGATGGCATGCCTCATATCTATGTGTGAGCAGGCTGTTACCTGCCTTTCAGTGTTCCTCCATGGATAATGTTCCCCCCTCCTCCTGGAGCAGTGTGCAGCGCTTTGCACGCGCCGATCTGCTCTATTTTACCCGGTGGAGGGGTGGAGTTACGGCGTGACGTCATGTGACAATACGGCGCATGCGCAGTAGCAGATTGAAGCCGTCGGCGGCCATCTTGGTACTCCCAAAGCTCTCTCAGCATAAATGGAGAGCCCTGGATTCATTACATAGCCAGCTATCAAGGAGAAGACATCTCTCTAAGTGTCTTCCCTATTGTGCAAAGACAATGGAGCCTGCCCAAGGTATTTAACTGGCTTGATTATGTGTACAGGTGTTTGTATGCGGGTATATATGCATAAGGTGTTTGTATGCAGGTATGTATGCATATATATATGTAGGTGTGTGTGTGTGTATATATATATATATATATATATATATATATATATATATATACCGTATTTATATACCGTATTTTCCGCACCATAAGGCGCACCAGATTATAAGGTGCAGTCTCAATTATGGGACTATTTCTGTACTTGACCCATACATAAGGCGCACTGCATTATAAGGCGCATGCTAAAACATACGGTCTACAAAAAAAAGGTAACAGAAGCAAAACAGTGAGTTTACTTGTACTTTATTCTACTGTTCTACTATTTCCTACTGATCAGCGGTATCACCAAAAGTAGATCGCCCAGCTCACAGGTAGGAGAAACACTGGCCACACTGCGCTGGAGATACAGTTCATGTGAAGGGACAAATGACTTCCCGGTCCTTACGGGGATAGTCAGTAGTCTCACTGAGATCGGGGCGCTCCGCTCACACAGCGATACACACACCAGCCGTGTAGCACTGGAGTAGGAACCCACGTGATGTGGCTCCAGGTGGAGACTCAGAGCGCATCAACAATGTGCTAGTGCCCAGGTGTAAAAGGGGTTTGATGGATCTGTTTAGATTGTAGATCTCCTTCAAAGTGGAGTGGTTGGTTTATCACTGCGAGCGTACGTCCCTGTGTCAGAGCGGGAAATGATTTTGGAACTCAGTGCACACATAAGGTGCATCGGATTATTAGGCACACTGCCAATTTGGAGGAAAATATAAGGCTTTTAGGTGTGCCTTATAGTGCGGAAAATATGGTAGTTCAAAAAGGAAAAGAAAAAAGAGAAAAAAATCTATTCTTTCTCTTTTTTTCCAGCTGACCCTAATAATTTAATACCGCAACAAAAAGATCCTCATCATACCACTAGGTAAGGGCTGCAACAATCAGGTAAGTTTTTTATTTTTGGAAAAAAAAAGAGCACTCCGGGCAATTTAGAACATATTTTTTGTTTCTACAGCCCACACTGGGGATCATCTCGCAGATCATCCCACCGAAGCTCTCCAGATAGGAGATCAAAAGGTCATAGGAGCTCGGGGCACTCACATTCATCCTCAGCTCATGCCTCCTGCAGTGGCCAGAGGTCACCCCGACATACCCCTAACAGACACGAATCCCACAGACTGGTATGTCCAAGAGAGAAAACCTGTTGGGTATGTGGAAGACAAGCGCTGCCGGAAAAGTTGGTATGTCCCCTGTAGCCTCTGTCTACTAGAGGCTACAGGGGACAAGGAGAAAGACAAGCAGCAGTCTCTGGAATCAAGAGCCTGATCAAGGATTCAATCAGGGAGTTGACCCTCTCCCAAGACCAAGTTAACCCATCCTTGACCAAAGCAGCAATAAATGTGCCCACTCCTCATACGGAGAAGAGATGAATTCTGAAGACGAGGTGGAAAGGGTGGGGGACAATATGTCAGCATTTGACTTCGCTCTAGCTGAGCCTTTCATCACCGCGGTCAAGGATGCAATCCAGTGGGAGGAGGATCCAGAGCCGCCTTCTAAAACAAAGAAATATTTTCCACACCTGAAAAAGAAGTTATTAACCTTTCCCTTTGATGGAGGAAATCAAAGAGGTGGTAACAGACAAATGGCAGAAGGTGGACAGAAGACCTATTGCTTATAATCGTTTTCTTAAATGATATCCACTAGCAGAAGCAGACGCGCAGCTTTTTGATACTGTACCAACTGTAGATGCCTCAATTATGAGGTTGGCTAGAAATTCCACTCTACCACTGGAAGACGCAGTCTCCTTTAAAGATGCCCTTGACCGAAGAATTGACTCAGACCTGAAAAAGGCTTATCAGGCGGCTGGAGGAGCATGCAAACCGGCGGTAGCTCTGACCTCAATCTCGAGGGCCACCAGAGTATGGTTGGACAACGAGGAAACAGCCCTCAGACAAACGGTAGGCTCAGAAGAAATCATTAAGGCACTGGATGAATTAAAATTGGCCTCAGATTTCATAGCAGAAGCAGCTATTGATGTCTTAAAATGTTCCTCCAGAGCCATGCTGTATTCCATCACGGCTAGATGAGCGTTATGGCTAAAACCATGGTCAGCCGATCCAATGTCTAAACAATCATGGTGTCGTATGTCATACGATGGGAAAGCCCTGTTCGGTGAAAAGATGGATACGGCAATTACCAGAGTCACAGGGGGGAAAAGTGGTTTAGTTCCCCAAGACAGTGGCAGGAGGAAGAGATTTGCCACTCGCCCAGTGGGCCAGCTAAGAGGGAAGGATTCCAGATCCTACCGGACAGGAAGGGAATACAGAAGGGGCTGGAAAGGTTCACAAGCTACTTTTCTGAGATCAGCAAAGCCAAAAGCCTCTACATCCATGGGTGAGAGCCAGAAGTCCTTTTGACGCCCTCCCCACCCAAACTGGTCCGGTGGGAGCCCGTCTAAAGGCGTTTGCCCAGGTTTGGGTGGAAGATTGTGTAGACCAGTGGGCAGTGTCCACAGTCCATCAAGGCCATTTCTGGAGATTCAAAAGGCAGCCCCCCACTATTCCTTTCAACCCACCAAGATCCCAACCTCCAGGGAAAAAAAGGAGGCCCTTCTTCAGTATGTCAAAATGCTTGCTCTCCAGCAGGCAGTGGTACCAGTTCCAGACTCGGTGTCACGTACCTTACAGCGGAGTCTGAAATGACGAGGGCGGCCTCTTGCACGGTCCCGGTCCTAGCGTCCCTGGAGGTTGAGACAGGGTTGCTAGGGCGGCGGAAGGGTGCAGGTGCCTGCTGGCAGGATCAGGAACCCAGAAGTCTTCGGAAGGAAGCTGAGGTGCTGATCCCCGGATGGATGCAAGAGAGGTCCAGCAGAGGAACTTGCAGGGTCAAGGCAGGCAGGAGTTGGCAACGTACTGGCAACGAGGTACACAATCGGCAGGCAGAGACGTGATCAGGGACTGGCGGAGGTTGGCAACAAACTGGCAGCGGGGTACCGAATCAGGAGACAGAGCCGTAGTCAAGAGTCCAAGCCGGGTTCAATACAGGAAGCAAGGCAGGCAGAGATGTAGGGGTGATCCGAGGGGGTAGTCAAGGCAAGCAGAGGTTCAAGATCAGGGTCAAGTAAACAAGGCAACAGCAAGGGTTCAGGAACGAGCTGAGACAATCCAGCATTGATGCTAGTCTGCTGATCGTTTAAATAGGGCGCCTTGCGCCGTGATTCGTTAGTGTGCGAGCGTGCACGCGCTGACGTGCCCTCGTTCGTACGATCGCATTACGTGCGTGCCTAGTCCGGGGCTCGCTCGTTCTTATCGTACGTCCGGCTGGCACCCTGGAACGAGCGTTAGTGACGGTTCTCTGACATTGCCCCCTCCTTACGGGCAGCCTCCGGATGCCCACCTGAGACCTCCTTTCTGGATGAGCACGATGGAAAGCTTGTATGAGTCTTGGGGCATGGAGGTTCGTTTCCGGTTCCCAGGAGTTTTCTTCTGGACCAAAACCCTTCCATTTAATTAAATATTGATTTTGTCCCCGCCTTCTCCTGCAATCTACAATGGTCTCAATTTCAAACTCTTCTTCCCCGTCTACCATTATGGCCTCTGGGGGCCCTCTTTCACGACCAGGAAAGGGATTGACCACATCAGGCTTCAACAAAGAGGTATGAAACACAGGGTGTATTTTAAATGAATCGGGAAGTTCGAGCTCATAAGCCACTGGATTAATTTTTCTCTTGACCGGAAAGGGTCCTAGGTATTTAGGTCCCAATTTCCTGGATGGACAGGTAAGTTTTAGATTCAAAGTTGACAGCCACACACGATCACCAACCTTCAAATCTAGTTCTCCTCTCCTCTTCCTGTCAAAGAATCTCTTATTAACCTCTTGTGCTTTGGCAATGGTATCCTTTAACACTTGGTTATTGATAGCAAAGAAATTTAATCTGTCCTGAACTGCAGGCAAAGGAGAGTCCGGAATCAATGTAGGCAAGAAGGAAGGATGAAACCCGTAGTTGGAGAAGAAGGGTGATTGGTTGGTGGCGGTATGAGCAGAGTTGTTAAATGCAAATTCTGCCAGCGGCAGAAGTGAGGCCCAATCTTCTTGGGAGAAGGAGGTGAAGCAACGCAGATATTGCTCCAGCGTTTGGTTGGTACGCTCAGTCTGTCCGTTGGACTGGGGATGATAAGCCGAAGAAAAGTTGAGTTTGATGCCCAGCGCTTCGCACAGTGCTTTCCAAAATTTTGAAGTAAACTGTACTCCTCGATCCGAGACGATGTCACTAGGGATTCCATGCAAATGCAAAAACAAAAAATGAAGGTATCTCTACACAGAGTGGTCCTGTGGATACCTGCCTATAAAAAAGTGCCACGTCCTATAATTAATACGACAAAAGAGAAAATATACAGGGGACTTTGGACTTTATAGGCACAGTAACATCACATAGATCTTAAGTAAAAAAACTAATTTATTGAAAAAACATATACATAGAAAATACGTTTAAAAGCCACAAATCACAAAAAATACATCTGATAAGAGGTATTTGACAGACCCGGTGCTAATTACAACCATCTAATTGATACAACTCAGACAGGAGGATGGTCATCCCAGGTAACGACAAGTCCGAGGCGACGGTTGAATAGCAGGTCATAGGATATGGGGTACGTGTCATAGAGATGCTCAACTAGTTGCGCGTGTCCTCACGCTTCTTCAGGAGCGAAGAGCTGTGGCGTGGTAAAAATAGATATGAACAAATCATATGATAACCCGCAATGATAGGTAGCAAAGCTCACGATGCACAATTACACCACACAAAGCAACTCCAAAGTAGATCTAGGGACCATCTATATGTCAGAACCAGCAGTTTCGTTAATTGGAAAATCTAGATCATAATCAAGTAGATAGGGGTAGAGGGACCAAGCTTCATGTAGTCAGTGGATATAAGAATGCCATAACTACGGTAGTAACATCCTCCTGGTTTGTAGGGGGAGAAGAGTATCAGCGTGTGGTGTCCATCGTGAGCTTCGCTCCTGAAGAAGCGTGAGGACACGCGCAACTAGTTGAGCATCTCTATGACACGTACCCCATATCCTATGACCTGCTATTCAACCGTCGCCTCGGACTTGTCGTTACCTGGGATGACCATCCTCCTGTCTGAGTTGTATCAATTAGATGGTTGTAATTAGCACCGGGTCTGTCAAATACCTCTTATCAGATGTATTTTTTGTGATTTGTGGCTTTTAAACGTATTTTCTATGTATATGTTTTTTCAATAAATTAGTTTTTTTACTTAAGATCTATGTGATGTTACTGTGCCTATAAAGTCCAAAGTCCCCTGTATATTTTCTCTTTTGAGGGATTCCATGCAGTCTAACAACCTCTTTAACGAAGACTTCAGCAGTTTCAGTTGCTGATGGGGTCCCTTTCATAGGGATGAAATGTGACATCCTGGAGAGGCGGTCTACCACTACAAAAATAGATGAGAACCCCTCTGAGGGAGGGAGCTCTACGATAAAGTCCATTGCGATTTTATCCCAGGGTCTCTCAGGAATGGGTAGAGGTCTCAATAGTCCCCACGCTTTGTTCTTGCTGTTCTTGTTCCTGAGACAGATTGAACATGAGCTAACATATTTCCTGCAGTCTTTTGCTAAATTAGGCCACCAGAAATGTCTCTGGATCAAATCCATGGTTTTGTATCCCCCAAAATGGCCGGCCAGTGGGTAGTCATGACACACCTGTAGGATGGTAGCACGTAAATTGTGTGGTATGAAAATTTTATTACCCCGCCAATAGAGCCCATCGTTCTCCTGAAGGTCTGTATCTGGAGACAGAGAGACTTCCCTGGATGCTTGACGGATCTGTGACATTAGGTCGGTTTGAATAAGTAGAAAATTTCCAGCCTGCAGGATAGTATCAGTTTGAGGTGGGACTTCAACTTCTGTAAACATACGCGATAACGCGTCAGGTTTCACATTCTTGGAGCCGGGCCGGTAGGTTATGTGGAAGTTAAAGCGTGAGAAGAAAAGAGCCCACCTTGCTTGTCTGGGCCTGAGGCGTTTGGCGGTCCTGAGGTATTCCAAATTTTTGTGATCCGTGAAGATCAGTATTGGGTGTGTTGCTCCTTCCAAGAGGTACCGCCACTCTTCTAAAGCCAATTTGATTGCCAATAGTTCTCGGTCCCCCACATCATAGTTCCTTTCTGAAGGTCCCAACTTCTTTGAGAAGAAGGCCACAGGGTGCATTAGAGCCTTGGGTCCTTGGCGCTGGGACAGGATGGCCCCTACGGCGCTTTCTGAGGCGTCCACCTCCAGGATGTATGGAAGAGCGGGGTCAGGGTGCTTTAATAACGGAGCTGAGGTAAAAAGTCCCTTTAACTTGTCGAAAGCAGCTTGGGCTGCCTCTGTCCATTGAAAACGATTCTGTTTCTTGGTGAGCTGGGTGATGGGCATGATGATACCGGAGAAGTTTTTAATGAATTTTCTGTAGAAGTTAGAGAAGCCGACGAACCGTTGTACCCCTTTCTTATCAGTGGGAGGTGGCCAGGACGTTATAGCTGCGACTTTTTGAGGATCCATTGCCATACCTCCTGTAGAAATCACCAGTCCGAGGAAGTGGATGGTCTGCCGTTCAAATTCGCATTTCTCGGCCTTGGCATAGAGTCCATTTTGTCTTAGCCTCAGAAGGAGATGTTTCACATGGACACGGTGAAGATCTAAGGAGGCTGAGAAAACTAGGATATCGTCTAGGTAGACGATCATGAATAGATCTAGAAAGTCTCTGAAAATATTATTCACAAAATGCTGGAAGGTTGCTGGAGCATTGCATAATCCGAAGGGCATGACGAGGTATTCAAAGTGGCCAAAACGAGTCCGGAAGGCCGTTTTCCACTCGTCTCCTTCCCTGATTCTGATCAGATTGTAAGCACCTCGTAAATCTAACTTGGTGAATATTCTTGCAGAGCGGAGTCTCTGGAGCAATTCTGGAATCAGAGGCAAGGGGTAGCGATTTTTAACGGTGATCCGGTTTAGCTCTCTGTAATCCACACATGGACGGAGCGAATGGTCTTTCTTTTCAACAAAGAATATTCCTGCCCCGGCTGGTGATGTTGAGTGACGGATGAACCCCTTCTTGAGGTTCTCATTCACATAGTCTTTTAGGACTGCGAGTTCAGGCTCTGACAGAGGAAAGATCCTCCCAAATGGGATTTCAGCCCCTGGTAAAAGTTCAATCGGGCAATCGTAGGCCCGGTGCGGGGGAAGAGTATCAGCTTTCTGCTTGTCGAAAACATCCAAGAAATCATGGTACACGGATGGGACAAGGTCTTGGGATTCGGATACTGGTTTGAGACACCCAATAACTGGAGCTGTGTGGTGGAGGACCTGGAGACAGTTCTTGAGACAGTAGGAGGACTGAAAGACTACCTGGCCGGTTGTCCAGTCTATCTGTGGGTTGTGTGCTTGCAACCATGGCATTCCTAAAATGATCGGAAAAAGTGGTGAGGATATAACGTCCAGGCACAACAGTTCTTGGTGATTGGGTAAGATGTTGGCAGGCAAAGGTTGGGTTTCTTGGATGATAGGCCCAGATTTGATATTGGACCCATCAGCTAATCGGATGAATAGTTTATGTTGCTTCGATCGCAGCGGAATGTTGTGTTGCAGGGCAAAGGCACGGTCAATGAAGCAACTGCAGGCACCGGAGTCAATTATGGCCTGGATCTGAAGCACCCCTTCTGGAAGCTGTAGAGAGACAGGAACAGCAATGTGAGCCGTTCTTGCTAGAGTTAATGCATATCGATCAAGAAGAGGTGAGTCACACTTACGGGTCTTGTTGGGACACATATTGGCGTAATGACCGGCTCCCCCGCAGTAGAGACAGAGATTATTCATACGACGGCGTTGTTTTTCTTCCGGAGTCAAGGGTGCACGAAGCAAACCCAACTGCATTGGTTCTGGAGGTTCAGTGGTAGAAGCAGATAGTGGGGGTGTGGAGGTAGGTAGGCGACTGGGTACCCTGGGTAGCATCCACATGGGCCGATACTGGCTGGTCCTTTCGGATCTTCGCTCCCTCAGCCGGCGATCGATCTGAATGGACAGTTGAATTAGTTCTTCGAGGGAATCAGGGATCCCCACACGAGCTAGTTCATCCTTGAGTGCCTCCGAAAGCCCTAAACGGAACTGAAAACGGAGAGCGGCGTCGTTCCAATGTGTGTCGGTACTCCATCGTTTAAAGTCTGTAACATAGTCCTCCACGGGCCTACGACCCTGCTGGAGGGTGTGGAGGCTGGCCTCTGCTGTGGTAGTACGCTGGGGATCATCATACAGTTTGGCCATTTCATCCAAAAAAGAGTCCATGGTACCCAGCAAGGGACTGGCTTGTTCCAGTAAATGATGAGCCCAGGTCTGAGGTTCTCCCTGCAGTAATGAAATGATGAACCCCACCTTGGTACTTTCCAAAGAAAAGGTGCGGGGCTGAAGCAAGAAGTACAAATGGCAGGCATTCCTGAAAGCACGGAATTTGCTGCGGTCACCCATAAATTTCTCCGGAGCAGGAACTCGTGGTTCTGGGGGGTGGCACCACTACTGTGGGTGTAGAAACTGGAGTTGATGATGCAGGTGCTGTGGTCCGAGGTGCTGAGGTACTTGGAGAGAGAGACTCCACTCGCTGTTCAAGTCGTTGGTAGCCATCTTGCAGGCCCTGAACTGCTTGAGTGAGATTTGCGATCTGTTGACACAGAGCGTCCATAGCTGAGGCCCCCCTTTCAGACTCCATTTCTGGCTGGATTGTACTGTCACGTACCTTACAGCGGAGTCTGAAATGACGAGGGTGGCCTCTTGCACGGTCCCGGTCCTAGCGTCCCTGGAGGTTGAGACAGGGTTGCTAGGGCGGCGGAAGGGTGCAGGTGCCTGCTGGCAGGATCAGGAACCCAGAAGTCTTCGGAAGGAAGCTGAGGTGCTGATCCCCGGATGGATGCAAGAGAGGTCCAGCAGAGGAACTTGCAGGGTCAAGGCAGGCAGGAGTTGGCAACGTACTGGCAACGAGGTACACAATCGGCAGGCAGAGACGTGGTCAGGGACTGGCGGAGGTTGGCAACAAACTGGCAGCGGGGTACCGAATCAGGAGACAGAGCCGTAGTCAAGAGTCCAAGCCGGGTTCAATACAGGAAGCAAGGCAGGCAGAGATGTAGGGGTGATCCGAGGGGGTAGTCAAGGCAAGCAGAGGTTCAAGATCAGGGTCAAGTAAACAAGGCAACAGCAAGGGTTCAGGAATGAGCTGAGACAATCCAGCATTGATGCTAGTCTGCTGATCGTTTAAATAGGGCGCCTTGCGCCGTGATTCGTTAGTGTGCGAGCGTGCACGCGCTGACGTGCCCTCGTTCGTACGATCGCATTACGTGCGTGCCTAGTCCGGGGCTCGCTCGTTCTTATCGTACGTCCGGCTGGCACCCTGGAACGAGCGTTAGTGACGGTTCTCTGACACTCGGAGAGACGCTAAGGCTTCTATTCCCCGGTCTTCTTGGTACCCAAGAAGTCGGGGGGTCGGAGGCCGGTGATAGACCTGAAGAGATTGAACAGGCATATCCGTGTAGAACATTTCAAGATGGAGTCCTTAAACGCGGTCATTCTATCCGTTCAGCCGGGGGTTTGGATGGCTTCCATAGACCTTCAGGATGCATATCTTCATATACCTATCCACCCTCAGTTTCAGCCTTTTCTTCAGTTCAGAATAAGCGACCTACATCAACAGCACCCAGAACATTCACCAAAGTGCTAGTTGCGATCTTGGCTGCTCTTTGAGAGAAGGGGATTTGAGTACTACACTATTTGGACGATATCCCAATTCTATCACAGGACAGACAGACCTTGGTGATACATGTACAATTAGTCCTGGACACACTGATAAAGTTTGGTTGGCTAATCAACTATGCCAAAAGTCAACTTACGCCCACACAGGAGATAACTTACCTAGGAGCATTCTTCAACACTCCAGAAAGAGCAGTCTTACTCCCATCAGAAAAGATCTCTTCATTGATAGGGAAGGTGAAAAGAGCACTGGCGAGCCATTCCATGTCAGCATCACACTGTCTGAGCCTGCTCAGTTCCCTCTCTTCATGCATACCCATGGTGAAATGGGCCAGATGGCATCTACGGACTTTCCAGGTGGGTTTTTTATCACAGTGGAAGAAAAATCACCTAGATCAGAGGATATCAATTACGCCTGCAATTAAATCCAGCCTCTGGTGGTGGACAAGGCCATCCAACCTTCTACTTCACTGTCCCCTTGGTCCCATCCCATGGACTGTTCTGATGACAGACGCAAGTCAGTTAGGATGGGGGGCACATTACCAAGATCAGTTGGTACAGGGGAGATGGCAATTCGATGCAACAGAGGTAGTGTCAAACATCTTGGAGCTAAGGGCGGCTTGGTTGGCAATCTTGTCTCTAGCCACCTTCCTTAGGGGCAAATCCATCCTTCTACAGATGGACAACAGAGCGGCAGTGGCCTATGTCCAGAATCAAGGGGGAACGCACAGCAGGTCCCTCCTGAATGAAGTGACACCTATTCTGACATGGGCCGAGCGGAATTTAGTCAACCTACGGGCCTCATATATCCCAGGCCTAGAGAACCAGTTAGCCGATCAGCTTTCAAGATCTTTCAGCCACAACAACGAGTGGTCTCTGAATCCGAGGGTCTTCTCCTGGATATGCCAGCAATGGGGTACTCCCCAAATAGATCTATTTGCCTCCCCGCTCAATGCAAAGACACCGCTATTTTTTTCGAGATTCCCATCTCCGAAGTCAGCAGGGGTGGATGCCCTAACCCAACCATGGAACTTTCAGATGGCATATGCTTACCCCCCAAACCCCCTGATACTGAGGTTTCACCAACGCCTAACAACAGAAGATATCACAATTTTGGCAGTGATTCCGTACTGGCCCAAAAGACCGTGGTTCACGCTGCTAGTCAAGATGGCCCTGTGCAAACCGCTTCCCCTTCCGTGCATAGACAACCTTCTGTCTCAAGGCAAGTTCTGTCACCCACACCCGGAGATCCTAGACTTGAGGGCCTGGAAGTTGAACGGAAAGGGTTGGGCGAGCTAGGATGTTCGCATAATGTCATTCAAACACTACTACAGACCAGAAAATCATCTACGAATGCCACATAATATAGAATTTGGAGGAAGTTTACGGAATTGGCAGAGAGTAACCATTTTGATCCTCTAAATCCCAGAATCCAGAACATACTCCTTTTTTTACAAAGTGGATTGGACTTAGGTTTGGGCCTGAACACACTTAAGGTCCAGGTTTCAGCCCTTTCAGCTCTAACAGATACCCGGTGGGCACTAGACCTTCTTGTGGAACGTTTCTTGAAGGCAGTTTTAAGATTGAGACCTCCCAGGAAGACGCTATACCCCAAATGGGATTTTTTTTTTTTTTTTTTAGTTCTTTATTTATCATTTTTCATAGCAATACATTTCCCACAGGGGATTTTTCATAATACAAATCCACAATGGTATATAAAAATAAAATGATTATCCCCCACACCCTCCTAACCCCCCGCCCCCACCTACCCCCTACCCACCCCACCCTGCAGGACATTGCTCACAGAGGACACCTTCCTTCCTGGTCTCTCAGCTATGCAGAATAAATATCTGCCTGCTTATGCCTGACTGATAATCTCCTTTAGATAGCTCCAAGTCCTTTTAAACTTAATCCATACTGCCCATTTCCCTGAATGGTCCTCCTCCTCAGGTTCAGCTCCCCCTTGGTCCATACACTCGACATTGTATATTTCATTAAGGCCAAAAAGCCAATCTCGAGTGTAAGGGCTCGAGGTGGTCAGCCAATTTGACGCAATCTGTCTCTTGGCTACATCTAACATTATGGGGACTAGAGAGGATTTATAGCTCTTTACTGATTCCGAGGTCCCGTGGAAAAGACAGACCCACGGGTCCTCTGCTACTTCCCTCCCCGTGATGTCCTTTATCAATCCCAAGATTTTTTTCCAGTATATTTTGATGATGGGACACTCCCATTGTTCCTAAGGTTGAAACCCCCTCCAACAAGTATTTGACTTCGTCTTATCCATTTTGCTTACCCTGTCAGGGGTGGCGTACCATCTTCCGAGGCATTTATAATGAATTTCCGTTCTCCTGGTATCTACCGCTATATAATGAACCAGCCTCAAAATTTTATCTATCATAATTTTATTACATTGTGACCCCAAATCCTGCTCCCACCTTTTAATGTATGGAGGCACCTCCAGCTCCTGCTCTGTTCCCAAAATCCTATATATTTGAGTTATGACACCGCCTTATTGCTCCTTCGTACATAGCTGTTCAAACGGTCTGAGCTCCTCCATACCCCTGAGAGGTTTCGGTAGCCTCTCGATGAAGTGGGAGAGCTGGAGATACCTCCACCCATTCATAACCCATAACTCAGATTCAATACTTAGTTCCGAAAATGTGCGAATACGCCCCTTGTTTATGAAATTTTTTAATTGAATAGAGTCTTCTTTCAACCAATTCCCCCCCACCTCCCTCCTCCCAGGTTCAAAAAATAAGTTGTTTTTCATGTGTATCAGTGGTGAATTGTATGACCATTTATGCTGAGTGTGTACCATGTCCCAGTATTTAAAAGTGTTATACGTTAACAAAGATGTGTTCGTGCTAAGTGCTCTGAATTTTGGGGGGTTCCAAAGTGAGTGTCCTAAATTAGTATTACTCAATACGTGCTCGATATGGACCCAACGCTTATCAGATCCTTTTTTACACCATTCCGTGACCCGTGATAGCACTACAGAAATGTAGTACCTGTTGAAGTCTGGTAGAGCTATTCCGCCTTTTTTTTTCCCTCTACTCAGTATTGCGTAGGAGATACGTGTTTTTTTGCCACCCCAGACAGCTTCACTAATTAAATTCCTAAGAGCTTTTAAGTAATACCTTGGTAGTGGAATAGGCAACATCTGGAATTTATACAAAAGTCTAGGCGTTAGACTCATTTTGACCGCATTTACTCGCCCAAGCCATGAGAGGGGCCTAGTACAAAGTCTTCTCACTTCTTGCCTAGTCTCATTTAACAATGGGATAACGTTTTTTTGAAACAATTTTTTAAAAGTATTGGCTAGTTTAATCCCCAAATACTTAATTTCCCCTTTCCATGGGAAGGGGAAAACTGCGGCTAGATGCTCTTCTTCTTGCTTGCCCAAATTAATATTTAAACTTTTGGACTTCCTGGGGTTTATTTTAAAATTTGAGACGTCTCCATAATTTCTAATGATCCGGAGCACATTAGGGAGGGTTATTCTGGGGTTTGTAATGAAGAACAGAGCGTCGTCGGCGAATGTTTTAGTTTATGTTCATCTGTTCCAACCATTACACCCCTACAATCAGGGCTGTTACGAATAGTGGACAGTAGAGGTTCGAGAGACAAGACAAACAGGAGCGGGGAAAGAGGCAGCCCTGCCTCGTTCCATTGAACATCCTGAAAGGTTTTGAGATGGCCCCGTTGACTCTTATCACCGCTGCAGGGCTGCTGTAAAGAACCCTGACCCAGGAAATAAACCTCGGGCCAAACCCCAAGGCTTCCAGAGTGTTTGTCATGAACCCCCAGTCTACCCTGGCAAACGCTTTTTCGGCGTCGACTGACAGGAATAGAGCTGGGGGTCCGCCATGTTTGCAGAGTTCCAACAGCAGTGCCGCCCTCACCCCGTTGTCCCTACATTGTCTACCGGGTACAAAACCCGCCTGGTCCGGATGCACTAATACTGTCATTTTCCCTTTCAGTCTATTAGCTAACACTTTTGCATATAACTTGACATCTGCATTCAGCAGTGAAATTGGTCTGTAGCTTGAACACAACCTAGCATCTTTCCCTTCTTTCCGAATCAAGGTGATCGTGGCGGTCAATGCCTCGGCTACCATTCCACATCCAGGACCAAGTTCATTCCAGTACCGGCACATCCTTGGGACCAAAATATGTTTCATTTTCTCCAAATAAAAGGAGGTAAAACCGTCCGGGCCTGGACTTTTTCCCTTCGGGGAGTCCCTCAGGGCGGCTAGTATTTCCTCTTCCTCAATGGGTTTATCTAGGAGGTCCCTATCCTCAGAAGGCAGCCCCACTAATCCCGCTCCTTTTAAAAATTCCTTGCCCCTATCTAGTCGGGCACTATCCCCCGCCCCCTGTTGCCCTATCGAGTACAGGTCACCATAGAACTTTTTGAACTCGTCTGCTATAGCAACGCTAGTGACTATTGCTTCCCCTCCTTTATTAAATACTTTATCAATAAAGTTCCTGCTTCTTTTTTTCCTTATAAGTCTAGCCAGGTGTTTGCTGGACTTAATAGCCCAATAGTAGTTATTCCTTGTCATAACATTTGTAGCTCTCTTAGCCTCCTGCTCCATCATGTCGTTTAACTCCTCCCTCTTAGCAACTAATAGATGATAACAGTCCTGGTCCTGACCCTTTGCTTTTTTATGTGCTTGCTCCAAGGAAAAAATTTCCTCTATCAGCTTTCCTCTTTCTTCTCTTTTCTTTTTTTTCAAACCTGCTCCTATTGAAATAAGGATCCCCCTGATGAAAGCTTTGTGTGTTTCCCATAATATGGACGATGACACATCCCCTGTGTCATTAGATTTAAAGAAAAACTCCACCTCATCCTGGAGTCGCTCTACCACCTTAGGGTCCCTTAACAGGTCTTCGTTCAATTTCCACGAGAAGGGACGCCCCTGCACTTCTGGGATCTTCACCCTCATAGTGACCGGAGAGTGATCGGAGAGGGACATTATTTCTATTCCTGTTTCTTCGACCCATTCCAGTAAACTATGGTCAACTATGGTCAACAAAAAAATAATCTAATCTGGAGTAGGTCCCGTGCACAGGGGAGAAGAAGGTGAAATCTCTCTCCTTGGGGATGTTGTAGTCTCCACACATCCATTAACTGGCAAAAATGCAGCTTCCGCCTAATTGCCCCTAATGATACCTTCCCTATCCCCTGGACACGGGACGTACCATCCAGGTCAGGGTTGAAGCAAAAATTTAAATCCCCTCCCAGAACTACCTCCCCCTCCCTAAAATCCGACAACTTCTTCATTACTTGTCCCAAGAAAACCGTGGGCTTTCTATTCGCTAGTGTAATCACCCTAGATCCGATATTACCTTTTAAAAAAATATAACGGGGTCTATATAAAGGGTCTATCAATCTATCCCTTAGTGAAAAATTGGAAGCCTTTGAAAACCCTATGGCAACTCCCTTCGACCCCGTCAGGAGAGTCACCATAAAGCCATTGAGGAATCTTAGGAGAAAATAACCTAATTCTAGTGTCCAAGGTCAGGTGTGTCTCTTGTAAGAAAACTATATCACCACGCAGGTGATCCAGTTCCCCTAATATTTTATGTCTTTTTCTGGGCGAGTTTAACCCTTTCACATTGTAGGAGATAAATCTAAGCTCTGGCATGTCTATAAACCAGCCGTTCTACCTGTCGGTAAAATTCCATTCTCTCACTGATCAGTCAACTCCGGCCATGTTGATTAGAAGTCAGATTTATTACAAATGTACCGGTACATAGGGATGAACTCTGTTCATAGCAAGGAATTTCAGCAGAGCCACCCAGAACCCTTTTACACACGTCATTTTATAGCAGTATTTGGCAAGCTACCATTGGCTAAGGCACACTGGTGACTCATGGTGCATCGTCAGCTTTATTGTCAAAAACAGTGTCCTTTACACAATATGGCCTAATATGGTAAACTTTTGCTAGTTCTTTAAAGGGGTTGTAAAGGTAATTTTTTTATTTTTTAAAAATAACAAACATGTTATACTTACCTTCACTGTGCAGCTCGTTCTGCACAGAGTGGCCCCGAACCTGCTCTTCTGGGGTCCCTCGGCGGCTGTCTCAGCTTCTCCCCGCAATAACTAACCACCTTAATGCGAGCTCCCTCGCATGGTGGTTAGTTATTGCGGGCGCGCTCCCGTGATACAGCCGGCGGCTATAGCCGCTCGCTGTATCACTCGGCCCCGCCCCCCAGCGCGCCGTGTCATTGGATGTGATTGACAGCAGCGCAAGCCAATGGCTGCGCTGCTTCCAATCCATCCACTGTAGCCAATCAGCGGCCAGGCTGAGCAGCAGAATCGAGGTCGTGAACGAGCAGCCGAATTTTGAGGGGTCAGGTAAGTAAAACGGGGGGGCTGGGGACGGCGGTATTGTTAGTAGTTTTTTCACCTTAATGCATAGAATGCATTAAGGTGAAAAAATTTTTACCTTTACAACCCCTTTAAATATTGTTGTAGGTGATGGTCGGAACTAAGCAGATTGCATAAACAGTCAGCGCCATTTTAGCTAGGAAAAAAGCATATAAGGAACAAGGCAAATATTGATATCACTTGTAATTCTTTGCATATTTCTTATCATTCCCTCCTCTGATATCTATATTTGCTTCCTCAATTTATTACTTCAATGCAGGTCCGTTCTACAACTGGGTTTTCAGACCTTAGCAAGTCCTTGACCTTGGCAAGTCCAGGCCATTTCCCAAACCAACCTTCAAGCCAATTTGTGAATGGATCATCAGTACCTGGGTTTTCCGCTAATTCATTCGATAAAGCTGTCAATCCTTCGAGGGCTCTAGTCACGGTTCCTCCAGGAGCTGTAATGTTAGAAATAAAAGGTGCACCACATAAAACCAAACATTTTACAGACCCCCTCCTCTTTCTGCTAGGATCATATCTAATGCCATCCTATTCTGCCATGCCGTCAGAGAGGTAGGGGCTAATTGCTCTGTCAATCTCTTAACTGCATCCCTGGTGTAGTTTACAAACCTTTGTTGGTTATAAATTTATATATATATATATATATATTTTTTTTTACTGTCACCCACCAGAGAAGAGACTCAAATCCAGCTGCCACTTGGTTCCTAGCCTTAAACTCACTCGGCACTCCACGCGGAACCCCAATCTCATCTATGTAGATCTGAGGGTCAAAAGACCCCCACAGGAGAGGTGTCCCTTCTGCTCCTCCAGTGACCCTTCTTCCTAGGGGACTCTGACAGTAAGCGCAGAGGCATTGCCAGCTGTACCAGGGCACAATCCCCTCGGGAATTGGCTGGGATGCTCGCTCTGAGCCTCTTGTCTTCGCATAACCACCAGACGTCCGCCCTCTGGGTGTCATGCTCAACCCAGTTGTCACCTTCTCCCTTTGCAATTTTGTTAATCCTCTTCATGCAGTAGTCATCCGGTAAAGACCCCAAATCTTTTTTTTTTATCCAAAAGCACGTTTTTATTGAGAAGAAAACATATAGAAAAACATACCGACATTACATTTGTATTCAATATAACAATTTACCTTGAATGACATCATAAATGGCTGTACCGCGATTTGTATATATAATCTAGCATTTCCTGAGACAATAAACAATTTATCTACTTGGCTTGTAGACATCTTAATACCCCCTTTTATTATACGTTTTTTTTTTTTTGTTTTTTTTCTTTTTTTTTTTTTTTTTTTTATTGTGTATTATTACTTTTATTAAATCATTAGTTAACATCCCCCAGTATCTCACAGTGGATATGATAAGAAGGCAAAATATACACTGGTATATACATCTGGAAAAAAATGATTTCGACAGTATGACATATGATATCTCACATACCCATACCCAACAGTCTGCCCACAACCAGATCCACCGGGGCGAGCCCAGGGACATTTAGCCAGGATCCCCAAATTTTCTCAAATTTCTGTGGGCAACCTCTGTGTTGGTAAATTATTTTTTCCTTTCGCAGGAGTTCCCCTATAGCATTAATCCACTCTTTATGAGCAGGAGGCTCTTCTGATATCCAATGTGTCATTATTAGTTTCCGTGCCATAAACATAACTCTAGTAATTGCCACTCTAGTACTTTCCTCCCATCCCAGCTCATCTATTACATTAAGCAAGCAGTGTTTTGGATCAGTGGGCATCGTAACCTGAAATACCCTGTTAACGGTGTCCACCACCCCCCTCCAATAGAGATGGAGCTTTGGGCACCTCCACAGTAGGTGGATCAGGTCCCCATGTTCCCTTTTACATCTGGTACAGAGTGGAGTGGGCCGAAGGCCCATAACATGCAATCTATGGGGGGTATAGTAAACTCTAAGAATGATATAAAGTTGTGTCAGTCTCTGTGTGACGTTTAGAGAGCAAATAGGTACCGCCTGCAACACCTCCTCCCATTGATCTCCGTCAAGAGGACCAACCTCTTTCTCCCATTTTGTCCGCATACCCAAAGGATGTTTACTTAGAAAGCTCTGTAGTAGCATACTGTAACATTGAGAAATAAATCCCTTAGTGTTGGTAACCCCTGCAATCAAATTAAACAGAGGTGTGGGTGAGGTGATCCACTCTGAGGACTTACTCTGAGCCACCACAGCATGTTTCAATTGCATGTAGTAAAACTGCATGGACTGTGGTAACCCAAAGATCTCCCGCAGAGCCTCAAATGTGTGCATTTTCCCATTTTGAAAGATCTGTCTGATATATAGCACTCCATATTTCCTCCACTGCGCCCCATGTTGAATCTTGGCTATCTCTGGGTACGTAGCATTAAACCATATTGGGCTGTAATCTGTATACCCTGTCACTCCCTGTATATATTTGGTCTTGGACCAGATTTTATGAATTAGATCATAGGTCGGGTATTGCTTATTTGACTTAGCAAAATCCAGCGCCTCCAAAGCCATCGGAACAGAGTCTCTTTTTACTGTGTGTAGCATCACCATTTCAGAGGAACTACACGTAATTCTCTCTTTCTCTGTGTTTGTGTGCATTAAACCTATTAATTGCTGCAGCTGCGCAGCTACATAGTAGAGCCAGGGATTGGGAAGGGCAAGCCCACCCTCATCCTTAGGACGCTGGAGATGTTCAAGTTTAATCCTGGGTGCCCGGCCTTTCCATATAAGTAATCTAAAGAGGGAATTGATAATTCTGAACGTCTTTAAGGTCACTACCATGGGTGTGTTATGAAGTACGTATAAAAGTTGGGGCATTAAAATCATTTTTATCAGATTCACCCTGCCTGCAACCGACAGACAGAGCGAATTCCATGTTTTAATCCGTTCTCTAAATTTTTGTAGCAGTGGGGAAATATTTAATCTAGCGTAATCTCTGATCCTAGGTGTCACCTGGATCCCCAGGTATCTGAACGAAGTAGTCAGGGGTACCATGTTATTGTCCGGAGGGACCCCCCCTTCATCAATGAGCATTAGAGAGGATTTGGTCCAGTTAATCTGGAGTCCCGAGTATCTACCGAACTCCACTATGGTGGTCATGGCTTCTGTGAGAGATTTGTCTACGTCTCCAAGCAGGATCATGGTATCGTCCGCATATAACATCAGTTTTTCCTGCTTGTCTCCGTATCGAAATCCGACAATGTCAGGGTTAGCCCTTACTTTAATCGCGAGGGGTTCTATGGCTAATGCAAAAAGCAGGGGTGACAAAGGACACCCCTGCCTCGTGCCTCTCCCTAACTTAAAGGTGTATGACATAGCTCCCGACGCCCGAATAGCCGCTTGCGGGTTGTGGTACAACAAGCGCACCCATGATATAAATACTTCTCCGAACCCGAAACGCTCAAGGACTCCCCACAAGTACTCCCACTCAACGCTATCAAAGGCCTTCATAGCGTCCAGTGATAGCAAAGCCCTTTGCCCCACATTGTCGGCCGCAGATTGCATATTAAGATAGAGCCTTCTCAGGTTAACCGCTGTAGACTTATTAGGCATGAACCCTGCCTGATCTGGGTGAATAATACTTGTGATGGCGCCGTTTAATCTCAGCGCAAGGACCTTGGCTAGAAGTTTAATATCACTCTGTAATAATGATATGGGCCTATAGGAGCCAGGGTCTGTCGGGTCCTTTCCCGGTTTCAGTATGAGTACTATATTCGCCGTGGTCATAGAGGGGGGCAGCCTCCGTTTCTCCCGAGCCGCATTGAAAACCATTAGCAATTTAGGCAAAAGTATTTCCGCGTATTGTTTATAGATCTCTATAGGTATCCCGTCCGCTCCGGGGGCCTTACAATTTGGGAATGCCGCCAAAGCCGTCTGTAGTTCTTCTATAGTGAGGGGGGCATCTAGAGCCTCCCTTTGGCTATTGGTGAGGTGTGGGAAGTCAATGTCCTGTAGATAGTCCACAAGTTCCTCCGGGGTATATTGCCCCGTTGGAAGGTATAGACCCTCATAGAATTTAGCCAATTCTACCAGTATAAGGTCAGGGGAGCTCACCAATCTACCCTCAGATGTTTTAATGGCTCCTATTGTCGGTGAACGCTGTTGGGAGTTGGCTATCCTCGCCAGGAGACGTCCAGTACTCTCACCTTCCTCATAGAACGCCAGCCTGGAGAAGAACAGCTTTTTCTCCGCCGTTGAGGACAGCAGCCGCTCATAAGCAGATTGAGCTGACTGCCATGCCTCTCTGGCGGAGTCGGTCGGGGTACGCACATAGGACTCCTCCAGGGCCCCTACCTGTCTTTCAAGTTCCTCCTTATGCTCTGATGAGTTCTTCTTTACCTTGCCTATTTCTAAAATGAGCAACCCTCTCATATAGGCCTTAAAAGCGTCCCACTGTTCCATCGGGGACTGTAAAAATTCCCGGGCGTTCAAAAATTCCCCCATGCTCCGCTCCGTCTCCCCGTGAGTTAGAAATAGTTTCAGCCAGAAGGCGTTGAATTTCCATGGGACTCTAGGGAGCCCAAATTTCGGGGATATAATCAGGCTAATCACTAAGTGTGAGTGGTCTGAGACACTACGGGGTTTATACTGCACTTCTGAGACGGACGGGAGCATGGCGAGGTTACCCACAGCCAAATCAATTCTAGACAACGTCCCGTGGGTCTTGGAGAAACAAGAGAACTGCCTTTCATTCGGATTCCTCAGTCTCCATATATCTACCCACCCAACCTCATTAATCAATCTAAGCAATGGAGAGTCTCTCTGCGTCACAGGGGCCCCCAAACAGGGGTGCCTGTCCACAGAGGGACTCAACCAGCAATTAAAGTCCCCCACTATCAGCAACGGCAAATCCGGTCGGCTCTCTAAATAAGTGAGCAATAGCCGGAGAACAGCCGCCGTGAACAGCGGGGGCACGTATACACAAGCCAATATACAGTTCAGCTTTCCAATTCTGCAATGTAAAAATACATATCGTCCCTCATCATCTACGCATACATCAAATTCCTGAAAATCTACAGAGTTATGGATCACTACACTCACCCCCCTTGAGTACGAGGTGTGAGTGGAATGATAAGCTTTCCCCACCCATGCATACCTGAGACAGCACCTGGTTTCGGCCGTTAAATGGGTCTCCTGCATGCATAAAATCATAGGGTGGTATTTTTTCAAACATGTGGAAATCATCATACGTTTAAGGGGGAGCTCAAACCTCTTACATTCCAGGAAATTATTGGCAGTTCAACCATTGGGCAAACCTAAGCATGACTTCAGGGGTTGGGACCACTTAAGAGTCTCGTTCAGATTTCCCCCCGATATACTTGAATCATCAGGGGCAAAAGTGGTTGGGGGAGCTTCCCCCAAAAAAAAGAAAAAAAAATGCTGGGGTCTTTGACTTTTCCCGTTGTGTCCAGCCAGGAAATTCAAGCTTGATTGTAACTTCAATGACCACGGTGATGAAAGTTAGTAAGGTGCGGTACTTCCAGTAAGGATCTCCTCGGTAGCAAATATCTCGGTATGAGTAAAAAAACTGTGGTAAAAAAAAAGCAACAAAAACCAAAAGCCAGGCTGTCAACCGGACAAGCCCATGTAAATGGTAATGAAACCTAGGCCAACGTGGCCTTCTCGATTCATCTCTCACTTGGAAAGGACGCATTTTCTCTTGCCTACTTCACAAGATAGCTCACTGAACGCGTAGCAATATCAAGGCTCCCAGCAGCATAAGGCAGAAACATTCCCCCAGGCAAAGGAATGTGGGTAGTGTACACTGCAGGATCGAGAGGGGAATGTCCACATTCTTCAAAGGACAATAAGTGAGCTGCAAACAATCTTACTGTGATTCAGCAGTATAGTTCTCCAGAAGTCATCTACCTCGGTATACCTCAGGCAGGATCGTCTCCTTCTTCTCTGGCTCGGCGTCTTAGGGCCTGTTCGTTGCGGTCCAACCACATGGCTGCATCTTGTGCTGATTCAAAGAAATGGGCCTGTCTGTCGGCGGTCACTCTAAGCTTGGCCGGGTACAGCATGGCATAGGGAAGCTGCAGAGCTCTTAGGCGCCTTTTCACATCCGAGAATTTAGCTCTGCGTTTTTGGACCTCAGCTGAGAAGTCGGGGTAAAACGACACTCTGACCCCATTCACCTGGACATTAGCTTTCTCCCGTGCATGCCTTAGAACTGCTTCTCTGTCTCGGTGATGCATAAGCCGGGCAAGGATAGGTCTGGGGGGGGGCTCCCGGTTGTAGTGGGCGGCCTGGCGTGCGGTGCGCCCTCTCCACCGTAAAGAATGGGGAAAAGATTTCTCTTCCAAATATTTCGACTAGCCAGTTTTCTACAAATGTTGTAACATCTCTTCCTTCTGTTTTCTCTGGCAGACCTATAATGCGTATGTTATTGCGTCTCAAGCGATTTTCGATATCATCTGCTCTATTGTTAGTGTCTTTAGCAAGTTGATAGGCCGCATGTGCCTCCCGAGCAACTGGCGGGAGTTGGTCTTCTATGTCACTCACTCTGCTTTCCACTGCAGTTGTACGCTCTCTGATCTTTTGCAAATCCTGTCTCAACAGGGATACATCCTCTCTCAACCCACCAAATTGCTCTTTAAGAGTGTTCACAGACGCTGTGCAGACATGCACAGCTCTGAGTATATCAGCTAGAGTTGGTTGTTCAGATTCTTCTGTATCAGTGTCTATGTGGAGTGAGGAGGGCCTCTCAGCAGCAGCGTCTGTTTCTCCCTGCATGTCAGTGTGCAGTGAACTCAGCTCTCCTGGCCTGCGATCCTCAGCATGAGGCAGTTCAGCAGAACCCCCTGCGCTATGATCCTGGGGCCCCCCCAGCTTTTGAGTATAGTATAGCATGTCCCTTGGGTACTCCTTACCCTGTAACTTCTGGGTCTTCTTATTAGCTGCCTCTCTGGACTTCTCAGTACCTCGCGGTGTGCGCTGTGCCAGGGCCGCGGCGGCGCCATCTTGGATTTCGGAGGTCATTTCTTCCTCCTTTTTTTTTGCTTTCCCCCGGGTGCACAAAGCCGGTGGTTGATCCAGGAGGGTAAGTGAGTCGGTAGCCAGCTGGATAGCCGTTTTTTAGCTCTGGATCGCTGCTGGGAGAGGATCGGTGAGCTGTGCTGGAGAGGAGCTGTGAGACACACTTCTTCTCACATGCCGGTCTTGGCCACGCCCCCAAAGACCCCAAATCTTTGCCACTCTCATTCCCCGGAAGTGCAAAGCAAGCAAAGTTGCCAGGGTATGCCGTGACAGCAGGGGGTATCTGAGGTCTCTGAACCTGGGGAAACAATAAACTTAATGTGTGACAGGGAGTGTTGGTGTCAGGTTTGTATGTTTTTTGATATAGCTTTAGCATACACCCTAAACCATCTGGATCTGTATTGTTATTTAAGGGAAAAGGCACTGTTAGCAGTATAGATTAACCATTCAAGCCATTCATTCTTATCCTGGTATCCTGTTTCTAATGTTATAGCTTCTTCCACTGTGAGATTGGTGAATCTCACTGTGGATCCTAATACCTCTACTTTAAATCGGTCCTCATTATCTAATTATTTCTTCTTGTTTGTCTCATTCTTTTGTTTGACTTCAATTTTCCCAAAGGGTCAGTTCCTGATATCCAAGCTCCTATACGATATAACCTCTGATCTTCTAGTTTTGGGTCCTTCAGGGAAATCAATATATATTGCAATTCTTTGGTTCTGTACAGGGAAAGTGGGGCCGCTTTAGTTATGGTTAATCTATTCTTTAAATCTCCTGCTGCTGGGATCTCATATCCCCAATCCTGGGCTGCAGTTGTCCACATGCCTGAATCCCAAATAGTACACCTGGTAGTTCCAGCCAGGTAGCACACGTATTTATCTGCCCAGGTCAGTTTACTTGCTTCTACCTTATCTGCACAATCTGTCATCTGGCAGAAATCCACCTGTATAGTACTGGTGGTTCCTTCAACAAAGGTGAGGTTCAATGCTCTTCCTGTCTCTTCCCAATTGATTGGTTCCACTATCCTCCCGTGTCTCCTACCTCCCCATATAGAGGCCTCTCCTAGAGTCACCAATACTCCCACGAGGAACAAAATCCCTACCATCCTATCTGAAGTGAGGGGGGCCTAGATAGGGCCTTTTCTTCACCAAGGTTGAGACAAGCAGACCTTTTATCTGCCTCCCTTTGTAGTTGGACTTTCCCCCTCCTTCAGTCTTTCTGTCCCTACTCTGCCTATATTTACCTTTTTACAGTGGGATTGGTGAATCCAGATACTCCTTTCAGCAATTCTTACTGCAGTGGGAGTAGTAAGGAGTACTTGATATGGCCCGTCCCACTTAGGGGAATGCCAATGCCAATGCTTCTTTTTGATCACCTTGATGAGCACCCGATTTGTACTTTGTCTTCTCCTATGGGCTCTCCTTCTGGAATGGAACACTCTTGGTTAATTTGTTTCTGTTTTAATAACCTTGACATGTATTCTGCTAAGGTTCTTTCCCCTTCCTCTGTGTGGGTTTCATTTGGTAATAAAGGTATTTTATAAGGTCTACCATACATCATTTCAAATGAACTCAGCCCCTCTTTAGTGAGGGTGATGTGCATGCTTAAAATAGCTAGTGGGAGACAGTACACCCAATTTTTTCCTGTCTCTTCCATAGCCTTTTTTTAGCTTGCTCTTTAATATCCCATTATGTCTTTCTATGAGCCCTGCTGACTGAGGGTGATATGCACAGTCATTCTTTACTTCTATACCCATCACTTCTGTTAGGTGTTTTATGATCTGATTTCCAAAATGTGAACCATTAGCACTATAAATCTTCTCTGGTATCCCAAATTGTGAAATAATATCTTTTAGTAAGGCTTTGGATACTGTTAAGGCATCAGCACTATATCTCTACCTATGTGGTCAATGCATCAATGATTTCCAAACAATATTTCTTCCTTTTCACATTTGTCTAATTCAATAACATACATGCAAATGTGTTGGAATGGATATTGCGGTGTGGGGAACTTCCCTTTCCGTGGTCTTATGCCTCCCTGAGCATTGTGTCTTGCACATATGCATTGAGAACAAAAAGTTTTTTTTTAGTAGTTTGTGAAACCATAGGCTGTACATTCCTTATTTAACATCTCAGTCATCCCCCTGTTTGACACATGAGTTACTCCATGTGTCAATACTGCTGCATACCTAAATAAGGATTTTGGCAATACCAGCTTTCCTTCAGGTGATGTGTAGATGTTATCTATTATTGTGCAACCTTTTGTTTTCCGATATTGTTTCTCCCCAGGGGATATATTCTGCTGTATATCAGTAAGGACTGTATGATCTATCTCTATGATTTCCTGTTCTGTCATGTGTCACTTCTGCATATCCAGTTACACTTGTGCCATCTGGATTTTTCGTACTGGAGCCATCAACAAAAAGTGTTATGTCAGGGTTAGATAACGGTACCTCCCCTTTATGATTATAACATATCAGGGATGGGGATGCCCAGACTGTTACAAAAGTCCTGGGTCTCTTCCAAGTATCTCATCCTGCATGATCTTCCATCCTCTATTACTATCAGGGATGTTAAGTGAGGTTGTCTCAAAAGTATTGTCATACAGGAAAGGTGTCGTGCTGGGCTCAAATGTATGGACCAACGGGGCGCGGTCAGTATTGAATACCCAGAAATCCAAGCTCTACAAAAATTTGATCATGCCCCAAAAAGACATCATTTGTTTCTTTGTTTCTGGCTTCGGCACCTGGTGGAGGGCTCAAATTCTCTCCTCATTCAGGTGTCGACCTTCTTTTGAAATATTATACCCTAAGTATTTGACCTGCTGTTGCCACAACTGGAGTTTAGTTTTATTTACCTTATGCCCTTGGTATAACTGCCTGGTTAACAGCTTGTAAATCCTGTACCATTCTATTGCAGGGGCTATACCCTCCTCTGCTTCCTTCTTAAGGGGGTATCTCCTTCATCACCTTGCACAAAAACCTTTACTTTCACATTTTTTCCATCACTTTCAAATACTTCTCAGAATGATTAACATATTGCAAAACATCTAAAACTGATGCAGTTCAGTAAGTAACCAAGTTTTTAACAATGTAATCCTTATGATCCTGTTTTAATCCGTTAACAAAAGCTATCTTTAGCTGTTGTTGATATGCACTATTCACATCCTCAGCTTTGGGGAGCCCAGAGAACACTTTAAAAACTTCTCGTTGTTTATTTAGATAATCACTGACACTTTCCTTGTCTTCCGTTACAGTCATATTAATCTTTTGCCAGTCAGTTCGTTATACCCATCGGAGATTGCATCTCTGATAGAAGGCAGTCAATCTGTCTGTCAAATCTTTGCTATCAAGGGCCACTATTCCCCATGTCTCTGTTTTTTTCCCTTGAGTTTAGAATACAAGACTGGTAATTCTACTCTCGAACTTTGCCAGAATCTATATAAAACAGCAAACAAAGTCTAAACTCTCCAAACAGGAAATAAACATATATATATATATATATATATATATATATATATATATATATATATATATATATACACATACACACACACATATAAAACAACTTATACCTTTACCTTATTTACCAAAAAGTACAGTTGGTCAAAACAAACAGTATTCTTAATGTTCTGATCAGAATTTTTTTTTACACACACTCACACAAAAGAGGAAGTGCACTTGGGTGTCCGTGAGGGGGGTAGAGGAGTGAGTGAGTCCAGTTTTTTTTTTTTTTAAACCACAAGTTTGCAGCCAGGACAGATCATAAAGCAGGCCTTTTATTAACCTGTAAACCACCAGACTAGCAACCCTTGGATCACAGAAAAGCAAAAATATAAGACTCCCCACACAAAGTTAGCAGTAATGTTAAACATGAGGAGGAAAGAGCGAGAGTTAGTCTCATGATTTAACAAATGCAGCAAAAGGAACAGTGCAGGAAATGTTGCTCTCGAGAGAAAAAGAGAAAAACAATTTTTCCTTGGGGGGAAGTGTTTCTGATCAAGTTAGATTGATTCCTGCTCGTACATTCACTTCCTGTTTGTCCCAACCACCACTCAGTTAGAAAAAAACCTGAAATGGCCCCTGTGACTCTCTGTAATCTATCCATATTACGTGTAGTCACTATTCACAACAATTATCAATCATCTATCATCTTTCGGTACCTTAAATTTTTTGTAATCTGTCTCAGACAGCGGGCTACGTCTATTTACCATAGGCAACGTCCCCAAGTGCCTCTGTCTTCGGCCCCTGTGTCACTTAATCGACTTACAGTGCCAGAATACTTAATAAAAACTCAAATCACCTCAAGTAGAAGAGAAAAGAAAAGAAAAGAAGAGAAAAGAAAAAAATATGTCTTACCTTTCACAGACTCGGAGGACTGGATCAGAAGTCCAGGAGTAGAAGTCAGGTGTGGATCCCGGAACCGACCAGCCTCTTTTTACCACTTAACTTGAGTGGGAGGACCTAGGTCTCGGCGAGAGGGAGTCTGATACTCACCGATATTTT
The DNA here is from genome assembly GCF_042186555.1 of Aquarana catesbeiana. Taxonomy (NCBI): domain Eukaryota; kingdom Metazoa; phylum Chordata; class Amphibia; order Anura; family Ranidae; genus Aquarana; species Aquarana catesbeiana. The sequence goes on from NC_133332.1 coordinate 34,467,779, forward strand.
GGACGGAACCGTTCGATCCACCACCTAATCCTTACTTCCGGCTCGAAAGGACCATGATGTCGGTAAAATTCCATTCTCTCACTGATCAGTCAACTCCGGCCATGTTGATTAGAAGACAGATTTATTACAAATGTACCGGTACATAGGGATGAACTCTGTTCATAGCAAGGAATTTCAGCAGAGTCACCCAGAACCCTTTTACACACGTCATTTTATAGCAGTATTTGGCAAGCTACCATTGGCTAAGGCACACTGGTGACTCATGGTGCATCGTCAGCTTTATTGTCAAAAACAGTGTCCTTTACACAATATGGCCTAATACCGTAATTCATGCTCCTCCTAAGCACATCCTGCAGTGACCCCCTCCCCCACCCCCCCCCACATCCACCCCCCTTCCCTCCCCCACCCCCCCTTCCCTCCCCCACCCCCCCCACATCCACCCCCCCTTCCCTCCCCTTACCCATACTCATCCCCCCATCACCTCCCCCCTCCCATCCCCCTCATCCCCCACCTTCCCCCCCACCCTCCCCCCCATTGGCAAGAATATCACCCCGAGCCCACAGGCATGGAACTGCTCCCATTCCAAACTACAGGACTCCTCCCCCGAGGTGTAGCTCCAGCGCCGGCATCCCGCCCCCCCACCCCTAAGTCCTCCTCCCCTTTATGATTATAACATATCAGGGATGGGGATGCCCAGACTGTTACAAAAGTCCTGGGTCTCTTCCAAGTATCTCATCCTGCATGATCTTCCATCCTCTATTACTATCAGGGATGTTGGGAACCCCCAGCTATATTTGAGATTTAATCTCCTGAGTTGATCTAGGATTGGTCTCATCTGTCTTCTCCGCGCCAGAGTTCACACTGATAGGTCTGAAAATATCTGCAGATCCTTATTTTCAAAACTTATTGGGGGAGCCCCCTTTAGGTTCTTCCAAATTCTTTCTTTGTCCTCAGACAGATGAAATTTGACGATAACGTCTCTTAGGATTTCTTGTTTTATATGGGGGGGCCTTCTTATTCTATGTACTCTATCAATCCGTAAGACTTCTTCTTCTCGCCTGCCCAGAATAGGGTTGAAAATCTTCTTCATCTTTTCCCCCAGATCCTCGTTTTGTTGTTCTGGGATAAATCTAATGCGTAAATTTTGTCGCTGGCTTTGGTTCTCTTGTTCTTCCAATCTAAATGCCAATGTACGATTTTCATCCCGCATTTTACTGACCTGATCTTTTAAGTCCGAGATTTCTTTAGCTTGAGTCCCTGAGACCTCTTCTACCTCCTCCACCCGGCGGAGGAGGTGTCCCATGTCTGCTCGGACATTTGAAATTTCAGCTTTAATCACGTTTTCTAATTTGGTGAACATTTCACTCAGGTCTGTTTTACTTGGTACCAGGGCCATTATTCTTTGTTCATCTGCGGCACTCCAAGCGGACGCGCCCTCAAAGTCCAGCTCTTCACGGGTTCTGTCCCCCTGTCCCCCTTTTTGTTTCTGTTGTTCTTTCTTCTTATCCTTTGTTCCTGATTGTTTCGCCTCCATTCCCGGGCTTTTTGCGCTTACTTCTTTTAAAATTTTTTGAATAGAGCTGGTATTTAGGCTCTCGCTCGTGTTCTGGGGTTCAGTTGTTCGCGATGAGCGATCTCTCATGCTTCCCCTTCCTGCCGGCAGTTTACTCCTCATTATAATTGGGTGGGAGAGGGGCAATCACGGTCAGTACCTCCAGGTGCTTCTCTCTTTCACAGTCCCCTTTCCACCCCAAGCCGTAAAACCGAGAGAAGGGCTGCTCACACAAATGCTATGTACAAAAAACGCACAATTTCCTTATCCAGCCCAGACAGTTGTTTATACTAGATATAAATGGGGGTCTCTTGCCCCCGTTCCCCTTGCAAGTTCCCTGTCTTTAGTTGTAAGACCAGACGCTAGTTGGGTAAGGAAAACGCCCTGCTTGCCAGCATTAGCAACTCGGAGGGGTGAGGCGTATAATGGAGACAGTTCATATAGACCCACAAGTTATCAAGTTAACTGACCACTAGGGATGAGCCGAACACCCCCTGTTCGATTCGCACCAGAACATGCGAACAGGAAAAAAATTCGTTCGAACACGCGAACACCGTTAAAGTCTATGGGACACGAACATGAATAATCAAAAGTGCTAATTTTAAAGGCTAATGTGCAAGTTATTGTCAATAAAAGTGTTTGGGGACCTGGGTCCTGCCCCAGGGGACATGGATCAATGCAAAAAAAAGTTTTAAAAACGGCCGTTTTTTCAGGAGCAGTGATTTTAATAATGCTTAAAGTCAAACAATAAAAGTGTAATATCCCTTTAAATTTCATACCTGGGGGGTGTCTATAGTATGCCTGTAAAGGGGCGCATGTTTCCCGTGTTTAGAACAGTCTGACAGCAAAATGACATTTTGAAGGAAAAAACTCATTTAAAACTACCGCGGCTATTGCATTGCCGACAATACACATAGAAGTTCATTGATAAAAATGGCATGGGAATTCCCCACAGGGCAACCCCGAACCAATATTAAAAAAAAAAATGATGTGGGAGTCCCCCTAAATTCCATACAAGGCCCTTCAGGTCTGGTATGGATATTAAGGGGAACCCCAGCCAAAATTTAAAAAAAAAATTGACGTGGGGTTCCCCCTAAATTTCATACCAGACCTGAATGGTATGGATTTTAAGGGGAACCCCGCGCCCAAAAAAAAAAAAAAAAAAACGGAGTGGGGTCCCCCTAAAAATCCATACCAGACCCTTATCCGAGCACGCAACCTGGCAGGCCGCAGGAAAAGAGGGGGGGAAGAGAGTGCGGCCCCCCCTCCTGAACCATACCAGGCCACATGCCCTCAACATTGGGAGGGTGCTTTGGGGTAGCCCCCCAAAACACCTTGTCCCCATGTTGATGAAGACAAGGGCCTCATCCCCACAACCGTGGCCGGTGGTTGTGGGGGTCTGCGGGCGGGGGGCTTATCGGAATCTGGAAGCCCTCTTTAACAAGGGGACCCCCAGATCCCGGCCCCCCCCTGTGTGAAATGGTAAGGGGGTACTTACCCCTACCATTTCACTAAAAAACTGTCAAAAATGTTAAAAATGACAAGAGACAGTTTTTGACAATTCCTTTATTTAAATGCTTCTTCTTTCTTCCTTCATCTTCTTCTTCTTCTGGTTCTTCTGGCTCTTCTGGTTCTTCCTCCGGCGTTCTCGTCCAGCATCTCCTCAGCGGCGTCTTCTATCTTCTTCTCCTCGGGCCGCTCCGCACCCATGGCATGAGGGGGGAGGCTCCCGCTCTTCTCTTCATCTTCTTCTTCATCTTCATCTTCTTCTTCATCTTCTTCTTCTCTTCTTCATCTTTTCTTCCTTCTTCATTTCTTCTGCGGGCCGCTCCGCATCCATGCATAGAGGGAGGCTCCCGCTGTGTGACGGCGTCTCTTCGTCTGACGGTTCTTAAATAACGGGGGCGGGGCCACCCGGTGACCCCGCCCCCCTCTGACGCACGGGACATGACGGGACTTCCCTGTGGCATTCCCCGTGACGTCACAGGGAAGTCCCGTCAATTCACCGTGCGTCAGAGGGGGGCGGGGTCACCGGATGGCCCCGCCCCCGTTATTTAAGAACCGTCAGACGAAGAGACGCCGTCACACAGCGGGAGCCTCCCACCATGCCAGCATGGCTGCGGAGCGGCCCGGAGAAGAAATGAAGAAGGAAGAAGAGATGAAGAAGAGAAGAAGAAGAAGATGAAGATGAAGAAGAAGATGAAGAGAAGAGCGGGAGCCTCCCCCCTCATGCCATGGGTGCGGAGCGGCCCGAGGAGAAGAAGATAGAAGACGCCGCGGAGGAGATGCTGGACGAGAATGCCGGAGGAAGAACCAGAAGAGCCAGAAGAACCAGAAGAAGAAGAAGATGAAGGAAGAAAGAAGAAGCATTTAAATAAAGGAATTGTCAAAAACTGTCTCTTGTCATTTTTAACATTTTTGACAGTTTTTTAGTGAAATGGTAGGGGTAAGTACCCCCTTACCATTTCACACAGGGGGGGGCCGGGATCTGGGGGTCCCCTTGTTAAAGGGGGCTTCCAGATTCCGATAAGCCCCCCGCCCGCAGACCCCCACAACCACCGGCCACGGTTGTGGGGATGAGGCCCTTGTCTTCATCAACATGGGGACAAGGTGTTTTGGGGGGCTACCCCAAAGCACCCTCCCAATGTTGAGGGCATGTGGCCTGGTACGGTTCAGGAGGGGGGGGGCCGCACTCTCATCCCCCCCTCTTTTCCTGCGGCCTGCCAGGTTGCGTGCTCGGATAAGGGTCTGGTATGGATTTTTAGGGGGACCCCACGCCGTTTTTTTTTTTTTTTTTGGCGCGGGGTTCCCCTTAAAATCCATACCAGACCTGAAGGGTCTGGTATGGAATTTAGGGGGAACCCCACGTCAATTTTTTTTTTAAATTTTGGCTGGGGTTCCCCTTAATATCCATACCAGACCTGAAGGGCCTTGTATGGAATTTAGGGGGACCCCCACATCTTTTTTTTTTTTTTTTTTTGGTTCGGGGTTGCCCTGTGGGGAATTCCCATGCCGTTTTTATCAATGAACTTCTATGTGTATTGTCGGCAATGCAATAGCCGCGGGTAGTTTTAAATGAGTTTTTTCCTTCCAAATGTCATTTTGCTGTCAGACTGTTCTAAACACAGGAAACATGCGCCCCTTTACAGGCATACTATAGACACCCCCCAGGTACGAAATTTAAAGGGATATTACACTTTTATTGTTTGACTTTAAGCATTAATAAAATCACTGCTCCTGAAAAAACGGCCGTTTTTAAAACTTTTTTTTGCATTGATCCATGTCCCCTGGGGCAGGACCCGGGTCCCCAAACACTTTTTATGACAATAACTTGCATATAAGCCTTTAAAATTAGCACTTTTGATTTCTCCCATAGACTTTTAAAGGGTGTTCCGCGGCATTCGAATTTGCCGCGAACACCCCAAATTGTTCGCTGTTCGGCGAACTTGCGAACAGCCAATGTTCGAGTAGAACATGAGTTCGACTCGAACTCGAAGCTCATCCCTACTGACCACTGGTGTATATTCATTCACAGCATTGTACAGGGGAGAGGGGGACAGGGGTAACCTTTAACTTCAGCCAACCTTTAACAAGACATAACAGATATCCGTGTCCACAGATAGACCTGAGGGCTGTATCTTCCTACTTTCCTATCTCCCAGCAGGCGGCCCAAATCTGATGTCCGCAGTTCATGCTGAGAGTTGTTAACAGATTAAAAATACATCAACATGTCTTCTCATACCTTGCTTCTTCTGTTACTGTATAGCGGTTACTAGCTGATGTTTGCTGTTTTATAGATGCTCACTGCCACTCGATTACAGGCTGCGAGGTTCCTCAGTGGATAGGCTACAGCTCCACACCTCCGGACCCCGAACTGGGACTGGTTTGCTCTCCTCTATCCAGGCTGACAGGGTGGATGGAGTGCTCCGCTCACGATTCACTGCAACGACTACCCCCAGACCGAAGAGCACCTAGGGAAGCTTCACACCGCTGCCTCTGCAGCTACGGCAGGGGGGAAAAGACAGGGGGGATAAGCTAGACCAGAGCACGGCCTCTGCTCCAGTCCGGGCATCTCGCGGTCTCTCACCCCACGAGGCATCATCTGGGATGCGCTGTCTCTACACCTCCACTGGAGCCAGCGCTGGGCTCCTCCCCCGTGCGGACGTCACATGCCCATCCCTCCGTGCTGAGTATTTTCTGTGCATACCACATGCATTTGCCAAGATTATGGGATTTGACTATTGTGCTTGATGTCCTTTCAAAACCTCCGTTTGCTTACACAGAAGAATGCACCTTGGAGGATATTTCTATGAAGGCGGTCTTTCTAATCGCCATCACTTCAGGTCGCAGAGTATCAGAGATCCAAGCATTAGGGTCACAAAAACCCTACATTACCTTCTTCCCAGACAGGGTGGTGTTGCAGCCTATCCATCAATTCATTCCTAAAGTACCTTCAGTCTTCCATCTGAACCAGGAGTGGGTTCTTCCAGCATTCGGGGATGATCCAGCCTCCTCGAAATTGTATGAGTTGGATATAGCCAGATCCCTAAGTCACTACCTAAATTTGACGCAGCAATTCAGGAAAGATCAGTGGCTATTTGTAATCCCAAAGGGTGCCAGGAAGGGAATAGCGGCATCCAAGATGACCTTGGCAAGCTGGATCATAAGGTTAATCCAAAGAGCATATCGGGCTAGTGGTCTTCAGTTCCAGATGAGGTCAATGCGCATTCAACGCGTGGAATAGCCTCCTCCTGGGCAGCATTAGGCGCGGTTCTCCCCTGAGACAACTTGCCGAGCGGCCAGCTGGTCGTCCTTCAGCACGTTCATGTCTCACTATAGTGTAGACCCAGCAGTCCTTACTTCCCGAGAGTTTGGGGAAAGGACCTTGCAATCATCTGTACTGTAGTTTTTTTCTTATTAAATTTCCTTATTGCAGTACCCTCCCTGTAAGCGAGTTATTTACCATTGGTATGCTGCCATGGAGGCACCAGGAAAACGGAAGATTGAATAATTACCTTTCCATAATTTTCCTTTCCTGGTGCCTGCCCATGGCAGCATACCAATGGTAAATAACTCGCTTACAGGGAGGGTACTGCAATAAGGAAATTATATATAAAAAGAGTTGCTCCCCTCAGTCAGTATTCTTGTAGCTAGATCTCATAACACTAAGGATCATTGAAGGGAGGGTGTATGCTGCCATGGAGGCACCAGGAAAACGGAAGATTGAATAATTACCTTTCCATAATTTTCCTTTCCTGGTGCCTGCCCATGGCAGCATACACCCTCCCTTCAATGATCCTTAGTGTTATGAGATCTAGCTACAAGAATACTGACTGAGGGGAGCAACTCTTTTTATAGAGTTAAAGTGGTCCTGTGGGTTGGTAGGGGGCGGAGCAACCAACCATTGGTATGCTGCCATGGGTAGGCACCAGGAAAGGAAAATTACGGAAAGGTAAGTATTCAATTTTCCATTTTTATTATGTACTGTTCATCATAATTGGACCAGAAGCCGGTGGGTGGGTGGGGTTTACTGCCAGGGGTGGGGTTTATTCCAAAAATTCAGGCAACCAACACCTTAATACCAAAGTGAAAACAATCTCATAATGAACACTGAAGACACACCGAACACATCAGAGTTCTGGATTTCAGACAGATCTATATGTAACAGAATGGTAGACAGTATATACACAAAATACCTGTTCTAAAATAAAGAAATTGTGCACAACTAAAAAACTGCACTATAGAGGTATATAGAAAGCAGATCTTTTTAATATAAAAAAAGTTTTTTCATCTTTAACCTATAAAATATATATCTAAAAGTTAAGCCTCGTACACACGATCGGATTTTCCAACGGGAATTGTGTGATGACAGGCTGCTGGATCGCAGGTTTTAAAATTTTCCCTGGACAAATGTCTGTTGTCGGATTTTCCGAGCGTGTGTACACAAGTCCGTCGGACAAAAGTCCAAAGTACAAACACGCATGCTCGGAAGCAAGAACGAGCCAGAAGAGGTCGGTCTTGTAAACTAGAATATGTAATGGAGAATTAACATTTGTGACGTGGCAAATTATGAAATCTCGAAATGCAGCGCACAATTCTCTTCTTCTTTAATGGGATAATAATGAAGCTGCTTTGCTGGTGATACTGATGGAGTTATTGCAAACAAATTTTCAAAGGCTTTTTTTTTCTAGTGACATCAAGAATAATATTGTTATGTTTTTTTATTTTATTTTATTCGGCCAAGTTACCACAACACCATTATCCCCTAGTTTTTAAGATCAAAGATACAACTATGTTGGTGTCCCTTGTCAATTTTACATTGTATTTTCTTAAATGTAACGGCCGACTCCCAAACTGTCATTTGAAGTTAAACACATAGCCAAGTATTATTCTACATGATTTTTTTTATTGTGCATTAAAAAAAGAAAACAAATAAAATTAGGAATGCTATCTGCCAATAGAACTTAACCAAAAAGTGCATTCTATGCATCCAAAAATATAGAAAATATACCAAATCAAATCATTATTCAACCAAAAAAATAATGTCAAAGCAATAACTCCAAGGCCAATAATAAATAACACGATTCCGCAACATGTCTGGTCGACGAACGGCCGTTCAGAAACAAACTGAAAAGCGCGAAATGAAAAGTGCAAAATAAAAAGCGTGAATCAACACTCACCAACCTTCTACTAACACGAAATTAGCAGGAGCCCAAAGGGTGGCGCTAAAGAGCTGAAAAACAACATAATACCTTACTACGTTTGTATTTGTTGGCCGATAAGTTTGGGCCAACGCCCTTCGGACAAAAGTTCACAGTTTTGTTGGCCAACAATCCGATCATGTGTACGAGGCTTCACAAGGACATTACTATACATAAAGGACAAGACATAGACAAACATTCTGAGGCCTGAAATCAATGATGTTAAAAAAAAGTCTAATCAATGATTGTCCTTATATACAGTATATGAGACACAATTTGTACAATACTGCACCTCACATATGAACCCGTGTATTATAGTAGTTTGATAGAAGTGCCCAATATGAATGAGCACAGTGAGGACTCATTCACATGGGCAGAAAAAACACAGAATGAGTTTAGGTGAATACACTTCTAAACATCATGTCTGTAAATGTGTATAAATTACACACCAAAATGAGCATTTTTCATGCTGGCAGGTCCTGGCAGAAAGACCCAGTGTAGATGGCATTATTTAGTAGTAGTGTGAATGAGGCCTAATAGAGTATTGTGTTTGCAGAAGGAAATAAAACACTAATTATATAAAAGGTTTTGCTGTGTTGTATGAAGACACTTGGTTCATGTCACTGATTTAAGGCTCTATTCACACCTGGGCATTCCAAAAGCGATCCTCCCCACGATTCATAATCACAGCAAAATGCGCAACACTTTGTGATGCCAGTATTTCTCAATGGCACCCCATATTTGGTGCGATTTTGCTGCGATTGTCGCATGACAAATCGCAGCAAAACCATGCGAACAAAATTGCGAGATGCGTGTCGCCCAAAAGAAATTCTTTTGGGTGATGCATCCCGCAATTTTGTTTGCTGCGTGTCCCACACTTGGGGTGCCATTGAGAAATAGTGGCATTTCAAAGGCGTCGGGCATTTTGCCGCGATTCAGAATGCTCAGGTGTGAATGGAGCCTTATAGATGACAGATTCCCTTTTGTGTATAATTCTATAATGTATTAAATGGACAACAGAAATGTCCACTTCCAGGAGGGCAGTGTGCTCTTCTACAGGGGCAGAAAGTTGTACGTGTATAGATTATCACTGGGTGTGCAGGCTGGAGCCCAGTTTACCAAAAGAGAATAGAAAAGTCCACACAAAAGTAAGTACACTACCAATGAATTTTTTTTTTTTAACTAAGATAAGACATAGCAAAATACCCCAAACCATAAAACTCTTATGCCCCGTACACACAATACGATTTTCCAATGGAAAATGTTCGATGGGAGCTTGTTGTCGTAAATTCCGACCGTGTGTAGGCTCCATCGGAAATTTCCATCAGAATTTCCGTCACACAAAGTTTGAGAGCCGGTTCTCAAATTTTCCGACAACAAAATCCGTTGTCATAAATTCAGATCGTGTGTACACAATTCCGACGCACAAAGTGCCACACATGCTCAGAATCAAGCAGAAGAGCCGCATTGGCTATTGAGCTTAATTTTTCTTGGCTCGTCGTACGCGTTGTACGTCACCACGTTCTTGAGATTTGCAATTTCCGACAAGATTTGTGGGACCGTGTGTATGCAAGACAAGTTTGAGCCAACATCCGTTGGGAAAAAAACATGGATTTTGTTGTCAGAAAATCCTATCATATGTACGCGGCATAAGGGTGATTTCACACAGCAATGCAGACCTGCCGGAGCAATTCTCTGTTACCGGCTGCGATAGGGGGCAGTGTGGTGCATGATTACATGCACCACACCACATTACATTACACAGCTCCTTTTTTTATGTAAACTTTATTTGAAGTGTACAAAACATACACTTCATTCACGGTAATGTACAGCAATGTGATGTGCTGTGTTTCTGTACATTGCTGTGTGATACAGCACGGTGGACTGCTATACAATGCAGCATGTCTGCATTTTATTGCAGTGTGAATGGGACATAGAAGAAAATTGTGGTAAAACGGTGTGTAATGTGTAGGGGGACAAAGAAACTGTTGAAGGAAAGGCTGAGCTGGTGTGCTACCCGGAAGATGCTACTGCATAGTGAGAGACACCACTTGCCTGTGTACAGTGGCCACCAGGAGCAGCTTCCCAGTCAGGCTGGGTTTTATCAGATTTCATGTTAGTGTGTTTTTTTTAATAAAAGGCACATTTTTCTAGGAGACAGAGAGCACTAGGTGTTTTTTCTCTGTTTTCAGTGTCACTTTTTGAATGTCACTTCTGCGCATGTCCACAGGTGACACACACCTCCCAACTTTTTGAGATGAGAATGAGGGACACCTATCAGCAAAAGTATGCAAGCATATGACACACCCCTTGCCACACCCCTTAAAGGAGAATTGTACAAAAAAAAACAAGATTGGTTAAACCCACAAGTGCTTTTTTTTAACCACTACTATTCCTTTATAGGGATGAGCCCGATATAAGTTCGACTCAAACATCGGGTGTTCAACTATTCGCCGAACAGCAAACAAAATGCAAACAATAAAAATGAAATATTCTTTTAAATATCGTGCCGGGGGGTGTCTATAGTATGCCTGCAAATTGGCACATTTTTTCCGTGTTTAGAACAGTACCACAGCAAAATGACATTTCTAAAGGAAAAATTGTCATTTAAAACTGGTCGCGGCTGTAATGAATTGTCGGGTCTTGGCAATAAAGATAAAACTCATTGAAAAAAAGAGCATGGGTTCCCTCCAGTCCATTACCAGGCCCTTTGGGTCTGGTAGGAATATTAAGGGGAACCCCGAACCAAAATTAAAAGAATAAATTGCGCGGGGGGTCCCCCTAAAATCCAAACCAGGCCCTTCAGGTCTGATATGGAAATTAAGGAGAACCGTGCACCAAATTTAAAAATAAAATGGCGTAGGGGTCCCCCCAAAATCCATACCAGACCCTTATCTAAGCACGCAACTTGACAGTCCGCAGAAAAAGAGGGGGGACAAGAGAGCACCCCCCTCCTGAACCGTACCAGGCCACATGCCCTCAACATGGGGAGGGTGCTTTGGGGTTTGACCCCAAAGCACCTTGTCCCCGTGTTGATGGGGACAAGGGCCTCATCCCCACAACCCTTGCCCGGTGGTTGTGGGGGTATGCGGGCGGGGGGCTTATCGGAATCTGGAAGCCCCCATTAACAAGGGGACTCCCAGATCTGGCCCCCCCCCGTGTGAATTGGTAACTACCATTTCACAAAAATAGTGTCAAAAATAGTAAAAAAAAAAAGACAAGAGAAAGCTTGGGACAAGTCCTTTATTAAAAAAATAAAAATTTCCCACGATGTCCATTCATCTTCTATCGCGATGTCCATTCATCTTCTGATGCCACGGGGCCGTTCAGACCTGAAGGGTCTGGTCTCACTTTTGGGGGGGGACCCCTATGCCATTTTTTTTAATATGGCGCAGGGTTCCCCTTAATTTCCACATCAGACCTGAAGGGCCTAATATGGATTTTTAGGGGGACCCCCACATAATTTTTTTTTTTAATTTTGGTTCGGGGTGCTCTTTTTTTCAATGAGTTTTATCTATATTCCCGAGACCCGACAATTCATTACAGCCACGATCAGTTTTAAATGACAATTTTTCATTTAGAAATGTCATTTTGCTGTGGTATTGTTCTAAACATGGGAAAAATGCACCACTTTGCAGGCATACTATAGACAACCCCCAGGCATGATATTTAAAGGAATATTTAATTTTTATTGTTTCACTTTAAGCATTAAAAAAACACTGCTCCCAAAAAAACGGCAGTTTAAAAAAAAATTGCATTGATCCATGTCCCCTGGGCAGGACCTGGGTCCCCAAACATTTTTTATGACAATAACTTGCATATAAGCCTTTAAAATGAGCACTTTTGATTATTCATGTTCGTGTCCCATAGACTTTAACGGTGTTCGCGTGTTTTGACAAATTTTTTGCCTGTTCGCAAGTTCTGCTGCGAACTGAACCGGGGGGGTGTTCGGCTCATCCCTATTCCTTTTATATTGGCTTTTGGAATTTACAAATGCAGCAATTTAGAAATCAAATGAAGGGTTTAGCACTGGGAAACACTTTTTGATAGATAAAAAGTGCATTTTATATACAACTATATAGATCAGACCAAAATGAGGGACAAATGAGGAGGAATGAGGGACAGAGGGACATTGCTCCAAATCAGGGACGGTCCCTTGAAATCAGGGACAGTTGGGAGCTATGGTATCACAATTACAGCAGTGTAATTATATTCCCTGTGCTTCTCTGCCTCTAATCACCAAAGGGACAACACAACTTCCTGTTGCAGATTACATTGTCCAGTGCATGCGTTGCCATACGCTCACATCCTAAAAGTGGGAGTGCTAATGTAACAAAAACAAATTTTCCATCTGCAAGAGTGAGCTCTCTGTGTCTGTGGATGTTCTGCCTGTGTGTAGCTGTCAGATCTAATTAGCTCTCACATGCAGAGCTCTAGACTGAGTGACCCAGGGATTGTGGGATATTTAGTTTCCTCACAGGAAGTGTCAGTTCTCACACTACAGACAGAGATCATGCATTAACCTGTGCAGTGCCATATCACATGCTTCATGTTTGAATACATAAACAGCTGACACCAGAATGTGAAGATTTATTGTACTATAGGCTGTGAGTAAAAGACAACAAATGACACAATGAAACTACATGATCAACACACAGGTGCAGGTAGGAAGGTTTATAATGCATCTAAACCTTTTATAGATATAAGATGAAGCCAGTTATAAAAATCATATTCCATGGCAAAGTGAAAACCTATCAATAATAAGTGATAATGGTGAATCATGTACAATATAAGATGTATTCAGGGATGTACACAGTACAAAGCTCCTATCCTCCACTCACCATACATGTAAAGATCTCTTTATTTCAGTCTGAGGGTTAATTTCTCTACTAAGACCCCTTTCACACTGGGGCGGTTTGCAGGCGCTGTTGTGTTAATAGCGCCTGCAAACTGACCCAAAACAGCCGCTGCTGTGTCTCCAGTGTGAAAGCCCCGAGGGCTTTCACACTGGATCGGTGCGCTGGTAGAACGGGAAAAAAAGTCCTGCTAGCAGCATCTTCAGAGCGGTGAAGGAGCGGTCACCGGTGTATACACCGCTCCTTCCCATTGAAATCAATGGGGCAGCGCGGCTATACCGCCGGCAAAGAGCCTCTGCAAAGGCACTTTGTGGTGGTTTTTAACCCTTTCTCGGCCACTAGCGGGGGGTAAAACCGTCCCGCTAGCGGCCGAATACCGCTGCTAAAACGACGGTAAAGCGCCGCTAATAATAGCGGCGCTTTACCGCCAATGCACCTCCCACCCCAGTGTGAAAGGGGCCTAACAGAATCACCTGCTGGGGCCCTGACTCTCAAGATACATAAACAATGCCTTCATCTGATTGGATGCTGGGGCTGTTTGGCCAACAATTTTCCACTCGGCTTCTTTGACAAAATCGATTGAATATCGTCTGATGTCAGTCTGGGGGGTGCTGATAAGAACTCCCAGGAAATGTATTTTGCCTGGATTAATAGACGGACCCCCAGGGGGTAAAAACTAAAGAAGAACCCTACAGCCCGTGTCCTGTGTATAGAGAAGGAGGAGAGGATGATGGTTATGTGTGTCATGGAGGAATGGACGCTTCCTCAGGAGATTGTCAGAGGAATGTGGTGTTGGGTCATTATTAATTCCTTTTATGAATAGGAGTTGTTATGTCCGAGTCCTACATTGTAGTATCATTTCTGATATTAACAAAATAAGAGCTATGAATTCATTGGTAATACGGATATTTTGTTAGGACTTTCTCTTTTGCTGATCTGGGAGGCGGTCTGAGGTCACATGACAGATATCGGGGCAGATGATGGGGGCAGGGAAAGGAGAACACAGGAGTCATATATTACACACAGAAAACATGTCTTATGGGCCACAAGTAATATGAGAGAATATATATAAAATCCACATACACATTATATGAAAAATTCCCCCCACACATTACCATCACCTCCTCCATCATCACATATTACACACATCACTTCCTCTGATCCCAGGTCACATCTTCCTCTTCTCTCTGCAGGGATCCATATTGTACAGAGTATGTACGGCTGTGAGCTGAGAGATGACGGCACCACTGAGGGGTATAATCAGCACGGATATGATGGGAGAGAATTCATGTCTCTGGACACACAGAGAGGGATCTGGATCCCGACCATGAATGAGGCTCAGATCACCACACAGAGATGGAACAGTCCGGAGATCAGAATGGGGGAGAGAAACAAGAATTATCTGGAGAATCAATGTATGGAGGAGCTCAAACAATTCATAGAGTACGGGAGAGAAGATCTGGAGAGAAGAGGTGACTGTATACATCATTATTATCACCATACCCTATATACACTATATATACTACATCCTATATACACTGTATACACACTACACCCTATATACACTGTATACACACTACACCCTATATACACTGTATACACACTACACCCTATATACACTGTATACACACTACACCCTATATACACTGTATACACACTACACCTTATATACACACACTACATCATATATACACACTACATACTATATACACTGTATACAGACTACATCCTATATACACTGTATACACACTACATCCTATATACACTGTATACACACTACACCCTATATACACACACTACATCATATATACACACTACATACTATATACACTGTATACACACTACATACTATATACACTGTATACACACTACATCCTATATACACTGTATACACACTACATCCTATATACACACTACATCCTATATACACTGTATACACACTACATCCTATATACACTGTATACACACCATATTCTATATACACCCACCACACCATATATACACTGTATACACACACACCACACCCTATATTAACTGTATACACACACTACACCCTATATACACTATGTACACACACACTACATCCCTATATACACACACCACACCCTATATACACTGTATACACACTACATCCTATATACACTGTATACACACTACATCCTATATACACTGTATACACACTACATCCTATATACACTGTATACACACCATATTCTATATACACCCACCACACCATATATACACTGTATACACACACACCACACCCTATATTAACTGTATACACACACTGCACCCTATATACACTATGTACACACACACTACATCCCTATATACACACACCACACCCTATACACACACCACACCCTATATACACTGTATACACACTACATCCTATATACACACACTACATCCAATATACACTATATACACACTGAATCCTATATACACACACGCTACACCCTATATATACACACACACACCACACCCTATATACTCACACACACCACATTCTATATACACCCTATAGACACACTACATCCCTATATATGCTGTATACACACACACACCACCCCCTATATACACTGTATACACACTACATCCTATATACACACACCACACTACATATAGACACTATACCCTATATACACTATGTACATCCTATATACACACACACACCACACCCTGTATACACACACACACTACACCCAATATACACTGTATACACACTATATCCCTATATACACTATGTACACACACACACCACAACCTATATACACACTACATCAAATACACACACCACACCCTGGATACACACACTACACTCTATACAGTACACACACACACCACACCCTATATACACACTACATCCCTATATACAGACACCACACCCTATATACACGGTATACACCACACTCTATATACACTGTATACACACACCACGCTCTATATACACACACACACTACACCCTGTATACACACACACACACCACACTCCATATACACTGTATACCCACTACATCCCTATAAACACTATGTACACACACACCACACCCTATATACACTGTATACACACACCACACCCTACGCACATACTACACCCTATATACACTGTATACACACTACACCCTTTATACACACAACACACCCTATATACACTCTATACACACTCTACATCCATTATACACACCATATTCTATATACACCCACAACACCCTGTATACACTGTATACACACACACCACACCCTATATACACTGTATACACACACACACTTCACCCTATATACACTATGTATACACACTACATCCTATATACACCACACTCTATATACACTGTATACACACACTTACACTGTATACTGACTACATCCCTATATACACACTATGTACACACACTACATCCTATATATACACACACCACACCCTATATACACTGTATACACACTACAACCCTATATACAGACACCACACCCTATATACATGGTATACACCACACTCTATATACACACACTACAACCTGTATGCACACACACTATACACTGTATACACACACACCACACTCCATATACACTGTATACCCACTACATCCCTATAAACACACTATGTACACACACACCACACCCTATATACAATGTATACACACACACACCACACCCTATACACACACACACTACACCCTATATACACTGTATACACATTATACCCACACCACACTCTATATACACACACACTACACCCTATATACACTGTATACACACACACTACACCCTTTATACACACACCACACCCTATATACACACCACATTCTATATACACCCACAACACCCTATATACACTGTATACACACACACCACACCCTATATACACTATGTACACACACTACATCCTGTATACACACACACACTACACCCTATATACACTGTATACACACACCACACCCTATATACACACTACACACTATATACACTGTATGCACAGCACATCCCTATATACACTATGTACACACTACATCCTATATACATGATGTACACACACACCACAACCTATATACACACTACATCCAATATACACACACCACACCCTGTATACACACACTACACACACACACACACACTACACTCTATATACACTGTATACACACTACATCCCTATATACACACACACACACACCACACTCTATATACAATGTATACACAAACACACTGTATACCAACTACATACCTATATACACACACCACATCCTATATACACACACCACATCCTATATACACTGTATACACACCACACCCTATATACACTGTATATACACCACACCCTATATACACACTGCATCCAATATACACTATATACACACACACTACACCCTATATACACTGTATACACACTACACCCTATATACACTGTATACACACTACACCCTATATACACACACACACTACACCCTAAATACACTGTATACACACTACACCCACACCACACTCTATATCCACTTCCGGACCGCTCACTGTATATATACGTCATTTTTTTAAAGATGGATATCTCGGTAACGGCAGCAGCTGCTGCCACAACCGAGGTATCCATCTTTAGGGCCGGCGGTTCTGTACACGATAATGGTGGTCTCAGCGGCGGGTTCGCCACGAGATCACCATTATCGGCGGCGGGAGAGGTGCCACCCCCCCTCCCGCCGCTCTCCCGCACCCTCCGCTGATTACCGGAGCCGTTGGTAGCGGCGGAGGCGATCGGGTCCTTTCCCTTCCTCAGTATGGAGACGAGTGAGGCTAAGATGGCCCCCACCCATCTCCATACCATAGGACGGCCGGAGCAACGTCATTACGTCAGCTCCGCCCACTTCTCTTAAAGGCACAATTTTTTTTGTGTCATTTTTTTAAATGACTTTTTTTTTTTTTTTTTTTTTTTTGCATTTTAGTCTAAATATGAGTTCTGAGGACTTTTTGACCCCAGATCTCATATTTAAGAGGACCTGTCATGCTTTTTTCTATTACAAGGGATGTTTACATTCCTTGTAATAGGAATAAAAGTGATCCAAATTTTTTTTTTTTAAAACAGTGAAAAAATAAATAAAATAAAGTAAAATAAATAATAAAAAAAAAAATAATTTTAAAGCGCCCTGTCCCGACGAGCTCGCGCGCAGAAGCGAACGCATACGTGAGTAGCGCCCGCATATGAAAACGGTGGTCAAACCACACATGTGAGGTATCGCCGCGACCGGTAGAGTGAGAGCAATAATTCTAGCTCTAGACCTCCTCTGTAACGCAAAACATGCAACCTGTAGAATTTTTTAAACGTCGCCTATGGAGATTTTTAAAGGTAAACGTTTGACGCCAATCCAAGAGCGGGCGCAATTTTGAAGCGTGACATGATGGTTATCAATTTACTTGGCATAACATTATATTTCACAATATAAAAAAAATTGGGCTAACTTTACTGTTGTCTTATTTTTTTAATCAAAAAAGTGATTTTTTTCCAAAAAAAAGTGCGCTTAGAAGACCGCTGCGCAAATACGGTGCAAAAAAAAGTATTGCAATGACCGCTATTTTATTCTCTAGGGTGTTAGAAAAAAAAACAATATATAATGTTTGGGGGTTCTAAGTAATTTTTCTAGCAAAAAAAACCTGTTTTAAACTTGTAAACACCTAAAATCCAAAACGAGGCTGGTCTTAAAGTGGATATACAATGTATACACAAACACACTGTATACCGACTACATCCCTATATACACACAACACATCTTATATACACTGTATACACACCACACCCTATATACACACTACATCCAATATACACTTTATACACACGCTACGCCCTATATACACTGTATACACACACACACACACCACCCTATATACACTGTATACACACTATATACACACACTACATCCTATATACACACAACACCCTATATATACACACAAGCACACACACACACCACACTCTATATACATACTACACCCTATATACACACACCCTATATACACTCTATAAACACACACACACACCACACCCTATACACACTGTATACACAACACATTCTATATACACACACCACACCCTATATACACAATGTATACACACTACATCCTACACACACACACACACCATATACACTGTATACACACTACATCCCTATATACAGTTTGTATACACACACACCACACCCTATATATACATACACACTACACCCTATATACACGGTATACACACTACACCTTATACACACACTAAATCCTATATACACACACACCACACCCCATATACACTGTATACACACGCCACACCCTGTATACACGCACACTACACCCTATATACACACTACATCTTATATATACTATGTACACACTACATCCTATATACACTATGTACACACACCACAACCTATATACAGACACACCACACCCTCACCACACTCTATATACACTGTATACACACACCCCACACTCTACACACACTGTATACACACTACATCCTATATACACACACACCACGCCTTATATACACTGTATACACACTACATCCAATATACACTATATACACACACACTACACCCTATATGCACTGTATACACACACACACACCACACTCTATATACACACACACACTACACCCTATATACACTGTATACACCCTACACCCTGTATATACACACACACACACAAACCTCCCTATATACACCCTATATACACACACACTACATCCTATAAACACACAACACCCTATATATACACACAAACACACACACCACACTCTATATACACACACCCTATATACACTCTATATACACACACCACACCCTATATACACTGTATACACACCACATTCTATATACACCCACCACACCCTATATACACACACTACATCCCTATATATATATTGTATACACACACACACACACCACACCCTATATACACTGTATACACACATACCACACCCTATACACACTGTATACACACTATACCCTGTATACACACACACACACCACCCTATACACACACTACATCCTATACACACACACTATATACACTGTATACACACTACATCCCTATATACACTATGTATACACACACACCACACCCTATATATGCATACACACTACACCCTGTATACACAGTATACACACTACACCTTATATACACACACTACATCATATATACACACACCCTGTATACACACATTACACACACACCACACTCTATATACACTGTATACACACACCACACAGAGGGACAGATGCCGCATCCACCTAGGTAAGTATGAATCTCAAATAAAAAAAATACTTCTCTTTTAACTTTGGATAGTAAAACATTTTTTTTCTGCCAGTAAATACCTTATATAACCCGCTTCCTGTTTCTTGTCTGGTCATTAGCCTAGGCTTATGACTTTATGCACAGCTCTCTCTCTCACTCTTGTGAGAGTTTGCCAGGAAGGGAAGGGGGGATGAGTCATAAGAGGGCCAATGAGAGCTGCAGAGCTGTAGGTGTGTCTGTGTAAATCCAGGAAGTGAACAGGCAGCAGCTTCAGCTGCCCACATTTAAAATGACTGCAGCCAGACTCAGTGGAGGGAGATTTCTGCAGCATATTTGGCAAGTATAGAATCGCAGTAAATATAAAATAATATGCAAAGTGGTTGGAGGGAAGCTTCAGAATGGCAAAGATGTTTTTATTAAAAAAAATTGTGTGCAGACTGCAGCTCCTCTTTAAACCCCAAACCTTCTGCTATAACTATTTGCCATATGGGGACATTTAGAACATTTTCACATGTATGTAAAATAAAATGACTTGGAACCCCCAAATAATGTAATTTTTTTGAAAGAAAAGGCCCTGGAGAATACAGTTGTGGATGATGCAATTTTCTTTTCCAATGTTTTTATTGAAATCAAATTTTAACAGATAACAAGGTTCACATTGATACAGGTTTTGTGTCAACAGTAATATTACAATAGTGAATCTCAAATTAGCGTGAATGGCTCATTATATAACTGTGCTAAGGCACCTAAGACGCCTAACACACATAGAAGATATTACAGTGAAATTCCCCGAAGAGGGACTGTCATGTAATATAATTCAATTTCCCAACTTGGGGTTATAACAGAAAACTTAGGTATTAGGTATACTCTAGGATTAATATACTGTAGAGCCCGATGTCATGCGTATGATAACCCCACTGTGGGGACAAAGTAATAGTTTGTATGTAGAAAGAGAAGAAAAGGAAAGGGGGAAAGAAAGAAGAGGAAGAAAAGAAAAGAAAAGGAGAAGTAGAGTGTGCAAACGATCTCCACGCTCCAAGCCGCTGCCCCCCCCCCCCCCCCCCCCGTCCCTCACGGCGACTGGAGGTACCTAATCCAAGGGTTCCAAACCCTTTCAAATCTATCTTGTTGGTCGCGAAGAATACTAGTTAATTTTTCATTTATCATGATCCACGAAATTTTGTTTTTAACTAATGCCAAATTTATCAGGGGGGTTTTCCATGCTCGCGCTATGGTTATCTTAGCTGCTAGGAGGATAAAAAAGATAAGGGATCTGAGATGCCTGGGTAGTTCGCTCGAGAGATCAGAGAATAATGCCGTCTTAACATTTTTAGGTATGTTCACTCCAGTCACTGAATAAACCAAATTAAAAAGTCTTATCCAAAATCTCTTGACCTTCGGACATGTCCACCAGGTGTGGAGCATTGTGCCCTCTTGGCCACACCTCCTGAAACAGAGAGGCGATGCATCTGGGTAGATTTTGGTTATCCGTGTCGGAACTAGATACCATCGTGACAATACCTTATAGTTCGCCTCTACTAGAGAAGTGTTCAGAATTCCCTTGTGTACCATGGCTGACCACTTGGACCAAATGTCCTCGTCAATCGTCTCCCCCAGGTCCGCCTCCCAAGATAATTGGTAGGGAAGTTTAGAGCCCTGGTCTGTTAGTAGAACATATAACTCCGAAATACTACCTCTCGTTTCAGGCCCTCTTAGGCATTTATTTTCATAGGGCGTTCTAGTGGTGATGTCCCCCTGGTCTCTGCATAGTGAATGTAAGTAATAAGTGATTTGGGAGAGTCGAAAGGACTCGGCCGGGGGCATATCTAGAGTGTCTCGAAAATAGGAGGGTTTTCTGATGCCCTTATGATCTATAAAATGTGCTATCTTGTACAAGCCTTTATTGATCCACCAAGCAAACTGTTGTGGATGTTGTCCTGGGGGAAAGTGCGGGTTCCCAAAAATGGGGGCAACTGGAGTGTGTGGTGACCTAAGAGAGTATATTTTGCACATCCTATCCCAAAGGCTCAGTGAGTGAGATAGAGAGGGGCTCAGAATGGCTCTGCGTTCCTTAGAAGGCAACCACATTAGAAGGTCCATAGGGAGAGGGGAGCTCGCTTGTGCCTCTAGGTTGACCCAATCAGGGCGATAGGATGTAGAATAAATTTGGTAAAGTTGTGCCAACTGGGCCGCTCTATAGTAACGCAAAAAGTGTGGTACCCCCAATCCACCCTGTCCCTTTGAGACATACAAGGAAGATCGAGCCACCCTGCAACCTCCCCGGCTCCAGATGAATTTGAAAGTTAATGATTGGAGTTTTTTAAAAAATGTTGTAGGAACTGAAATCGGAAGGGACCTAAAATAATAAAGAATTCTAGGAAGGGTCATCATTTTGACGGTACTTATCCTGCCCAACCAAGAAAGACTATGGTTCTGCCAATTCTTTAAGTCCTCCATCGTGGAAGAGAGAAGAGGGGCGTAGTTAGCCTTGTATAGAGTAGATATGTCTGGGGTGAGTTTTACACCTAGGTAGGGGAGGGCCTGTTTGCACCACCTAAATGGAAAAGAAGCGCGTACAGAGGTCAGGGTTGAGGTAGGTAGATTAATATCCATTGCCTCTGATTTAGACTGATTGACCTTCAGGCCTGATACTATTCCAAAGTCAAAAAGTAGTGAAGCCAAGTTAGGCAGGGTCGTAATAGGATCTGTGATGAATAATAAAAGATCATCTGCAAATAATGCACATTTATGATCTCTGCCTCTACTGTATACACCATGTATATTAGGATTAGACCTGATGGCAATCGCCACTGTTTCTATAGCAACTATGAATAAGAGTGGTGAAAGGGGACAGCCTTGCCTGGTTCCTGTTCTAATTTGTAGCAGATCTGATTTGTGGCCAAAAGCTACAATGTTAGCTGAGGGGGTAGAGTACAGTACCGATAATAGAGAGAGGAATTTAGATCCAAAATTCCATTTTTTCAAAATATGAAACAAAAAAGGCCAGGAAAGGGAATCAAAGGCCTTATGAAGGTCTAATGACAACAACATTCCCCGTCTGGTTCCTAATCCATCCCAATTCGAGTGGAGCAGAGATATAATGTCTACGGCCCTGCGGATTTGATCTGCCGCCTGTCGCCCCGGGACAAAGCCCACCTGATCTATATGGACATATTTTGCTAGGAAGGTATTAAGTCTATTAGCGTAAATTTTGGTTAATAATTTCAAATCCACATTAATAAGCGATATAGGGCGATAATTTGTCACCTCACTGTGGTCTTTGTCAGGCTTTGGTATTAGGCAGATATTGGCTCTATTTAGGTCTCCCCCCAAGTGAGCCCCATCACGCAGGGCCATGAAAAATTCCAATAAGTGGGGTGCTAATATTTGGGCAAATTTCTTATAGTAAGAGGCGGAGAACCCGTCTGGACCTGGAGTTTTTGAGGCATGAGCTTGTTTTATTGCCGACATTACCTCTTCCAAAGTGATGGCCTCATCCATTATTTCCTTGTGTGAGTCAGAGAGGGATGGGAGAGGCAGGTCTTTAATGAAATCATCTATAGCACCAGGTTGTAAATTCTCCGGCTCTTTATATAAGGAGGTAAAATAAGAATGGAAAAGATTTAGTATCTTTTGCGGATTTTGTGTAAGGGACCCGTCAGGTTGTCTAATCTTTGGGACTGTCCTGCGACGAGGCCTGGGAGTCAGTCTGCGTGCCAACAGTGTTCCCGGCTTATCTGTTTGGGTATAAAATTTTGCCTGTGTCCATCGAAGGTTTTTTTCTGCCCTGGTTGTTAAACAAAGGTTTAGGTCCAATCTAGCCGAGTCAATCTGAGTCCTTAGATCCAGATCAGGATTGTTTTTGTGTCGGGTTACCAGGTTGGACAGCTCGCGATCCCTTTGACTAATTATTGAATCAGAGGTTTTCTTCAGCCTTGAGGCTGTCTGAATGAAATATCCCCTGATAGTTGCTTTATGTGCCGCCCAAGTATTCACTACAGAAGTGTCCATAGGGTCATTCTGAGCAAAATACTCTGTGATCTTTTGTTCGATATCAAAGCAGATTGAGGGATTACTGAGTAAAGAGTCATTCAATCTCCAAGGGGCCGGGCCTGAATAACATTGTAAGGAGTCACACGCTGTCCAAACTGCTGAGTGATCAGACCACGTCACGTCTATTATTTTACTAGTGTGGAATACGGAGACTGCCGGTGAAACCGTGAAAAAATGATCTATTCTAGAATAGGTGTTATGGACGTGTGAGTAAAAGGTGTAGTCTTTCTTGGATGGATTAAGTTCCCGCCATAGATCAATTAGATTATGATAGTGTAACATTTTGGCCAGTTTAAAGCCGATTTTTGGGAAATGGCTCCGGGGAGTTGAGAGCCGCCTCGTCTTATCAAGTATGGAGTCTAGGGCCACATTAGAGTCACCCCCAAACAGGACTGTGCCCTGTAGTTCCGGGGTCGTTTTGTGTAAAAGTTTCCGAAAGAAGGGCAATTGCCCTGAGTTCGGAGCATAATATGAGATTAAAGAAACTAAATTGCCCTCCAGATGACCCACCACCATGAGGAAACGGCCCTCTGGATCAGCCACAAGCTTCTCCAATGAGAAGGTCACTCGCTTAGAAAAACAAATGGCCACCCCTCCAGTTTTCCCGGGTCCGTTCGCTAAGTAGAATTGGGGGTAATAATGGTGTAAGAAAGTAGGGTTATAAGTTGGAGAGAAGTGCGTTTCTTGAAGAAATAGCACATCGGCCCTAAGTGATTTATAATGTTGGAAGGCCATTCTGCGCTTAACTGGCGCATTCAGGCCCTGTACATTATGAGAAATAAATCCAAAGGGGTGATTCTAATTAGTGGTTGCCATGATACACAAGGGAAAAAAGGTTATCACTTACCAGTTCCCAGAAAGTCATGAGGCATCTTTCCTCGAGAGACGGAGCCAATGGGGCGGCCAGAGCCCGGAGCCGTGGGATCGCAGCGAAATGGAAAAAAAATACAGGAAAATTAGTGGAAAAATTAGTAGAGAGAAGAAATGAGGGTGAGTGACCCAAGGGAGAGTCACTCAGAAAGAGTAGAGAGCTAGTATACAATTGTACCAGTCGTAATTGTAGAAACATGGTAAACCAATGGGGAAATCTCCCCTACTCCTTTTGGAAGTAGTACCGGGTCGATGGACCCTGTACCCAGTTTGGTTTCGGCCCTGCCACACAGTGGGAGGATCGGAAGCAAACAAGGCGAATGACTGCCACAACTGGCCTCCGCCAAACCCTGCAATATATTTATAAATGTTCATAGCACATACTAATAGCACATTAAGGGAGTCCCAAGATTCAAATTAGTGAATTAGTAGATGAAGTGCAGTGGAGAGTCAACTTGTCATTATTATTGGTAGAGGAATGGCTCGGTATTGGGGTATACCCATAAAGTTGACCTCCAATTTAACCAAGGGAGTTTTATAACTGTAAAAAAACAAAAACAAAAAAAAAACACAAAAAACAAAAATAAATTGTTATATAAAAAATTTCTAAAACGGATTCAACTTTGATCCCGCCCACGGATCAACATAGAGAGTAAAATGGTGACAATTGTCACAAAGGTAGGTTTATGAAGCAGAAAGGTATCCATCATTCTCAAGGGGGTTTAGCTTTCAGCTTAGCCTTGCTTCTAGTTGAGCGCCAGATTGGTGAGAGGGGGCACTTGGGTGACCTGTCTGGGGGAGTACGAGGCTGTGATGGACGCGGGGAATCCTTGTGTTCCACGGAGATCAAGCCCAGCCTCTTCAACATCGCTTCGCCCTCCTGAAAAGTGGAAAATGAGTGTTTCTTGCGCTGGTAGGTGAATGCCAGGCGGAAAGGAAAGGCCCAGTGGTATTTAATGCCATTTGTTATAAGAGGCTGTAGTAGCGGTTTGAGTGCCCTGCGTTTTTGGACAGTAGCGGGAGAGATATCTGCAAAGATTTGGATAGGGTGTTCACGGAGATGAAGATCCGTTATTTCTCTGGCCTTGAACATCACCTGTTCCTTAACTGAATAATAATGCGGCTTCACAATGATGTCACGTGGCAAACCATCAGCGCGGGGCTCAGCCAAAGCCCTGTGAGCCCTATCCAGCTCTAATTTATGGGAAGGGAGATCTGGTAATAAGTGAGAGATCAGTTCTTTGCTCACCGCCATTGAGTCCGCGAAGGACTCAGGGATCCCGCGTATTCTAAAATCGTCAATTTTATTAAGGGCTTCTTCCAAACGTTGTTGTACAACTTCAATGCAGTCGGTATTTTGGTTAGTTCTGGCGATGGTCTCATCTAGTTTGGACTCTATGGTTCCTATGCGAGTTCCCAGCTCCTGGAATTCACCCTTCAGATCAGCTGTAATGCGTTTAGTCGCTTTCTCTAGCCCCTGGTCTAGCAATGCAGAAAAGCGTGCTATTATGGTTGGGTCCCCTGGATAGTCCAGTGGTGAGGCATTAGAGAGACAGGGTGTGGGGGGAGGACTGTCTTCCATATTTCCCTGACTGAGCATTGCCTCACAAAAGGCTTTGTCTATTTCAGAGCTCTGGGAAGAAAATAGATCTCCTGCAGGTGATGGTACAGTGTGGTGAGTGGAGTAATCAGCCTGCTCACCTGTCCCAGCTGTTAACAGGGCTTCTCCAGGCTGGATGTGTGGGGGATCCTGTGTGATCCGTTGCACACGCTGTGTCGGCGGCGGTGCCGGCGCCATCTTGGTCGTCTGGGCGCCCTCCAGGGATTTCCTCCTGTTGCCGCTTCAAGGCTGAATAGCGGTTTTTGGGGGGTTTATACCGGCTCCCAATCGTGTCGGGAGTCGGACCGGGTCTGTGGCGAGTGCGGGCGGGACCGCTATGAGCAGGGATCGGCGGAGTTATGCCAGCGTGGAGCGGAGCTGCAGATTCAAGCGTCCGCCATCTCCAGCCGCGCGCATGCGCCCCTGGATGATGCAATTTTATATGTTGCACAATATTTGCATAGCCGTATATCAAATGCAAATTTTTGAGAAAAAATAATCACTTTAATGCATATTTTAGTGCATACAAACAGAATATAATACCCATTTTTAGTAAAATATAAAAGATGATGTTGAAGTAAATAGATACAAAATATGTCAATGTTTAAAATACATTTCACCTCCCCGCCAACTGTCAATCAGTCTATGAAAAGTATTGCTCTGCTGATCTGTGGATCTGAAGTGGAATACTTTTCAGAGATTGTTTGGCTGGGAGGTGATATATCTCCTCCTCACTTCCAGTAAAGCTTTCACCACACTGCAACCCTGTACATTGTATGGTTGATGGGAAACTCTGGCAGCTTTATTCACTTGAATAGGTCACATTAAAGAGGGAGTTCACCCCAAAAAAAATTAAAAGCCAGCAGCTACAAATACTGCAGCTGCTGACTTTTAATACATGGCCACTTACCTGTCCCAGAGTCCAGTGATGTCGGCAGCCGACGCCGATAAATCACTCGACTCTCGGCAGCTGCCGCCGCCATCCTAAGTGAGGGAATCAGGAAGGGAAGCCTTGCGGCTTCACTTCCCGGTTCCCTACTGCGCATGCGTGAGTCACGCTGCGCGTAGTAACTGGTCCCCGCTATCTCATGGGACCTGTGTGTTTCCCAGGAGACAGCG
Source organism: Aquarana catesbeiana (assembly GCF_042186555.1). Lineage (NCBI taxonomy): Eukaryota > Metazoa > Chordata > Amphibia > Anura > Ranidae > Aquarana > Aquarana catesbeiana. The sequence goes on from NC_133332.1 coordinate 34,495,790, forward strand.
CGGAGGGACAGGAAGAGGCATAGACTCCCATGGGAGTCTATGCCGGAAGTGGGTGCAAATACCTGTCTTAGACAGGTATCTGCACCCCCCTCCCCCCTGAAAGGTGCCAAATGTGACACCGGAGGGGGGGAGGGTTCAGAAAAGCGGAAGTTCCATTTTTTGCGTGGAACTCCGCTTTAATGGAGTATTGCTCGTTGATCATGATGGGGGTTCAATTTTTGCATTGTGGCTGCAGCTTGTCTACAACTCCCTCTGACTGCTTTTGCAGCTTTAGGCTCCATGCACACTGCACTTAAAAATCACTGCTTCTACAGGAGTTTTGTGTTCTGCCTGTAGAAGCAGCTCAATGTTCTCCTATGTGTCCATACACATGAGGACGATGAGATATATGAGCATATTTTGAGCTCAGCGATTAGAGGCAGAAAAAACCCTTCTGGTTTGCATTTTTTATTGGAGCTTTCTGGCAGAAAAAAACACTAAACTCTCCGAAACTCGGCTCAACATGTGTACAAAAATGCTCTATATGAATGTCTTTTGTGCCAAGGGAACTGGCATTTTTTTAAGCCCAGTGTGCATAGAGCCTAAGAAGGTTTAACCGCTTCAGCCCCAAAAGATTTTACCCCCTTCCTGACCAGAGAAGTTTTTGCAATTTGGCACTGCGTCACTTTAACTGACAATTGCGCCGTCGTGCGACGCTGTACCCAAACAAAATTGAAGTCCTTTTTTTCCCCTCAAATAGAGCTTTCTTTTGGTGGTATTTGATCGCCTCTGCGGTTTTTATTTTTTGCGCTATTAACAAAAAAAGAGCATCAATTTTGAAAAAAACACATTATTTTTTTACTTTTTGCTATAATAAATATCCCCCAAAAATATATAAAAAAACATTTTTTTCTCAGTTTAGGCCGATATGTATTTTTCTACATATTTTTGGTAAAAAAAATTGCAATATGCGTATATTGATTGGTTTGTGCAAAAGTTATAGCGTCTACAAAATAGGGGATAGATTTATGGCATTTTTATTATGATTTCTTTTTTACTAGTAATGGCGGTGATCTGAGATTTTTATCAGGACTGCGACATTATGGTGGACGCATTGGACAATTTTGACACATCTTTGGGACCATTGGCATTTATACAGCGATCAGTGCTATAAAAATGCATTGATTACTGTAAAAATGTCACTGGCAGGGAAGGGGTTAACACTAGGAGGCGATCAAGGGGTTAATTGTGTTCTCTGTGTGTGTTCTAACTGAAGGGGGAGGGGACTGTGTAGGGGAGATGATAGATCGCTGTTCATACTCTGTATGAATAGATGATCTGTCTCTTCTCCCCTCAGAGAACCGGAAACTCTGTGTTTACACACACAGATCCCCGTTCTCTGTGTGTCAGCAGTGATTGTGACCGCCGGGCACTCGCATCGGCTCCATTGGTGAGCAGTGAACGCGCGCACGCCCCTAGTGGCCAAGGGAGAAATGACATAACATCGGTTCGCCCAGCCGTGCCATTCTGCCACAGTGCGGTGGCTGGTCGGCAAGTGGTTAAGCTAAGCCTTATACCCGGTACACACTGGGTTTTTTTTGCATGAAAAAAAACTGACAGCTCCGGTTGGAGACACTGTACTAACCATGCAAGTTTGGTTCATCGATTTCCCCCACTGAGCTGTTGTGTTCTAACAGAACACTCCGATCAGGGCTCTCCACCATTGGCTGAGAGTGCTGATCGGGAGTCGGTAAGCTGCTCATTTTCCAGCATGCACGATATACACACGGGCCGATTGTCGGCCATTTATTTTTTGAACCGGTGTCTTGCCAAGAAAGTTCCCCCCGGCGGATAAGGTCCCCCTTGTACTGCGCAGGCAAAGCGCTTGCACAGTACAAATGACTAGGAGCTGCCAAAAATAGCCGAAGATGAAAAAGTTCAATCAGCTGTACACGGCGCCTGCGCCCTGGGTCCAGGCTGAAGCCCCACCATCCAAGTGGACCTAGAGGGGGAATAAAAAAGTGCCGAGTGAAGCGAGGCCATGCCCGAAGCGTGGCGAGCAAAGCATAGCGAGCGAAGTGAGCCTGCAAGGGGCCCTTTTACAGGCGCCGTGTACAGCTGATTTCTCTTCTATTACCCTTCGGCTATTTCCGCCACCTCCTACTGCGCAAGCGCTGCGCCTGTGCAGTAGAGGGGGGTCCTTATCCGCCGAGAGGAACTTTCTCGGCAGAACACCGGCCGTTGTCTCTTGAACATTTAGATCCGTGTGTACGGGGCTTTAGGGTTTACATCAGTGGTTGTCAACTTATGAGCTAAAGAGGGCCTCAAATGTGGCCCCTGACATCACCAAAGGGCCACACATAATGTTCAATTCATGTAATGCTTGAGAACTGTCACACTGCAGACCTAATAGAGGAAATGAGGGCCAGAGAGTGAGGACAGGATACATTCTTAGCTAGGGATGTGTTACACAAGAGAATACAAAGTTGGGATCCTGATTCATGAGATTAGTAGAGACCAATGTTATTACCCTCATCAGTGTTCCCACTACAGACTACTGAGGGTCGTACATCATATACCAAAGGGGCCACAGGTTGAGCACCGGGGGGTTTACATACACTTTGAGATCTATAAATGATTCTGTCACTAGAAAAAATGAAGTTTTGTTGATTCTGGATTCTACAATGCTAATTTTCACAATGTGTGACGTGCAGCAACCTGTATCAGTATTCATCTTTTATTGTTCTGAATGCTTCAAAGTGCAAAATCTGATTGGTTGATGGAGGTTTCTGCACTTTTTCAATCAATACTCTTTGAATTGCCATGTTACATCATCCTGATTGTTTCCTCCTGGATCTCTTGTATGAATAGTCTTATATAGGAATGTCCTCAGGACTGTGTTCTGTGTTGATGTATCTATACTCTGCTGACATCATTTCCAGCTCATCTTCTATTATAGTGAATGGTGGTGACTGTGGCCTCGTGTCCTTATTCTGGAGATCATCATTTGTGTCCACATTCATCTCACAGGAGGAACATTGATTACATTTATCAGTAGATCACATATATTGTTTTCTCTTTCTCTCTCTCTCTCTCTCAGTGCCCCCAGAGGTGAAGGTGTGGGGTCATCGTCAGTCGGATGGGGTGACCAGACTTCAGTGCCTGGTGTACGGATTTCACCCCCGTCCTGTGGAGGTGAAGTGGGTGAGGAATGGGGAGGATGATGTTCCTTCAGATGAAATGAGTCCAATTCTCCCCCATCCTGATGGCACCTATCAGATCAGAGTCAGTGTGGAAGTGCCAACAAGGGAGGGAGATACTTACTCCTGTCATGTGGATCACAGCAGTCTGGGTGATGAGACTCTCAGTGTGATATGGGGTGAGTATGGAGAACCTCTACTGTCGGATTATCACAAGTAATGCTAAAACGGAAACATTCTTTGTAATAAGCCAGCTGTGTTTGTGTTACTAAATTAATGACAATGATTGCAACCAAGAAGCAAAACAAAGTGCTGAAATAAATATATAAATAGAATTTAGAGAAGTGTCTGGGATAGCATTTTCCAGCACTCTGGGTGGTCGGTGATTTGTTGAGATTTGGAATCCATTTACAATGCAAGATCTGTATGTGTATGGTAATCTGTAGAAATTTACAGAAACTTCATGTCATTGGCATAGCATCATCATGTTGCACTAATTCAAAAATGTGGCCTCTGATAGGGTTAACTACATAGGATAAATTGGAGGTACCATCATCCAAAAAATGTTTGAAAGGAACTAGAATTGGAGACCAGTCCCCTTCTGATCACCCATGAACAAGAAAATATGCTCTATAAGGGTGTGTCCCCCTGAAGCTGGTTTCCACTGCTTTGTGGAAGCCAACTCCAGGGGGGCACACCCTTAACAGTGGACAGTTAGACTTTGCATTCAATTTGTGGCTCCAGTTGAAGTCCAAAGGTGCCCTGCTAGGCCTTGATATTTGTAGGGGACCATGCATACTGTCCAAATTCCTGTCTCCTTTGTCCCCCTTGGATGCTTGCCAATATATTTGGTAAAGTAAGCAATACTACCCTACAACTTGGATATGTCCCCCACATCCACCATAGGGGAACACTGGCAGTGCTTCGAGCCCCGGCTGTGTGTGGGTCCATTAATATTATTCTCCTGATGAAGCGGTATAGTTCCGTGAAACATGTTGAGGAATACATGATCTGTGAGGACCCACTATACCTCTGTTCTCCTTAGTGGGGTACTTCAAATATTAGTGACACACATGTATTGTTAGCTTGTACTTTTAAACAATGTTCTGGTATGGATTTTGCTTAATATGTTATGTTGTACTGCGATATCCTATTTTTATCTTTTTTTGTATAAATAAAAATTCTATTTTTTTATAACTTCTTTGTGCATGCTGTCTAAACTGGTACGGAGTCCATATTTTCTTGTTCATGGGTGACTGTGTTGTACTAATTATCACTGATCACTATTAGATATATAAAATATATTGTTCTTGATATATCAATCATTATCACAAGTGTTTCACCCATGTTCTATTCTGTAACATCGCCAATGGTGATATTTGTTCTTTTGTACCTAGGTAACTCTGTATTTAGGGGTTAGTTCATACATAACAGATTTTAGGAGTTAAAGTGGATGCAAACCCCATTATGAAATCTGATCTTGGCACATATATCTGTAGTGTTTACTTATCTCTCTCCAAAGCCCTTAGTGCCGTTGCTTTCTGCTGCTCCATTCCTCTGTTATCAGCATGAGAACTTCTGACAAGCTCTCCAACACACCAGATAACAGCAGCTGTAAATTTTTGTTGGGAGGGAACTTAGACGAGATAAGTAGAGAGTTTGTCTATTCAGAGAACAGCTCAGCAAGTTTCTTTGTTCCTCTGCCTATGTGGAGGGGGTGTGTGCCTTTCCTCCAATCAGCTTACACACAGTGTATGCCCAGACTCTTCACCCACTCCTGAAACAGGAATAAAGTTTTGTAACACGATGTGCACTTACTAAAGAATATATGAAGCAGAAAACAGAAGATATACATGTAAAACTTATGTAGGAGGATTTGTTTCATCTCTGTGTATCATCTGACGCTGTTTTCTTAATTGGGTATAGGAGAGGGTTTACATTCACTGGGAAACCATAGAGGTTGCCATCATTGACTGGTTGATAATTGCCTGTTTATAACACTGACCTTTTGGATTCACAAACCCAGAACAAGTATACAAATAAGGAGTCCTAATTTTACTCTAACTTAGTTGATTTGCATATTTGTTCCAGGTGAATGACATAAAAAATAGCGAAACCAGAGGGTCAGCATGCCAGCCAAGTAAAAGTAATTTCCAGAAGGCGTTCATCAATGGCAGTCTCACGATTTCTCTCAGGAAATGTATAGTTTAAGTGAACATTGTTGAGAATCACTCTTTAGCTTTGTATTTATCAAGTGAACCAAAAAAATAGGACCCCTGTTCCTTGCCGTTTTGGAGCTCATTTGGCCCCTGTTGGGTCATGGCATTGATATGTTACAGCATCCCAATGAAGGCATCACTGCTACCCAACCATCCAAGAATGATGGGAGATGCCCCCTTCTATGGATGAGGTGTGTGATATCAGCACAGAGGTAATACATCACATTTTGGCTCTACAGGGTGAGCTGGAGCCAGAATGCATTAGAGCAGACAAGGCTTTTCTATCCATACAGACCAGTGCTGATGATCCTTATCCCACTTCAAATGCTCTCAGTTGTTTGCCAATAACATAAGAGGAGTCTGTGTATGAGCTTTCCCACTTCAAATGCTCTCAGTTGTTTGCCAATAACATAAGAGGAGTCTGTGTATGAGCTTTTCCACACCATAATGTGTATTATAGGTAATGCCTGTGAATGTGCATTTCAGTACAAACGTAATTGCACCCCATCATATACTGTATTTATCAGCGTGTTCGACACAGGGTCACGTGTCTTCATCAGGGGGATGTCCCCCTGATAAAGACACGTGACCCTGTGTCGAACACGCGTAGGGGAGGGGCCAGGATGGAGCACAGATCCTTTCACTCCACTGAGATGCGATGCACAGCTTATCCCCCCTGACAGGCAAAATTGGAGGCTAACTTTGGAGACTGTTATCAGATTGGTGCACTCACGGATTGGTGCACTGTTATCAGATTGGTGCACTGCGTCGTGTTCGACACAGGGTCACGTGTCTTCATCAGGGGGACATCCACCTGATGAATACATGTGACCCTGTGTCGAACGCGCGTAGGGGAGGGGCCAGGACGGAGCACGGAGCCTTTCACTCTACTGAGATGCGATGCACAGCTTATCCCTCCTGACAGGCAAACTCTGAGGCTAACTTTGGAGACTGTTATCAGATTGGTGCACTCACGCACCTTGCAAATGTGAGTACCCTAATGTGGGGAGCTTTTATTCTAATAAACATTTATAAACGATATCACACTATCTAGTTTTTCTTTTCCTTTATTCCTAACTGTGGAGCTTCTGCTGAAAACTGTGTATCTGGATTCCATCACTGAGCCGTGGGATGGCTCATAAGCGTGTTTAGACTCGGTCTCACAGCTGAGTCGCACGCTCTGAGGTGATCGGCTGTCCCTGGGGGGTCACTGGATGGCACTTGAGCATGGAATTCTGAACACTAAGATTAATGCACGCACATTGGATTTTTTATGAACTTTTTTTATGGACTTTATGTGCATTTCTTTCATAAATTGGACTTTAATAACCACGTATCACATCTTGGATTTGATATTCACACTCATTGTGTGGCACTTGTATTTTTTGCACTTATCACTGTGATATTATTTATAAATTTTTTACACGGTAAATTTCAGATTATATAAATAATTTTTCATTCATTATATATACAGATAGTAGTTTAATCATCGCTACTCTTATTCTAATGGTATACATCTAGTAAATTATTCACACATTGCACCTTATAACCACTTTTTTATATATATATCCTTTGTGCCTTGCTGTGGCTAGATAAGCCGCTTATAAGGTATTTTCAGTATACCTTATATGTATTAATAATCTCCAGATTGACATTTTCACCTTAGCGCAGCGTATCTTTTGTATACATCGAAGCAAAATCCATCAGGAGCTACAGAGTATAAAAGAGAAGAGATGCGCCTCTAAGTGTAGCAATATGGTTACATTTAATGAAGGTACAACATTTAGCAACTCGCATTGTTGATGATTAAAAGAGGCACATCTAAGTATGCAGACATCCGGGGTAAAGCTGTCCACATAGACCATCCTCCGCACTGCCGGCTCTCACCGCTGTCAGTCTGCAATCATGACCGGGAAGACTACCCTGCAGTATAGCGATCTGAAAGTGAGGCTTGAAGCCCTGGTGGAGCACAGCGTGGAAGGGATGATGTAGATGGCAGGGCGGAGGATGGTCTATGTGGACAGCTTTACCCCGGATGCCTGTATACTTAGATGTGCTTGTTTTAATCATCAACCATGTGAGTTGCTAAATTTTGTACCTTCATTAAATGTAACCATATTGCTACACTTAGAGGCGCCTCTCTTCTCTCTTCTCTTTTATACTTAATTGTGACATGATGCTACTTGTATATAAAGATATCGCTTGTATATCAAGTCTAAATGTATTAAAAAATGTTGCTTGTCTTGCAAAACGCTCTCAAACCAAGTTACTCTCAAACCAAGGTTTTACTGTATACTGACATCATCCATGTGTGAGTCTGTACCATCACACTTTATCTCATTAGTTCATTATAATGTTCACTAGTAATGATATGATGTAACGATGCAGGAACAATGTGCTTCTATGTACTGTAGTCAGGGGATTTTAGGATTAAAACCACAAATCTGTCAGTAGATCTCACACAATGTTACTTTTGTGTTCCCCTTTCAGATCCCAAGGCAGAGTCCGGCAATACTCCTATAATTATCGGTGTTGTGGTTGTTGCTGTAGTGCTGATTATCGGAGCTGTTTTTGGACTCATCATATACAGGAGACGCTCAGGTGAGATTTGTGCACATTACACACCGGAGCTCTATTCATCATATAGAGAACCAGACACAAGTCCTACAGACTGATCAACAGGAAGTCCTTGTACATGGACAAAGGAGAAAAATGAAGTGTCAGCACAGAGGGGCTAATTCTATTCCTTCATATGGTTCTGTTATCAAATATTTCTAAAACCAAACTCTCCATTTACAGTCCTTAGTTTATTATTTTAGATTTTAAAGTTGTAACAGAAGTGGTAATTGGCCAGACAGAGAGTGACTGTAAAGCCAGCCATACATTATACAATTGTCTTGTTCAATTTACCTTCAACTATGTAGTGCAAGGGCCTGCCTGATTGCATACAAATTGAAAGTGTTTAGGTTTGATCTCATATTATATGGTTTTTATAAATCTAAAGCAGCGCTCCCCAACTCTGACCCAGGGACCGGATGCGGCCCTTTGCTTGCCTTTATCTGTCCCTATTGGGGCAATATTCCATTCACTGACACCAACAATGTGGCATAATTCCTCTTGCTGACACAAACCATGGGGCACTATTCCTTCCATTGAGACCATCAAAGGGCAAAATTCCTCCCACTGACACCAACGATGGGCCACAATTCCTTCCATTGATATCAACAAAGTGCCACTATTCCTCCCATTGACCCCAATGATGGGGCACTATTCCTCCCACTGACACCAACAATGGGGCACTATTCCTCCCACTGACACCAATGACAGGGCACTATTCCTCCCTCTGACACCAATGATGGGGTACAACCCCTCCCACTGACAACAACAATGTGGCACTATTCCTTGGGGGGCACACCGTTGTGACTGCTTCCCACACACCAGTTTTAAAATTTGCACCTCACTATGGTTTACTTTTTGCAATTTTTACTGAAATGTATACAAACTGGAATTTTAATTTGAGAAAAGATTAACAGCTTTAGTACAGATATTATACCATTTTTTTCAATAATATCTCCAAAAGTTTAGGGTAATTTTTGAAGACCATTGATGTAATTTGGAACAGGAAATCTCACCAACCAACATCAGTAAAAACCATCAGAAGGTCTCCACATCATTAAAGACTAAGTGCCAGCAAATCCAGACTAGAGATGGTATATTTGTTAAAGTGGTTGTAAACTATGTTACACCACTTGTACCTACAGGTAAGCCTATAATAAGGCTTACCTGTAGATACTGTAAATATCTCCTAAACTTGTACCGTTTAGGTATTCATTATATGTGCTGCTGCCAAGGTCATCGGTGCATGCGCACTGAGGAAATGGCCCACTGGTGCTCCTGCGCATTTGACGTCATCGCAGCTCCGGCCAATCACATCACCGGAGCCCGCAAACCCGGAAGTAACTCCGGTGAAAGATCTTGGCTGTGGGAGTGGAGTGCGGGCAGCACTGCAGGGCATGGCTCATAGGTATTTCATAATGAGCTAGTAGTGCGGGTTGTTTTGTTTTTTTGTTTTGTTTTTTGCTTTTTTTTCCTGAAGGTTTATAACCTCTTTAAATTGTGATAATTAGTTGAAGATATACAGTATATAGGTGACTGACTTCTTATATATGAAGGGTTTCAAAGACTATTTTCTGGTTCTCGTTCCCAATGTGTCAAATTCTGTTTTATTTCAGGGAAGACGCCTGGTGATCGCACTATTTATGTTCCGGCTCGCAGTAAGTAACCCCATTATTATGTGTTCTGTCCCCTTTGCAGTGTGTTTTTACTATGGTGGCTGACATGTAGGGGTGATGCATATTGATCTGATATTGAGTGTAGCATGTATGGTTTATAGTCCTCCTATAAAGTGAGCTTTTATTTTTATTAACCCCCCCTTCCTGCACAGGCCAATTTTCAGCTTTCTGCGATGTCACACTTTGAATGACAATTGTGCGGTCATGCAACACTGTAGCCATATGAATTTTTAATCATTTTTTTCAAAGGAATATAGTTTTCTTTTTTGGTGGTATTTACCACATAAGTCCAGGAAGGATTTACCCACTTCCTGACCAGGCCATTTGCGATACGGCACTGTGTCGCTTTAACTGACAATTGAGCGGTTGTGTGAAGCTGTACCCAAACAAATTTGACGTCTTTTTTTTCCCACAAATAGAGCTTTCTTTTGGTGGTATTTGATCATCTCTGCAGTTTTTATTTTTTGCGCTATAAACAAAAAAAGTGACCATTTTTAAATTTTTTTTTTTTAATTTCTGCTATAATACATATCCATAAAAAATATATAAAAAAACACATTTATTTATCCATTTAGGCTGATATATATTCTTCTACATATCTTTGGTAAAAAAAAAATTGCAATAGACGTATATTGATTGGTTTGCACAAAAGTTACCACGTCTACAAATTATGGGATAGATTTAGGGACTTTTATTTTTCTTTAAATCTGCGATCTGCGATTTTTAGCAGGACTGTGACATTGCGGTGCACAAATCTGACCCCAAATGACATTTTTTTGGGACCAGTGACATTATTATAATGATCAGAGCTATAAAAATGCACTGATCAATGTAAAAGACACTGGCAGGGAAGGGGTTAACACTAGGGGGCACTCAATGGGTTAAGTGTGTTCCCTGGGTGTATTCTAACTGTAGGGGGGATGGGCTTCCTGGAACACCACAGAGATCACTGTTCCCAATCACTGGGAACAACAGATCTCCATGGTGTGCCCTGTCAGAATGGGGATTCGCCTTGTTTACAATGAATGGAAGATGGAAGCCATCCATTGTGTACAATTGTCATGTGATCTGCTGTGACAGATTATCCCACAGCACAACCCGTGGGGCCGGTGCCAGGAGCATTCTGGGGGGGACATTATATTATGTCCACTCAGAATGAGAGAGATAAGCAATTAAAGAGGCCATGTAGCCAAATCATTAAATTTCTCTTGGGAGAATTAGAGGCTAACATTACTTTAGACTTAATCTTCTAATAGGAAACCAGAGGGACTGGTAGGATCACCAGGAATTTTACACAAAAGAAGCAATACAAAGAGAACAGAAGACTTTCTCATACAAGTACATGGTACAGCAGCCACATATCAGGAATATGAAGTGTTGGATAAATGTATTCTTTAAAGGCAAACTGAATGTTTAGTTTAAATCCAACATTCCACTTACTGAGTCATGTCCTGAGCTCTCCAATCAGCAGAGGAGCTTGCACTTTGTTGATTGTGACTAATAGGTCTGACTCATACTAATGAATAGTGCTGACTATGTCCATCCTTTATTCCCCCTCCTCCATTCATAAAAGCCATAATATGACTTCTATGAAGTGTGAGATGTGAATGGAGGACAGGCTGATGATTGAAAGGTCTGCCTCCTCCATTTATAGATCTTTTTCATTCATAGAAGCTATAGTAGGGATGAAAATAGCTGGGTCGGCATCGTGGGGCACTCTTGAAGAGTACCTGTCACAGCCCACAGCTCCTTCAGTTCTATTAAACATCACTGCACTGGAAGATTGTTCATTGTGCATTTTTTTTCATTAACTTAGGATTTAACCCTTTCACTGCCAGGTCCGTATGGCGTACAAACCTACAGCACTGCTTCCAGCTGGCCAGGTCTGTACGCTGTACAGACCTAATTTCTTCTGCTATAAGCTCATGATCACTTCAGTGGACCAAAAAAGTGGAGCACAGGGCCTGGCAGCGAAAAGGTTAAACTGTGTATTCACCCTATCAGATTGCCTTTACAAAGTGAGTTCCTGCTTGGTACCCTGCATGTAGGAACACACAGAGGAGGAGGAGAGGAGGAACATGTGCAGAATCATGTGCTACTGCCAGCAGCCTATCAAATCTCTGATAGGTTGGAACATGTAATGGGTAGATGTTTGTCTCGATCGCGGGATTCCTGCAGGAAGTGACACTGGTGGGTCAAACTTTCTGTGTGCATGAGGCCTTACAGTAGTTCTATGAGGGCGGACATTCATATTTCTATAGGCTGAAACTAATCATATTTACTAACACTTCTTTGCAGACAATGAAGAGAATGCTTCTAATTCATCCAGCAATGTGAGTCCCTGAATGTCATTACCCGGCTGTCTGCTTTGTATTTCTTATTATAAAAGTTTATGTCTGTTGTCTACTTATGTTGTAAGTACACCAGGGCTTGACAAATTCCAGGTCGCCATGGCAACAAGTAATTGCGTCCTGGTGCCTGGCCTGCCACCAGAATGGATATACAAAATGACAGCGCTAGTGGAATATGTGTTGAATATAAAACACAATAATGTGCAAAGTTCAAACAAACATATGCTACCAAATAAATAATAAATCAAATAATTTAGCAGATGGGTGCCAAAGTGACCAACAGCAATTAAAAAATCAAATTTAGAAAGGTAATTCAGGAGGACACAATCATGTTGAAGTCAATCAGAGAATAAACTCCCCTCTTGTTGCCCCACTCACCAGAGCTCATGGACCCTCATCTTTGCAGTCCAGGGGTCAAAACCGCTTATTGGGGTCACGATGTATCCAAGGGTAAAGGTGCTTCCAATTTGCATGAGGACCATAGAGGGCAATATACGTTAAAAGAGAGAAAAAAAGAACATATAGTGAATACTGCCGGCACTGTATAATAGCGCATAAATAAAACGCCACTCACAAGATGACTAAAACAGGCATCAGTGTGTTCCGGGTCCGCATCTCCGGCGTGCGTTCCACGGATACCGGAAGTTGCGTCACTGGTACATAAGACCAGAAGTGCGTCGACACGTTTTGCCCCTCCTCCAGGGGGTCATCAAGGACATCACTTCCGGTTCTCGTAGGGCCAAATTTATATGCAGGAGAGTGGGAGTCTCCATGCTAATTAACCGATCATATGTAAAAATACCATCTGGTGTAATGCAACACCTAATTCCCTTCACTCACATCACTTCCTGTTTATAGCCATAAATTTAACAAAACTTTATTGACAAACAATATATTGTATGTATAAAATAACAGATAAAATAGTAAAAAAGTTGAGAAAATTCATAAAGTAGTAAATGAGGTCAACAACAATAAAAAAAAATGATTAACTGACTAATTGGTAAAAAATAAAATAAAAATTGAAAAAATGAAAATAAATATAAAAATAAATAGAAAAAAAATAAAAATAAAGATAAAAATAAAATAAGAATAAAAATGTAATTAAAAATAAAATAAAAATGAAAATAAAGAAATAAAATAAAATAAAAACAAAAAAAAATAAAAATAAAAATGAAAAATGAAAAAATTAATAATAAATATAAAATAAAAATAAATAGAAATAATCTCTACCAATTAGATAAAAAGCAATTCAAATCCAATTCAATGTTTAAACCATGGGGACTCAAAGTGCCCAACCTATGTATCCACTGGGTTTCGTTTTGTGAAATTGATTTCTTGAGGTTGGAGCCCCTCCAGTGGGCCTCAACCCTATCAATTCCACAAAACTTGAGACCACTAGGGTCCCTATTGTGGAATAACCTAAAATTGTTAGACAGACTGTGGTGTTTGAAACCTTTCTTGATTCTAGTCACATGTTCCCGTAACCTGATACCCAACTTCCTTATTCACCAAGACGAGAGAACAAAGAATCCACCCCACTAACTATGGGTCTCCCCAGGGGCTTTATAGGATCCTTATGGATTTTAGGCAACTGATGAATGACAGGAACCTTGGGGGCATCAGGGGCAAGAAATCTTGTTTCTTTTTTATTAATAATACCAGCACTGTGTGCTTCTTTAACCAGCTTTTTCAGTTTGGCTTTAAATTTATTGCCGGGATTTCCCTTCAATTTCTCATATGTTGCTGTATCACCTAGTAATCTATTTAATTCCTCCAAATAATCACTTTTGTTTAAAATTACTAGACCACCCCCTTATCAGCTGATCTGATCACTATATTTTTCCTTTTCTCTAACTGTTGTAAACCTCTTTCTATATCCTTTTTCTTTCTACTTGGATGGACCAGAATGCTTTCACCCACCACCACCTCCCCTCCCCCCACGCACGGCCCTCACTATGTATAGTGGATGCTGCCGGGAAGAGAGCTGACATGTATGATGACACTTCTGGGTCCCTGTTGACAGTTTCCTGAATGTAATGCAATGTGATCTGCATTACATTACAGTACCTTGAAAAAGTATTCATACCCCTTAAAATGTTCCACATTTTGTTATGTTACAACCAAAAACTTAAATGTACTTTTTTGGGATTTTATGTGATAGACCAATACAAAGTGGCACATAATTGTGAAGTGAAAGGAAATTGATAAATGGTTTTCAATCTTTTAAATAAATAAATATGTGAAAAGTGTGGCGTGCATTTGTATTCAACCCCCTGAGTCAATACTTTGTAGAACTGCAAATACAGCTGCAAGTCTTTTTGGGGGTGTCTAACATGCAACGCCTCTTATGAGGTTTTCCCAAAACTACTACTTACTGAGTCAGCTCTATTGCACCGACTTCTCTGTCAAAGAAAATCCCTGAAGAAGCTACCATGTGAAACGCGTTGGGCTGTGTCTCTTTTCTCATATTTGGTCCTGAATGTTTATCATGGTTATGATTATACATATTTGAGACTATTGAGGAAATTGTTCACTTTGTTGTAGGGGTTGTTTACGGGTGTATACAGAGGTTGCTGTTTCATTCATATGTCTTAAACAATATAAGATATTTTTATGTATTTAACCACTTAAGGACCAAGCCTCTTTTTTGACACTTGTTGTTTACAAGTTAAAATCTTTTTTTTGCTAGAAATCTACTTAGAACCCCCAAACATTATATATATTTTTTCTAACACCCTAGAGAATAAAATGGCGGTCATTGCAATATTTTCTGTCACACTGTATTTGCGCAGCGGTCTTACAAGCGCACTTTTATTGGAAAAAATACACTTTTTTGAATGAAAAAATAAGACAACAAGTAAAGTTAGCCCAATTTTTTTTAAACTCTGAAAGATAATGTTATGCCGAGTAAATTGATACCCAACATGTCACACTTTAAAATTGCGTCCACTCGTAGATGGGCGACAAACTTTTACCCTTAAAAATCTCCATATGCGATGTTTAAAAATTACTACAGGTTACCAGTTTTGAGTTACAGAGGAGGTCTAGGGCTAGAATTATTTCCTTAACTCTAACGATCATGGTGATACCTCACATGTGTGGTTTGAACACTGTTTTCATATGCGGGGGCTACTCACCTATGCGTTTGCTTCTGCGCGCAAGCTCGTCAGGATGGGGCACTTTAAAAAATGTTATTTTTTTCCCTATTTATTTTACTTTTAATTTTTTATTTTGACACTGTCTTTTAAAAAAAAATTGGGTCACTTTTATTCCTATTACAAGGAATGTAAACATCCGTAATAGAAAAAAGCATGACAGGACCTTTTAAATATGAGATCTGGGGTCAAAAAGACCTTATATTTACACTAAATTGCAAAAAAAAGCTCCTTTATGAGCATTGGGCGGAGGTGGCGTTTGATGTTGCTTCCACCCTCCCATGCTATGGAGCCGAGTGGGGAGCATCTTCCCCTCACTCGGCAGCCAGGCATCCCGGCGGGTGCCATAAGCGGCGGAGACAACTGGAGCATGGCGGGAGGGGGGTGGGCACCTCTCCCGCCACCAATAAAAGTGATCTAGTGGGGAATCTGCCACCGAGACCATACTTATCTTAAAGAGAAAAGCACAGCGTTCCCAAAAATAGCTTTTGCCATAACCCCAGTATTTACCATCAAAGTACTGACATACATCTCCTTTTGCGTGAAGTTGTTAATGAAATTTTGTTCTTTTTATACATCACTGTGTCAGGTATTATTCCATTAGGAGGTTTCAGCATCTTAAAGTCCCATTACTCTATTCTTTTTGTTCTTTGTACATCTAGAGAGTGACATCTTTGCCCATTCTTCTTTGCAAAATAGCTTAAGCTCTGTCAGATTGGATGGAGAGCGTCTGTGAACAGCAATTTTCAAGTCTTGCCACAGATTCTCTATTGAATTTAGGTCTGGACTTTGACTGGGCCATTCTAACACATGAATATGCTTTGATCTAAACTATTCCATTGTAGCTCTGGCTGTATGAGATGTCAAAATTTGGGATATTTTTTATAACCTAACCCTGTGTTAAATTTCTCCACAACTTTATCCCTGACCTGTCTGGTGTGTTTCTTGGCCTTCATGATGCTGTTTGTTCACTAAGGTTCTCTAACAAACCTCTGAGGGCTTCACAGCACAGCATTATTTATACTGAGATTAAATTACACACAGGTGGACTCTATTTACTAATTAGGTGACTTCTGAAGGCAATTGGTTCCACTAGATTTTAGTTAGGGGTATCAGAGTAAAGGGGGCTGAATACAAATGCACACCACACTTTTCACATATTTTTTGTAAAAAATTAAAAAAATCTTTTATCATTTTCCTTTCACTTCACAATGATGTGCCGCTTTGTGTTGGTCTATCACATAAAATCCCAAACAAAAACATTTAAAGAGGAGTTCCACCCAAAAATGGAACTTCCGCTTTTCAGCTTCCTCCCTCCTCTGGTGTCACATTTGGCACCTTTCAGGGGGGAAGGGGGAGCAGATTCCTGTATAATCCAGGTATTTGCTCCCACTTCCAGCCTCTGTGGCGATCTATGCCATGTCCAGCCCCTCCTCCACCACCCCCACTGTCTTCTGGGAGACACACAGGTCCCAGAAGACAGCAGTGACCAGTCAGGATGTACATGCACAGTAGAGAACCAGGCTGTGAAGCCACAAGGCTTCACTTCCTGATTCCCTTACCGAAAATGCCGACACCTCCAGCCGGGAGCTGTAAGACAGTTCGCCTTCGGGTGAGGACATCGCCCTGGACAGGTAAGTGTCCTAATATTAAAAGTCAGCAGCTGCAGTATTTGTAGCTGCTGACTTTTAATTTTTTTTTTAGGTGGAACTCCGCTTTAAGTTTTTGGTTGTAACATGACAAAATGTGCAAAATCTCAAGGGGTATAAATACTTTTTCAAGGCACTGTATGTGAAGCACAGGGGGAGAAATGCAAGATATTTTTGACCCTGGATGTCTCATTAAAGAGAACCTGTTACCAAAAAAAAACATTTTTTTTAATTGTAAAAAATACACCCAAGCACATAAATCCCCCCTAAAATTTACATAGCGGGTTACCCTGCCCTCAAGAAGCTTACAATCTAAGGTCCCTAACTCACATTCTTACATACACATACTGGGGACAATTTGAACTCTGCTTAAAACTATAAGACCCTTTCACACTTGAGGCATTGTTCGGTGTCTTTGGAGGGTGGGAAGAAACTGGAGAAAACCCACACAGGCACAGGGAGAAATGTGCAAACTCCAGGCAGGTAGTGCTGTGATTGGGATTCACAACAGTGACCACAGTGCTGCTAGACGGAAGTGCTAACCACTTAGCCACTGTGTTGAAATATTGTGCGAGCAGTAAATTTTAATGTAAAAAATGGGGGGTAAAAAGTCCTTGAATCCACACTCACCAAAGTAGCAAACAGCAAATGGAGTACCAGCCGATTCATCAATATGTGACGGGATACCTGCCCTAAAAGCAATGGCACTATATCAACAACAGAAAGAGGAGACAAGGGAGTCCCCAGAAAGCAAAAAAGGGGAATGGTCAACTACGGCTTATGGTACAAAAATGCAAAAAGGCTTTATTAAGGGTGGGGGGGTGGGGGTATTTACATATACAAAAAATTCCAAATATATGTAAGATAAACAATGTATCTAAATAACACAGTCCGTCTCACTACACTAAACCAAAATTAAAAACCATGCTGCAACATTGATGAATAAAACTGCAGAGCGTGCCTGCAGGCCAAAAACGCATGCAGTGTCCATTTGAATCCAAAGAAAAAAGTATTGCACCAAACATTACATGGAGTAAGCTACTGATGGGATATCAAGTCTTATGTGGTCTAGTATTAACTGTGCATCAGATTGAGCAGTACTGAGAAAAAAACAAAAAAAACCACATATATCCACATAGACAGGACCTTACATAGCTGAATCCCCTCCCTTGTTTTTGGCTCCAAGTGTAGGGGGTGGCGGTGTTATATCTCTCTCCACTAATACCGTACTGGTGCCTCTTTGTAATTGTCATGTCTTTTTGATTTATATTTTTTCTCTTTGTGGTGGAATGGCCTTTATACCCGGGGATGATTTTGATGCTGAAATAAGGGCCACTTTTGATGGGAGTTCAGTGGGGGTGGAGCCGCCAGTGCAAGACGACCTAAAACCCTTATTCAAGGAACAAAAAAAATTAATTATTAAATCCCTGAATAGAAAATGGGACATTTTGTCACTTGAGTCTTATATAGAAAGAGGTATTGTCCCACGGGGACTAAGGGAGAGGGTAGTGCCGGCTACCCACCTTCATACTGAGAAATTCCTAACTAAGTGGAAAGAACAATGTATTAAACATGGCCTGGAAGTAATGCGGTTGATTGTAGAGGAGGAGAAAGATCAATTGACCTCGTTACAGATCCAGATTCAAGAGACTAGTGAAAAGCTTGAGCCATTGAAGGATAATCCTGATTTTGAGAGACTCAACGATTTCCTCAAGAAGGAAGTCGATAGAACTCAAAAAAATCTTAAAATTACCAAACACAACAAATTTAAGAGGGATTTAGATGACTGGGCAAAAGGGGAAATTTTTGACCTGTCAGTAAGGGGAAGCAGAAGTAGATCGCGGAATCGTAGATTCCCCTCTTGCTCTGATACAGAGACAGGTGCCCAGTCTTCTGGTAGTGAAGACGAAACACGCCATACCGTGTCTTTTTTAGACAAAGACCTACTGGACCAGCAGAAATCTCCCCCGTCCAGGGGTATACTAAAGGGAGGCAAACAAGGGACAACAGGAGGAGGAGGGAATCGAGGAAAAGGAAGACAAGGAAGGAAGGAAGGAAGGAAGGGGGGACCCAATAGGAACAGAGCGGACAACGACTCGGAGCCAAAAACGCCCCAGCTAAATGCACTCCATTTGAATGACCCAGTAGAAGATTTTAAAATCATTAATCTCTCTGATTTTCAATTGGAGAAACGACATATTGATTTATTAAGCAAGGGTCTATCCTTTTCCCCTACTACGAGTATGGACCACTTTGGGGTATATAAGGACCTCTGCCTTTTTTTGAGGAAAGTATACCTCAAGGAGATCTATTCTGACAAAACTCCCCTAAATGATCTACAGCTAGATACCAGAGAAACTGAGGCCCTAGAATCATTAATGATATTGATGGAAGAAGGAGGCCAGTCCTCTGGTGAGGAGGAAGCTCCAGAGATGTCGGGGTGGAAAAGAGATCCCAAATTAAAGATCCGTTCAACCAAAATGCCTTTATTTCGGAAGAACAAATGGCTTGGGGTGTTCCTCGACCTTGTTGAGGAGGACCTCAAAAAATTAAATTGGGAAACCATCATGGGTGATAACCTCACATATGAGGAAAGGAAGGCATTAAAAGAGCTTAGGGAAGCGGACCAAGTGATTATCAAAAAGAGTGATAAAGGAGGTAATGTCGTCCTCCTCTCGGTGGATTTTTACGAGGGGGAGGTACGACGACTCCTAAATGATGAATCTACCTATAAAAGACTACACCATGATCCATTCCAGGACCTGGTGGAACTTATTAATGAGAAATTACAATGGGCATTTGAGGCCAATTTAATTTCTAAAAAGGAATTGGAATTCTTGAGAGTGGTGGACTTCAATAAACCAACATTTTATATAATCCCTAAGGTCCATAAAAATAGAAAGGCCCCTCCAGGAAGACCTATTGTCTCCGCCATTCGTGGTCCCCTGGAGAGACTGGGGAAATATATAGATTCCTTAATCAAGGACATGGTCTTGTCTTTGACTTCGTACGTACGTGACACAGGGGACGTATTGAATAAGATTAGTGCATTAGAATTCCCGGAGGGTGCCCTACTCGTGGGGATCGATGTGGAGTCGCTTTACACATCTATTCCCCACGAGTGGGGCATTTTGGCGGTATATCACTTCCTAGAGAAACACTTCCCAGAAATGGGAGCCCAAAATGAATTCATCATTGATCTCCTAGAGCTTGCACTCAAGCACAACTTTTTCCAGTTCTCTGGGTCTAACTATCAGCAGCTGCGTGGCACCTCTATAGGAGCCCCATGGGCCCCGGCCTATGCGTGTCTGCACCTGGGCTGGTGGGAGGAGGAGAAAGTTTATGCCTCATCGATGTACCTCGGCCATGCATGCTGCTGGCTGAGGTACATCGATGATGTCCTGATGTATGGGCAGGGACTTCAGATGAACTGGAGGTGTTTATGGCAGAGCTAGAAAACAACACTAGAAATATACATCTAACTTATACTGCGGATCCCCATCAACTCTCCTTCCTGGACCTATCTATCCGACTTGAGGGTGGTAGGTTGATTACTAGTACTTTCCGAAAGGAAACAGCCGCAAATACATTACTACAGGCGGATAGCCACCACCCCAAGTCTCTGATACGTGGGATCCCGGTTGGACAGTTCATGAGAATCCGCAGAAATTGCTCTACTGAGGAGAACTACTTTTCCGAATCTAAACAACTCTACCAGAGATTCAGGGAAAGGGGATACCCCCACCGTACCCTCAAGCGAGCAATGAGCATCGCAGGACATAAGAGGAGAGCTGACCTCCTCTTACCCCAGAAAAAGACACAACAGGAGACTGAGGGACTGGTGAGATTTATCACCCCCTATGGGTCCCAGTGGCACCAGGTTAATACAATCCTCTCAAAACATTGGCACATACTGTTGCGGGCTGTTGGGTCGAGGCAAATTATCGGTGAGAGACCGTCAATGGTTGCTAAACGAGCCCAAAACCTCAATGACATGCTGGTGCAATCTGAGTTTGTACGGCCCTCAAATAGAAGTTGGCTCACTGATATGCCTCGGGTCAACGGCATGTTTCCGTGTGGCCACTGTGGCACATGTAAGTATGTGGACCGCTCAAAAACTTTAGAAATTCGGATGGTAGTCAACAATTTGAGATTCGGTCTTTCATTAACTGTGCCACAACTAGAATACTCTATGTTCTCGAATGCCCATGTCATAAATTGTATGTAGGCAAAACTAAGAGACAGCTGCGTGTTAGATTCGGGGAACACCTGAAGAGTATCAGGCTAAAGGAAGAAACTTCAGTGGCTCAACACTTTTTGGATTTTCATCAGGGCAAAACCACAGGTCTGAGGGTAAAGGGCTTTTATGCCCTTTCTCTGACAGACCGTAGGGGTGACTTTGACAGGGTACTCCTACGCAAAGAGAAAAAATGGATATTCAGGCTTGGTACTCTTCAACCTAATGGCTTGAACCACGAATTAAGCCTGAGTGTCTTTCTTGAACCATAAACATTAGGTTTGAAGTGTTTTATAAAGGCTCCCCGGCTGATCTCTTGTTTTGGTTGTTTTTGATAGAATTTATTTCTGACCATGAGGGCCATTCCACCTTATGAGGAAATGTATTACAATGTCTATTGCGCTCTTTACTTGATGCCTGGTGATATGTGAGATTGTATTTCTTTCTCCCCCCTTGCAAATAAGTACTTTTTCGTTTGAGCAACTGATTGGCACCTTTTTTCCACTGCATTACCTGATGTGACCACAAGATGGCAGAAAATAGCTATTTGGCATGGTTTGATCTGATTGGACAGTGTTCCCTATTTAAATCAACCTTAATTCAATGCCAAATTGTTCTGAAGAAGTACGCGGAGGCGTACGAAACGTCAACGCAGCCCCTGCAGGGCTTGTCAGCAGGCCTTCAACATGCTTCCTTTTCCAGCAATGTAAAAGGGTTTCCCTGTGATTTGCATACAGCACCATACTTCACAAGCTAATTCCGCATCAGCAATTGAATGCAAAGTTCCTGGTTCCTGGTCTCTTCCTAACCATGTGACCGGTCATGTGATCACACAGTCTGCAGTGTCTACTATTGAGGAGAATGGTGTGCTGTGACTACACACTGAATGTTGCTCTGAACTGACTGTGAGCCGCTCCATGCCAAACAGCAAGACAGCAGAGTCTGAGGACATCCCCAGTACTTGAAAGAGGTGAGAGCCCAATGGGCAGTTTCTCTTTCCCTCCTTACCTGCTTATCAATAGTCTTTGCATCTGTTTGCCATTCACCCTCCTGCATGGATTGACACACTTGAAACTGATGAACTGTGAAAATATCATCCTGGTCTAGATTGGAAAAGAGACTAAGCCCTTTCTTTGGAGTGGTTTGTCCTTTGCTCCTTTTATGCTGCATTGAGGAAATAGTGTTTGTGCACTGGACATACCTAGTAACAGGAACGCTGGTCTTTCCATTTCCAAAACAACTGGTGTAAACACACATTTAGTGCACTGAGGTTGGAAGCTGCTTGTGGAGGATTTCCTTCTAATAGAGGTTTTTTTTAAAAAAAAAACCCACCTAATTCAGCTATGTAAGGTCCTGTCTATGTGGATATATGTGGGTTTTTTTTTTTTTTTTTTTTTCTCAGTACTGCTCAATCTGATGCACAGTTAATACTAGACCACATAAGACTTGATATCCCATCAGTAGCTTACTCCATGTAATGTTTGGTGCAATACTTTTTTCTTTGGATTCAAATGGACACTGCATGCGTTTTTGGCCTGCAGGCACACTCTGCAGTTTTATTCATCAATGTTGCAGCATGGTTTTTAATTTTGGTTTAGTGTAGTGAGACGGACTGTGTTATTTAGATACATTGTTTATCTTACATATATTTGGAATTTTTTGTATATGTAAATACCCCCACCCCCCCTACCCTTAATAAAGCCTTTTTGCATTTTTGTACCATAAGCCGTAGTTGACCATTCCCCTTTTTTGCTTTCTGGGGACTCCCTTGTCTCCTCTTTCTGTTGTAAATTTTAATGTGCAAGTATGGTAAGTTTTGTGATGTGTGTGGCATTGCCTTTAGTGAACTAAACAAAATACCCACATGTCAAAAATGTTACACCTTTGTGATTTGAGGCTATTGCCATTTTCATGTGAAGAAGCAAAATATTTTCTCAATAACTGTCAAAGGGTCACTCCAACCCGATCTGTTATATCTCATACAGGTAGAGATTGGTGGGCTGGATTCTTTTCTCTGGGGTTTCCAGCATTGATATGTCTGCCTCTGAGCTCACAGCTTCAACTCCCTTCCCATAGAGCAGTGGTATCCAAACTGTGGCCCGTGGGTCAGATGTGGCCCTTTGCTCGCCTTTATCCAGCCTTTGGGGCACTTTTCCATCCACTAATACGAGGCTCTATTCCTCCCACTGACACCAATGATGGGGTACTTTTCCTTCCACCAACAATGATGGGACACTATTCTTTCCACTGACACCAGTTATGGGGCATTGTCTATCCCTCCCACTGACACCAATGGTGTAATATTTTTTTACTCCCGCTGAAAAGCAAGCTTATGGCATTATTTACTTCCACCGATGCCAGGGCATTTCTACTCCCACTGGCTACAATCCAGCCCCCTTAAAGTTTGAAGGGCAGTAAACTGGCCCTTTGTTTTAAAAGTTTGTAGACCCCTGCCATAGAGCCCGAGAGCTACATGAACACTCTGTGCAGAAATATAAATAGGATCCTACAGGGGAATGAGATCCTCCTATTAGATACATCAGGTGTGAGGATCTGTCTACCTATGCCACCAGTTAAGGGATCAGTAATATGACAACTTCCCATATCTAATACTAAAAAATCCATTTTGGGTGATTCAATACTTTAATAGAAGATGTCAGATAATATAATGGAATCGTCAGATTTAAAGGAGTTCTATGGTTACAGCATACACTTTCATTTTATAACATCAGAATTGTAAATACATTAAAATGTTATTCTTGACAATCCAGCATAAGCTTATTAAAAAAAAATCACCTTTCATGTTGGGAATTCTGCCTGTCTGCTGGCCATCTTTTTTTACAACTTCCTGGATTCCCTGCATGCTTTTCACCTTCTCTTCTGCTGTTTACTTTCCATTTCTAAGGACTACATATCCCTTGGTACCTTGCTGCCTGCAAACAGTGATTCCTGTACTGACTCCGCCTCCTGAAACTCCTCCTCTCAACACCTCTGTAATTCAGAAGTCAGGCTCGGTGAAAGCTGACACTACTCACAGGACATAGTGACTACATGTGACAATAAAACTCATTTTAACATCTGAGAAAACAAGTTTTTTTTTTTTCTTCATATCAGACACAAAAGGGGATAATTACTAAAACTGAAGGGTGCAAAATCTGGTCCAGCTGTGCATAGAAACCAATCAGCTTCCAGGTTTTATTATCAAAGCATAATGTGCTTTCAGTTAGAAGCTGATTGGCTACCATGCACAGCTGCACCAGATTCTGAGTAATCCAATTTTAGTAAATCTCCTTCAAACTGTGGAGCTCCTCACCATGTGTAGGTGAAATACTAAGATGATACATATATATACCCACTACAATCCGGCCACCCAGGACCTCACAGTATATATTGCAGCACTGGAAATATGGTGCAGCAAACATGAAAATGTGAAATGTTAAAGTTGTTATATAAAATACTTTATGGTAAATATCACAATAACTATTATAAGCTCACATATTCCCCTTTACATCAGTGACATTGGGCCCCATCAGAAGAAAGGTGACAATTAAGGTGTCAGTTCAGAGGTCCTGGTTACTACAAAGACTTCTGTCATTTATAGTTTAAAGCAAAGTTCCAGCCTCAAATAGTGTAGTTGCTGACTTTTAATATAGGGACACTTACCTATCCAGGGATCCCGTGATGTCGGCTCCCCGAATCCGATTTGTCCATCAGCTCAGGTGCAGGCACCGGCATTGCAACTAAGGGAAACCGGAAGTGAAGTCGGTTTCAGAGCCAGGTTCCTACTGCGCATGTGCAAGTGGCGCTGCGCTTTCAGAATGGCCTTGTCATCTTCTGGGACACACACAGGTGTCAGGAGGAGGGGCTGAGGCAAATCTGGAGATGACGTACCTCGCATTGGCAGTTTAGGACAGAATCCCTGCTGCAAAACAAAATAAAGGCAAAAAATGCCCCAAAAAAAAAAAGATATCCAAATATAAGGGGGCTGGGGTGCTCGATTGGATTACACCTAATTTGATTTTAGCCTGGAACTCCGTTTCTGCTAAGTTTCCACTATTGCAACCCCAAAGTCGCACGATTTTCCCGCATTTTTGGCCGCAATTTTACCGTAACTTTTGCCACAATTTTTGATGCGACTTGAAGCAATGCCTTTGTATTCTTGAGGTCTATGGACCTCAAGTCACATCAAAATGGGACCAAAGTAGTTCAGGGACTACTTTGAAGTCGCACAGATATGAACGGTACTCATTGGAATTCATGGTGTATGACTTGTCATGTGACTTTGCAGTCCCAAGTCGCATGACAAGTCGCACTAGGGGAAACTGAGCCTTACTGCACATAAAAGTGCAACTAAAAATTTCAATTATTTTTTTTTTCTTTTACAGAATGACAGTTCTGAAGATCATCAACAAGGAAGCTAAAGATATTGAGCCCGTTCTGCTTTCAATCTACCGACTTGTTTTAGCTTTTATTTTCTACTTTAAAGTGGATCTGTCTTCTATTAATATTGAGCACTTTGTTTAGGATGTTTGGATAATAAGTATCATTTTTAGATGTAAATATTATACCTTTATAAGTCATTTTTATCTTTCTGCTTAAGAACGATCTTCTTATACTAATTTTGGATAGATGCATTTTTACTGGTGTCTGTTTCCCAATTGAAAGATTTTATCTTATTATTTGTTCTGTTTGACATTCCTCAATAGAAAGGAATTTGGGGAAGTTTCCCAGACAGGACACACACAGCAATTAAAATGTGATAATCCCAACTCTTCCCTACCTTTTCTATAATGAAAAAGGCTTTAATATAATTATTTCAGTTAAACTGTTTTTGCCACATGTGAAATCAAATCTCTGTAATTCAGAGTAGATGGAAAGAATGAACAAATCCTCTTTAGATTTTTTAAATAAATACAAGGTGTTCTCTCATTGGACAAGAAGCGGGACGACAAAGTCACAATTAGGAATCCCAGAAGTGTGTGATAATTGCTAGACTGCTCCCCAACCCTAAGGCCCCATTCACACCCGAGCATAGCGTTTTTAGACAGAAAGTTGCATGATTTTACCACAATTTTGTACAGGTCAAAGGTCACCAATGTAAAAAGCAGAAAAACGCCCAAATCTGCCTAAAACAAGTTCCAGAACTTGTTTGAGCTTCAGGCGTTTTGGAGCTTCTGGCTTCAGACATTTGAGTGGAGATGTGAACCTTCTCCATAGAGAATAATTGATTTTTTCCCCTCTGGTGTTTTGTAGATTCAGGCTTCAAGCTACAAAACAAAACACTCAGGTGTGAATGGGTGTAGTGAGTGCAGCAGAATGCCTGTAGTGTAGCCAGCCACAGCTACATTTGGGTCAAGTCTCCCTCTAGTGATATCCAGAGGTATTGCAGGCTGTGAAAACTTATAGCTGTTTTTACCTGACAAAATTAAGTTCTGCTCTCATTCCTCCCCACAACAAACAAGGTCCTCTCCTTGGTTAGCTAGTCGCTGCAGGCTTGTGTTTTTGACATCTAGTGGCAGCTGAAGGATATTAGAGTATGCCTGAGGGTATACAGCTGTCTCCTACGTCTGGACTAGAGAACCGGGGCTTCTTGTAACAATCTTCCAGCATACTGGCTGGTTTCCAAAGACATGCGATGTACAGTAATACTTTGCATGCCAGCTGGCCTCCCTTATTGCTATACTTTTGGTACCTAGGTCTGGGACACTAACATTTGGGCAAAACCTGTGCTGATAAACTGCAAGCACTGAACTTTAAAAAACTCTCTTAAAAGTCTGTTCTAACCATCAGATGTGCAACTGACCAAAGGCCCAGAGGGTTTAAAAGGTACAATGGTGACAAGGTATAAACTCATCAATGGAGCTGTGACAAACAGAATGAGGAGGATGGGTGGGAAATGTTGGACTGCAGAGGAGCTCAGGATCCACAGATTCCAATAGAAAGGTGGCAATTCATTTAATTAATATATCTTAGATTTCTGCACATAATGACAGGTTCCCTTTAATGCTTCAGCTGATAAGGTTTGGTGTTGGTTTTGTTAAAGATCTCTGCTTTTTATTTGACAAGCATTTTGCTATCAATATTTTCTTCTGTAATGGGTTTCTGTTTGTCCTTTACTGTATCCACATTTATACTCTATTTATTTTTTAAATCATTTTTATATGATAAAGAATCATTTACATTACAAATCAAAACTTTACTGGGATGAACACTGCAGGCAGGGGGAGTTCAGGCAATGCCTGCTGGGAAATACAATGAGTATGGCCAATTTTCTGTATGGTCAGGTCTGGTGGATGGGCGGTTTTCACCACCCAATGAGAGTACAGGAGGGGAGTATAAATGTACAATCAGGGCTGGACAGATGGAATGATCGATTACAGTATGTGACTATATCGGGGTATTTGCTGGGGTGTGGACTGCAGAATACAAGGTAAGTAGTTACAGTAAATCTGTATTGATCCTGTAATCCATACAACAGCGGGCTTGGTGAGATCATGTTACTTTAATGATCTGCTGCATGTATGAGCGCTTTGATTGCCAAGAGCACCCCCATAAAGAGACTCTCACACTGAGCCTAAACCTCAAACATGTAGTAAGATTTTCTAAGGTTTGAAATAAAAATAATTTGTGAAGCTCCTAATCATTTAGCTTTCATTTCTACCCAAACCTCTCCATGTTCTGAAGCATATGTAACAGACATAGATATAGGAGGGTATAGTGTGTACATTACAAACCTGTTTTACTAGGGCTTGATCTGACAGCCCTTGCTATCCCTCTGAAAGCAATCATAAAAACAATTGACAAATCCCTGGGTATATGTCACATCCTCTCTGCCTGCTTAAACCCTGAAAATAGCTAACCACTGCTCTGCAACTGCATGCATTACACATGGTCACAGGGCAGTTGATGCATAGCCAGGGGTGGACTGACCATTCGGGCACTGCCCGAGGGCCCCATGCCACTAAGGGGCCCCATCAGGGTTGTTAGCCTCAATAAAACCAGGGACAGTATGTCAAAATCTGTGTTTTTTTAAAAAAAAACAAGATTATAACTGCCCCGCCTCTCCAGTACCTTTTCAGTGTGTATGTGTATTCTGTGTGTGTATACTGTGTGTGTATATTGTGTGTCTGTGTGTATACTGTATGTGTGTGTATACTGTGTGGCCCCATAATCTCCTATTGCCTGGGGCCCCATAATCTTCTCCTATTGCCCGGGGGCCCCATAATCTCCTATTGCCTGGAGGCCCCATGAGTTGTCAGTCCGCTCCTGTGCATAGCTCAATCCACTTGAATGGGTTGTGTTTGATATTGCGGCCGTGGCATGGGTATAGCCCTGATGGGTGCATGTCCTGTTTGATCAGGAGTAGTACTTATCCTGCCCTTTCCATATGATTTTAAGAATAGTTATCACTGTCTTATACAGTGCTGAGTTCCTGATGGGACAAAGTACATGTAGTATTGTGTCCCATCTTCCTAGGTGCCCTGTACCACTAGATGTGATGTTGGACAGGGTGCCCCCCACCTTAGTGCATGGCTGCCCCACAACACAGCTAGCAAGGAGATGACTGCTTGGATAGAAAGCACCTGCCTCCAACTAACAGCACTCACCCAAGGGAAGCACAGGCAAGAGGAATGCAGAAGAAGGTGATGTTTGTCCCATCCCTCTGCATTCTTTTTGCCAGTGCTTGCCTAAAGGCCCATACACACGATCTGACTTTTTGACAACAAACATGCAAATTACCTGTTTTAAGGCAACATCCAACTGTGTGTACGCTCCATCGGACAAACTTTTTCGGTTTTCATCAGGCAAATGTTGGCTGTGCAAACAGACAAACTTTGCGGAAACAAAAGTCTGATGGTGCAAAATCCTATCGTGTGTACACAAGTCCATAGGACTTTAGTCCAAAGTACAAACGCGCATGCTCAGAACCAATGCAAAAGATCAGACAACAATACAGAAGTTGACCAAAGGGTGGCAGTAGAGAGCTGAAAAACCACGTGATTTGGTGAAAGTTGGCTGAAAAAATCCTGTTGTGTGTATGCATACCAAGTTCACGGCCAACGCCCTTTGGACAGAAAACCACGGAAAAGTTTAGTTGAAGTCCGATTGTGTGTATGAGGCTATAGGCAGCTGCTGGGAGCTGGAGAGTCTCTACAAAGGAAAGCAGTAGTCTCCTTGCTATTGGTGGTGTTGAAGGGGGGAACCATTTCTGACATCACTGCTAATGTTACTGAACACCTAAGGAAATGGGAAAAATGCTACATTTACTCCTCATCTGGAACTCAGTATAAAGAATGCAATAATTCCTTTTTAAAGAGGAGTTCCAGCCTGGGGGGGGGGGGGGGAGTCGGCAGCTACAAATACTGCAGCTGCTGACTTTTAATATAAGGACACTTGCCTGTCCAGGGAGCCTGCGATTTTGGCACCCCAAGCCAATCCATCCATTGGCTTTGGGTACAGGTGCCGGCATTGCAAGTAAGGGAAACCAGCAGTGAAGTCTTTAGGCTTCACAATCAGTTTCCTACTGCGCCAGCGCAAGTCGCACGGAGCTTTCTGAATGGTCCCGTCATCATCTTGGACACACACAGGTCCCAGAAGGCAGTGGGGGAAGTAACGTACCTTGCGCAGCAAGATAGGATGGAAGTTCAGATAAAAAACAGCAGAAAAGATACCAAAAAGACTTAAAAAATATATCCAAAAATGAGGGGGAGGTGTGGTGGTCTCTTGGACCACCATACCTCCCCCTCATTTCTGGATATATTTTGAGTTGGATTCTAGCCTGGAACTCCACTTTAAGTCACATTTTGCTGAACAGAAGAAGCAGTTTGGATAGCTGTGGAATGTTGTAAATATAACAAGTCCAGTTATGTGTGACTATGCCTCGGTTCACATTAGAATGCGGTACGGTAAACTTGCAATCTGTGTGGGTTTCCCGCAACGCATTTAAAACCTCACTTGCAAACAGCAGCAGGTGTCAGTGCAATGTTAACTACAACCGAAACACAGGTTGCAAACACAGTACGTTTGCCTGCATCGGATCACATGGTACAAAATGATTATGCGATCCGGTTGCATGCACAATGCGGTGCAATTTAAGCCCATTCAATATGTTTAGGCTCAAATTGCACTGCACTGAATCGCATGTGAATTGCATATTAATGGGGTGCAATTCATAGTGTGAACCGAGGCTAACTACTACTAGATCCCCCATGACCTGGATAAATGAGAACCTTCAGACATATATTGCCAAATCTGCAATAACAAATTATCAGTACAGATTTTGAGAAAATTATTTGTCTTGATTTGTGAACATCATTATTTTCCTGCAATAAAAACAAACCTTTTGTGAATCCAACAATTATTTATGCAGAATTTTGTAATGTAATAGAGAAAAGTTGTATTTTCTTACATTGATATATAATTAGATGATAGCAGTTTTCTTATTTGCATATTTGCACTTACAATAAATCTTTTCTAAACAAAATGTCTTTATTTTTCATATTTGTGAGATTGGGTCTCTGGTGGCACAAATAACCACACTGAGTTTATTCAGTAAGGCAGTACATAGAGGAAGGATGCCGTGCAATAATCTCTATCGACCAATCGCATTTCAGTGTAGTCAGTCTGTACTGAGATTCTTTAGTGGGGAAATGGAAGGACCAACGTGTGAAATTTAGTGCAACCTGTCTGCTATGATATTAGGAAAGTTGAGCCTCTAGTGAACTTGATATACTGAATTAGAGCTGCACAATTTATCGTTAAGAATCAAAATCACAATTATTTTCCCTTCCCGATCTTCAAAACAGCATTTCGCGATTCTTTCTAAAAATTGCAGTGAGTTCTCACAGCTGAAAAAAAAAAATCCAGGCAGCCTGCCAAATGTTATCACAACATCACGATAACTATAAACAAAGTAACATTTCTTCTCAGATCAAAGGAATGAACTTCTGCCTGTAGATGAGGGAAGTTTGACAACTTAGGCAGGGCAGCCATCAGAAATTGTGGGGCCCCTTACACAGCTTTAGGCCCCCCCAAGCCTGACCACCAACATTTCCCAGGGTCCCGCCCACTGGCCGCCCCATGGAATCTGCCCACTAGCCATCCCACCAAGTTCTTCAGTGCCTTAGTCCCCTCACACCTGTACACCTGTATGCTCCAAGCACCACTCACATGTGTATATATGACGTGCACATACACACACAAGCATGTATACACACACAGACATGTACACAGAAGCATGTACACACACAAGACACATACACACACAAGACATGTACACATACACAAGACATGTACACACAGAGAAATGTACACAGACACACACACAGCCCCCCCTGCATAACAGCCCTTACTTGTAAGGTGGTCCTAGTCCCAGCTCTTGTTTCCACATGCAGAGGGGTGCACATGCAGGAAATGGCCAGAGGTGGCAGCAAAAAGCCCGATGTCAGCTCAATGACAGAGCAGGAGCCTGCCAACGCACACACATACAGGAGCATCCACGGAGCTCCTCTGCACCCACCCCTGCCTTCTTACATCCCTACCAGTCAGCCAGGGCCCATCCAGACGCTGGGCCCCCTTACAAGTGCATGGGCTGTACCCCCCTGATGGCGGCCCTGAACTTAGGCCTCATGTACACTGCTGCTTTGGAGCAGTTGGGCATTTCGTCTAGTAGCGTTTTTAAAGGGAAACATTTTATTTATTACTTTTGAGCCTTGAAAATGCTAAAAACACACCAAAAACTCAATTATCACTGTATGCAAGCTTGATATACCATGTGATATCCCCCTCATCAGCCAATTATTCTGTACAATACACAACTTGCATTACTTGATGCTGAAGTTGAATAGGAATTTCACTCCCTCATCAACCATTGAGAATTTAACCTGATGACCCCCACATTGAGCTTGAGACCCTAATGTTTGGCTGTTTGCATTTCTTTATGACCCAACATGTTATAAAGTTTTCCAGCTAGCTAATGGGATTCATAGAATTGTTTCTTCCTTCCCCCAGCCTGTAACCCTACATCAATCTCTCACGTGTTATCTATTACACTGGCCCACCCTTCATCCAAGTTCTGAGCTTATCTACACATTGTCCTCTTCAAGACTTTGATTAATGGGACAGATATCTGCAATGAGGAGACATAGAGTTTCAACATCATCAAATTAAAAAATTTCTCTGGGTAATTATGCAGCTGAACATATATATTAGAAAAGTCTCCTGTGGACATGCGTTGAGCCATCAATGGATGTGTCCAGTAGTGATGAACTCTGGTCCTCACGCAATTTTCTATGTCTTTGGAGCCTCAGCAAAAGCAACATCAGGAGCATTTCCTCACACATTTCCT
Source organism: Aquarana catesbeiana (assembly GCF_042186555.1). Lineage (NCBI taxonomy): Eukaryota > Metazoa > Chordata > Amphibia > Anura > Ranidae > Aquarana > Aquarana catesbeiana. The sequence goes on from NC_133332.1 coordinate 34,528,219, forward strand.
CACACATGCTCATCATGGGATCCATATTAACAAACCAACCAAAAAATAACGACTAGCTACAAGCACACTGCTTTCTCAGCTGCTACTCACACTGTTCCCTCACAGAATGGCTGAAATAGTTAAGAAATACTTGTTTTACTGCTTTCTAATCATTTGGGAGGATCTCCTGAGGTTATCTTTAGTAATTGCACCTGAACACAAATGCAGCTTGTAAACGCTGCTAAACACACGTTTTAAATGTGGATTACTAGCTGTGATGTTCCAGCGTTCAGGAGAGGTTGAGAAACATCCCGTGTACATGAAGCCTTAAAGCAGGGGTAGGCAACCCCCGGCACACAAAGCCTCTTTTGCTGGCACTCGACTCCCTCCCCATCAGCAGAGCGGACAGGGAAGTGTCAGTGAGACACTAATGTATTACAATTTCAGAATTCCCCACACCGCACCTGCACTGAGGGGGAGGCACTGCACACCCACACATTGTAAAAGATTGGAAACATTGTTTGGTTCTCTAACTTTGCTGTAGCTGCGATCATCAGCTTTTGTGAAGGGAAGAGATTGGGTGAAGTTCTGCTAGGGGGGGGCGGTCCCTGTTTCCAGGAGGAGGACTGTCATTGGCCACTGCTAAAGCCAATCACAGTCCTGCTTATCCCGCCCACCATATGGAGGAAGATGACTCGCTTGGTTGCCACTACCAATCTCAGAAAGAAGGGATTTCACTGCGATTGAGAAAACCAATCAGGTGACAGTTTGTGGAATTACTGTTGAATTTCTGGGAACTTTGTTGAAATTATTCCTGAAGCTTTGTGTCACTTACTACTGAACCCGGGACTCTGTGTGCCTTTAAGACACAGCCAGTATTCAGCGCAATGAAAATCACACCCAACTTTTGCTGTGGTGCTTTGCGCCACACTTTTCCTCGGCTGCAGGGGCCCAACTCATGATTCTGTACACAGGCCCACTGCTTTCAGAAAATGCCCCTGACCTAAGCTCATCATTGCTATTCCAGATGCTTGTATGTGACATCACATACATCCCATACAAGCATGTGGGCTGGATGTGAGAGGTGGATCAGCAGGGTGAGTGTGCCAGGACAGGTAGATGTGTCTCATCTCTGCTTCCTTTCACCACTCTGCATATCACGCATGTCATAGGTGAGAAGAGGGTACAGCGGTGGAGCAGATGACCAGGGGGGTTCAGAGGTGGGACAGAAGATCAGGAGGGTACAGTGGTGGGGCAGATGTGCAGGAGGGACAGTGGTGGAAGAGATGAGAAGGGGTTCAACAGTGAGACAGAAGAGCAGGGGGTAAAGTGATGGAGCAGATGTGCAGAGGAGAAAGAAGGTATATCGGTGAAACACATGAGCAGGGGGTTACAGTGGTGGGGCAGAAGAGCAGGGGGTACAGAGGTGGGACAGATGTGCAAGAGGTACAGTGGTGGGGCAGATGAGAAAGGGGGTTACAGTGGTGGGGCAGATGAGCAGATAAGTTCAGTGTTAGGACAGATGAGAAGATGGTTCAGCGGTGAGACAGAAAAGCATGGTGGTACAGCGGTGGAGTAGATGTGCAGGGAGGTACAGTGGTGGGGCAGATGATAAAAGAAGAACATTGGTGGGGCAGATGAGCAGGGGGTTACAGTGGTGGGGCAGAAAAACAGGGGGTACAGTGGTGGGACAGATGTACAGGAGGTTACAGTAGTGGGACAGATGTACAGGGGGTTACAGTAGTGGGACAGATGTACAGGAGGTTACAGTAGTGGGACAGATGTACAGGGGGTTACAGTAGTGGGACAGATGTACAGGGGGTTACAGTAGTGGGACAGATGTACAGGAGGTTACAGTAGTGGGACAGATGTACAGGGGGTTACAGTAGTGGGACAGATGTACAGGAGGTTACAGTAGTGGGACAGATGTACAGGGGGTTACAGTAGTGGGACAGATGTACAGGGGGTTACAGTAGTGGGACAGATGTACAGGAGGTTACAGTAGTGGGACAGATGAGCAGGGGGTTACAGTGGTGGCGCAGATGAGAAAGGGAGCACATTGGGGAGGCAGATGTGCAGGGTAGTACAGTGGTGGGGCAGATGTGCAGGTGAATTGGGGCTGATCTGAGGCGTGAGAGTGCAGGATGGTAATTTCTCACTACTGCTCATGTAGTTTACAGCATTTACTTTATAAAAAAAACTTTTTTTTGTTATAAAATCGGCACGCTCAATTTTTTTCGGCACACTGTGTTCAAAAGGTTGCCTACCCCTGACTTAAAGACTAAACCTTTTTCTGGCACTGGTTGCTTACAAGTTAAAATCAATATTCATTGCTGGAAAATTACTCAGAACCCCCAAACACACACACATATATATATATATATATATATCAGAGACGCAGAGACCCTAGAGAAAAAATGGCGGTTGTTGCAATATTTTATGTCAAACTGTATTTGGGCAGCAGTCTTTCAAACACATTTTTTTAAAAATACACTTGAAAATGAATTTTAAAAAAAACTAAACGGTAAAGTTAGCCGAATTTTTTCGTATAATGTGAAATCATGAATCATGATCTTTATTCTGAACAAAAAAATTGTGATTCTCATTTTAGCCAGAATCGTGCAGCTCTATACTGAATCAAGCGTTGAGTGTAGCAGATAGAGTCTGGCTGCCAGGACTAAAGCTGGCAAAACATTATACTTTTTTTTTTCAATTTCCTTTAGATTTACCTTCAACTATGTAGTGCAAGGACCTGTCTGATTGCATACAAATGGGAAGTGTTTAGGTTTGACCTCATATTATATGGTTTTGATAACTCTAAAGGAAAGTTGTACAAGAAAATTGTATAATTTGTAGCCAGCTTTAATGTGTGCTCTATCCAGTAAGAGTGACTGGCCCATAATCAGTTGGTGTCGAGGGGAGAGTCATAGTTACTTCCACAGTATAGAAATGTGGAATATGACCCCATGTGTGAAATAAAAGCTTGGCCATACATAGAGACAGGGATGTGTATCAGTAGCTCTGCTGCTTTTCACATGTTCTTAGAAAAAGTCTTTAGACTATAAAGTATTTTCATTTACCATCAAGTTGAGAATATTAACCGGTTCCCGACCGGCTCATGTACTTTACTACTGCAGAATGGCTCTCCTTGGCAAAATTCGGTATGGTACGGCTTTGCCCAAGAGAGCCGCCAGAGGGCGTATGTGATTGTGTGCACAAGAGCCAGCACGGGGATTTGTGTGTGTAAAGAGGAGACAGATTGTGTGTTGCTACTAAGTAGGAACAACCATATGCCTCTTCCCCTAGTCGGTCCTATCCCCATAGAGTTAGAACACACTGAGGGAACACACATTTAACCCCTTGATCGCCCCCTAGTGTTAACCCCTTCCTTGCCAGTGACATTTATACAGTAATCAGTGCATATTTATAGAGCTGTATAAATGTCAATGGTCCCAAAAATGTGTCAAAAGTGTCCGATCTGTCCGCCGCAATGTCACAATACTGCTAAAAATTGCAGGCCACCGCAATTACTGGTAAATAATAATAATAATAATAATAAAAATGCCATAAAAATGCAATAAATCTTTCCCATCGTTTGTAGACACTTTAACTTTTGCGCAAACCAATCAATATACTGTACGCTTTCTGCAATTTTTTTTTTACCAAAAATATGTAGAAGAATACATATTGGCCCAAACTGATGAAGTCACTGCGGTCACATGATCGAAAAGCTGATCGCAAATAAGCATCAGGAGCTTTCCGGTACCCATTGTTAACTGTGCTGGTAGCTCTAAGGGGAACGCGCTCTAAGCACAGAAATGTTTACATTTGGAATGCATATATGCTGCCTTCTCAGCATTCAAGCCCAGCCACCGAGAGGACACATATATGAGTACAGCTGATGAGAAATGGTTACAGGAAATATAGAGTCTACCAACACTAACCTTGTTCAATGAATGCTGTTTGTATGGTTGGCGTGATGCCGTGGCTTTGGTATTTTCATTGAGTCATGGATGCAAAATAAATATGCAAAGTTAAGGAATAAAATCTATGGGGACTATTTATGAGAAAAAAATTCTGTTCAAATGTCTCAGCATTCAACAGCCATTACAAAAAATCCCTATAATGTGTCCAATATGTTTATTTCCTATGGTTATCAGCTCCATCTAATGGCCATAATGCTTTTTTTTCCTGAATAAAGCATTCATGAAAATAAAACATGGCCACTAGATGAAGCTGATGATAATAGGAGATAAACATATTAGGCACATTACAGGAATTATTCACAATGGCTGTTTTTTTAAAGAAGAGATTAACCTCCACAGTTCCCCAGTAGAGGATATCTATTGACCACATTGTTTGTGGAAAGATGACCTTTTTTGACCAAAAGTGTTGAAAGTCAATGAATATCGACAACCGTGCTGGGAAAAAGGACTTTGCACAGCAAGAGCCTCTTCTGGTTCACTCCCATCGCACAGAGTCACACTCCGCAGGGTGCTTGCAGGCCTGACTCTGGTGAGCTCAGGATGACTCTCTTCCTAATGTAGATTTTACACTGCCCTGGGGGCGTTTAGGTGTAATAGATCACTTACACATCCCTCTGGCTAATGGCAGGGTCCTTACCCATCAATTTGCCTCTGGCAAAATTGAGATAAAAGATCTTGTACCTTTTTTTATTCATTAATTGAATTGTATTAGTTGAATCCCCTTTAAACCTACGTTTTTATAGTCATTTTGAAAAGAAAATTATGATGGTTAAACCACCAAGGAATATGTGCAATAAAAGTCTTGACAGCTTGGCATGCATATTTAAAATTCGTATGCTATGTATGTTAATTTAGCTGTAACGAGCCCCTTTTTTAAATAGAAAAATATCTGCCTGCAACAAACAGAAGCACCACTAGATGTCACCCTTGTATAACAAGTGAACAGATTTAATTAAAACATCTGCATTGGTAAAAATGTCCACCAGGTGTCACCCTCACATTACAAGTCAAACTCTAATCCTACACACTGCACAGCAAGAAATTGCAACAACTGGAAAGTACAATGCAGTGTAATTGGGAAACTCTCTTTGTTTTAACTGAGTTATAAATACCATAACATAAATGTTATGTCCTTCACTAAGTTTAGTGCACCTATCTATATGTGAATATATATAGTGCATTCATTGTATATACACTTTACTAAAATGTGCATTTCTCCAGCAGTGACGCCATACAAACAGGTCTGTACTACAATACCCGTCCCTCAATTATGTCCTTAAATAATGCATATATGTGTATATATATAGTGAGTAGCCTAGCAGTAAAGAGGGTCACTGGTTCGAATCCCAAATGTGAGTTAGGGACCTTAGATTGCAAGCTCCTTGAGGGTAGGGACTGATGTGAATCTATAATGTATATTTAAATCGGTGTGTAAACATATTCCTTGGTAGTTGAACCATCATAATTTTGTTTTAAAAATAGTTATAGAAACGTAGGTTTAAAGGGGATTCGACTAATACAATTCAATTAACCACTTCAGCCCCGGAAGATTTGGCTGCTGAATGACCAGGCCATTTTTTGCGATTCGGCGCTGCGTCATTTTAACTGACAATTGCGCGGTCATGCATCGCTGCACCCAAACAAAATTGACATCCTTTATTTCCCACAAATAGAGCTTTCTTTTGGTGGTATTTGATCATCTCTGTGTTTTTTATTTTTTGCGCTATAAACAAAAAAAAAACGACAATTTTGAAAAAAAAAAACACAATATTTTGTACTTTTTGCTATAAAAAATATCCCCATTTTTTTTTTTAAAAAGGAAATTTTTTCAAAGTTTAGGCCGATATGTATTCTTCTACATATTTTTGGTAAAAAAAAAATCACAATAAGCGTATATTGATTGGTTTACGCAATAGTTAGAGTGTCTACAAAATAGGGGATAGATTTATAGCATTTTTATTATTTTTTTAATTAGTAATGGAGGTGATCTGCAATTTTGCGACATTGCTGCAGACAGATTAGACACTTTTGACACATTTTAGGGACCAGTGACATTTATACAGCCATCAGTGCAATAAAAATACTCTGATTACTGTATAAATGTCACTGGCAGGGAAGGGGGTTAACACTAGGGGGCAATCAAGGGGTTCAATTTGTTCCCTGGGAGGTGTTTCTAACTGTGGGGGGGACTGACTGAAGGAGGAGAGAGATCGCTGTTCCTAATCACTAGGAGCACCAGATCTTTCTCTCCTCCCCTGACAGAACGGGATCTGTCTTTATACATTGACAGATCCCCATTCTGGCTCTCTGTGGATCAATCGTGGGTGGCCAGCAGACATAGCAGCCGCTGGCCACGTGCATCAGCTCTTGCGTTGGCCGTGGGCACGTGCACCCCCACTATCGTTCTTAAAGTGCCCAACATACACCTACGGTGATTGGCCCAGGAGAGCCAACCTGCCACAGTATAATGATGGCGGCTGGTCCTTAAGTGATTAAAGTGGCCGACGTACACCTACGGCGGCTTGAGCATTCGTGCCAACCTGCAGCTGTATACCGTCGGTGGCTGGTTGGCAACAGGTCAATTAAGCTTTAGCAATAAAACCTGGAAGCTGATTGTTTCTCTGCAGAATTGTGGTTAATTGTGGCCTCTCTAGCCACAATAAAAAAATAAAAAAAATGCTATAAATCTATCCCCTAGTTTGTAGATGCTATAACTTTTGCACAAACCAATCAATATACGCTTTTAGCGATTTAAAAAAAAAAATATGTAGCAGAATACATATTGGCCTAAACTGATAAATAAATTTAAAAAAAAATAGGGGATATTTATTATAGCAAAAAGTAAAAAATATTTTTTTTTTTTTTCAAAATGGTCGGTCTATTTTTGTTTATAGCGCAAAAAATAAAAACCGCGGAGGTGATCAAATACCACCAAAAGAAAGCTCTATTTGTGGCAAAAAAGGACATAAATTTTGTTTGTGTACAGCGTCGCACGACCGCGCAATTTTCAGTTAAAGTGACGCAGCGCCATATCTCAAAAAATGGCCTGGTCAAGAAGGGGGCAAATCCTTCCGGGCCGAAGTGGTTAAACAAGCTGAGGTTAAGTTTCGGCACCTTATCTATATCACTGAAAGCTAAAAAGATATCTAACCATCTATATCACTGAAAGCTCTGTGGGAGAGATAGTCCAGATCTCATTGGGGTTTATTAGTCACAATTCTGCAGAGAAACCAATCAGCTTCCAGGTTTTATTGCTAAAGCTTAATTAACCAATGGTCATCATGTAGTTACACTGCTGGACTGGGGGCAAAAGCAGCATCGCAGACATACACCGCTTTTGCCCCCAGCCCAGCAGTGTAACTTCATGATGACCATTCAGGGTATGCCTTTATGTTATTTTCATGCTGTATGTCCCATGATGCAAATCATTTTTGTAATTATTGTTTTTCATTTATGTATTTGATTTCTACACAGTGTGATTCCTTCCTGACTCTTTGCCCTGACGAAGGCACGTTTGTGTCCTGAAACGCGTCGGGCTTTCTGGACCTTATGGGAATTCATCGTTATTGTCATCTAATTTTTAGTGGTTTGACATTTTCTGTATATATGTATATTTATTTAATAAAATTTGTATTTTGGTATAATTGTTGCCGCTAAAGTCCCAGTTCCTTGGGGGGTATCTCCTTCTCCATATTTACTGCATAAGGGATGTTGGCAACCTTAAGTGGTATGGTTGGATGTTCTCTCTTTTTTATGTCTAAGGTTGCAGGTTGGCACAGCTGCCACCGCTTTTAATCCCCCTTAGCGGCCAAAGAAACAGTTAAAAGCGCCCGTGTTGCAGTGCTGCCGAATGGCTTTGCAGGCGCTTCAGCAGTGCTGCCCATTTATTGCAATGGACAGGGCATTTTGAGAGCGATGTATACAGAGCTCCCAAACCGCCCCAAAGATGCTGCTTGCAGGACATTTCAGAACGTCCCACAAGCGCACCGCTCCAGTGTGAAAAGTCACACTGGAATAAATAGAGAGGCGGTTTCCAGGCATTAGAGGCCATTTCTGAAAAACGCCCCAGTGTGAAAGCAGCCAAGAAGGTGCATTGTATCTTTTATCTCCTTTCTGGAGGGCAAAAGTGTAAACAAAGAAAAGTGTAAAAAAAGAAATGAAGATAAAAGAGCTAGATCAGGGTTTGATTTAGGAGAGGGTTAGAGTCGGGGAAAGGTTAGGGTTAAAGGTCAGGGTCAATGTAATTTAGGTAGGATTAAAAAAAATATATAATTTAGTATCAATGGATTTAATTCACAGAATGAACTCACACAAGATATTTAGGTGTCAGCACACATTTTGCCTAAATATCGCATGCAAACCTGAAACTGCCAATTCACTAGACCAATTTGCGGTATTTACTGCAAAACGCTGAAAATGCTTGGTAAATACTGCATGAAAAGGCATTAAAATATATGCACAGAAATTAAAAAAATTATTAAATGCATGCGGTAATTAAGTAGTGGTCCAGGCATGCAGTATTTGAGGAATATGTAAAAATATAATAGGCAATTTTGAATAGTTTCTGCCCTTTTGGATCAGTTCTCTCAACAGTAATGCATAGAAACCCTAAACATGGAAATTATTGGAGTTGATTTACTTAAATTGGATGTAAAGTCTCACGGTTTTTCACCTTAATGCATTCTATGCATTCTATGCATTAAGGTGAAAAATCTTTTTTGCTGCAGCTCACCCCAGAGACCCCCTTTCACTTACCTGCACCCGATCCAGTGATGTGCACAAGCCCAGCGGCTTCAGGCATTGTCTCTCTCATCATTAGACAGATTGACAGCTGCTGTCAATCAAATCCAGTGACACAGCTCCGGGGGGGCAGGGCCAAGACAATGGATGCAGCAGCTTCACTCTGGAGTGCCCCCGCACTGGTGCCCCCAGGGAAAGCGGCTCTCCGTGGGGGAACCCGATGAAGAGAAGGGGCCAGGAGCACCGGTGGGGGACCCCAGAAGAGGAGGATTGGGGTCACACTGTGCAAAACCATTACACAGTGCAGGTAAGTATAACATGTTTGTTATTTTCATTTTAAAAAAATGGAACCTTTACCTTTAGAGAATAACTAAAGGATTTAAAAAAAAAAAATTTGAACAGAGGGATTAGAACACCTGACAGGCTTTTATTGCTGTCTATGTCCCCGTTAGGGAGATTCACCCTCACTATATTTGTCTTGTTTACCATAGAAAGTGAAAGTAAAAGAAAATCCCAAATTTTGGGTTGACCCTAGAAAAGTAATAGAGAGGAAATCTGGGGACATAGATGGCAAAAATTAAAAAATCTGACAGGGGTTATAACACTCCCTTACTTCAATCCAAAACTAAACAAGGAAAGTGTTGCATATAGTTCTACTTTAAGGCAAATAGACCGTGCGCTTTGCAAGTTTCTCCAGAGCTTAGTACAGGAGGTGAAGCTTCACTTTACAAAAGATACCCAATCACATGTAAGGAATCATTGATCTTTATAGCTATCTATAGGGGGTAATTCTTCCCACTGACCATCACACTAATGTATCGTGAGTTGTAGATATAGTCATTTTTAGCAGGGGGTTCCCTGAGACCGGAAAAATATTTCAAGGGTTCCTCTGTGTTGAAAACTTTGAGAAAGGATGCCTGAAAGTGTAACTATAGGCAACGCTTTTTTTTTTCATTTTAGAGTAAGGCCCCTTTCACACTGGGGTGGTGGGGGCGTCGGCGGTACAACAGCGCTATTTTTAGCGCTGCTGTACCGTCGTTCTTGCAGCGGTATTCGGCCGCTAGCGGTGCCGTTTTAACCCCCCGCTGGCGGCCGAAAAAGGGTTAAAAACCTCGTACAGCGCGGCTATAGCCGCGGTATTGCCGCGGTATAGCCGCGCTGTCCCATTGATTTCAATGGGCAGGAGCGGGGAAGGAGCGGTGAATACACCGCTCCTTCCCCGCTCCAAAGAAGCAGTTTGCAGGACTTTTTTCACTTTTTTCACACTGAACAAACAGCGGAGGCTGTTTAGGGGCGGTTTTCAGGCGGTATTTTTAGCGCAATACCGCCTGAAAACCGCTCCAGTGTGAAAGGGGCCTTAAGGAGAGCTTTTTCCCTTTTGTGTCCCCATTGGAAGATATCCCCTCTATTACTTCTCTGGGGACAGTTTTCAGGGGAACTAGGGGACAGGCTTGGTTTGGATATTGCTGGTGATGAGTAGTGTTTATGACCACAAACCCACTTGTCCCACCACTAGAACTGTACAGAGCCTTACCATGCCCAGCAGCCATTATCTGGAAAGTCAACACAAGAATCTATTTTTTATTTCTTTTATTTTCAAAGTAATGATAAGCTCTACATTAGGGGGAAACCAAAACCCAATTCCACATCCTGTATTTTTCTTTACAATAAGTATATAGTGAGTTGTAGATAGAGTAGGGGAGGGTTAAAACCCCTGTTAGGTTTTATTGTGGTCTGTTTCCCCTCTGTGGAGTTTCACTCTATATTTGTTCAGCTGACCACTATCCCCGAGACTAAAAGTAACGGAAATAAGGAAACTTTCAGTTGTCACCAGAACAGGACGTGAGGGGAAATCCTCCAATGAGATCACTTATTTTGGATTTTTCCTCACCTTGAAGAATTTTCTTTACAGTTCTTGTATCTACTGAAAACAATGCAGAAGGATTTAAAATTCACAATCGTAGGTTTGGAAAAGCAACAGAAAATCAATCATTTGACATTATACTGTAAATTCAACACACACAAAATGATCATCAGTGCCATCTAGTGGCCATAATCAAGTGTTTTCCTGATTTATGCTATTCCTATGAATGAAGAACATCCTAGTAACCTAGTAACATTCAAATCTGCTGGCTGTTGCAGAGAACAAATGTGTTTCTCCGACATACCGCATCTCTGATCTCGGTAAAGAGCCTATGATGTAGGCTCTTTATCACATGATCAGCTGTGTCCAATCACAGCTGATCACGGTGTTTCTAGGAATTGCTGGTTATCAACATTCCTCTATTCGCACTGACAGGGTACGAGTAGAGGACAGCCTATAAGCAGCTCTCCTGATGGGGAATCTGCACTGATAATCAGTGCAGCCCCCATCAGTGGTGCCCACCTGTCATGTCCACCAGTGCCCAAAAGTGCCTACCTGTGATGCCAATCAGTGCCTCCTCATCAGTGCTGGCTATCAAAGCCACCCATTGGTGCCCATCAGTGCCACTAATGAGTGCCCATCAATCCTCCTCTTCTCGAGTCCCCTGCCGGTGCTCCTAGCCCCTCCCTCTTGCACCCGAGCAGGCTCACTCCTGAGCCACTACTCTGTGTCCATTCACACATGAAGCGTGGCTCAGCTCCAACCCCGCTCTCTGCTCATTGGCTCACTGTCTGTGATTCACAGTAATGAGAACCAAAGGCTACCACTGCTGTCTCAACCAAGGAGGAGGGAGAGACCCAGAGAGACAAGTCTTTTGTGCACATCACTGGATTGAGATGGGGCTCAGCTAAATATAGGGGGAGCTACACACAGAAGGCTTTTTACTTTCAGGCATAGAATGCCTGAAGGTAAAAAGCCTTTTGTGCTTTGCATCAACTTTAACCGCTTGCCGACCAGATGCCTTCATTATACTGTGGCAGGTCGATGCGTTCCCACGAGCTGTCATAGCTTTAGGTTGGCTCCTTTAAGTGGGATAGCAGGCGCCCATTGCACTGCGGGGGTGCTGATGCTCGTGGCCGATAGTTGCGATGACCACTGGCTACGAGCGATCGCGGGCACAAGAGGCAGAACAGGGACATGTATGTGTGTAAACACACAAATCTGTTCTGTGAGGAGAGACAGATCATGAGTTCCTAATAGCTAGAAATCACGATCTGTCATCCCCTCTAGTCAGTCTCCTCCCCCTACAGTTAGAACACACAGTCAGGGAACACATTTAACCCCTTGATCGCCCCCTAGTGTTTACCCCTTCCCTGCCAGTGACATTTATACAGTAATCAGTGCATTTATATAGCACTGATCACTGTATAATTGTCAATCAAAAATGTGTCACAAGTGTCCGATGTGTCTGCCATAATGTTGCAGTCATGATAAAAATTGCAGATCGCCGCCATTACTAGTAAAAAAAAATTAATAATAAAAATGCCATAAATCTATCCCTTATTTTGTAGACGCTATAACTTTTGCGCAAATCAATCAATATACGCTTATTGTGATTTTTATGAACAAAAATATGTAGAAGAATACATATCGGCCTAAACTGAGGAAAAAATCAGCTTTTTTTAAAAAAAATTGGGGATATTTATTATAGCAAAAAGTACAAAATATTGTGTTTTTTCAAAATTGTCGGTCTTTTTTTGTTTATAGCGCAAAAAATAAAAACTGCAGAGATGATCAAATACCACCAAAAGAAAGCTCTATTTGTGGGGAAAAAAGGACATCAATTTTGTTGTGGGTGCAACGTCGCATGACTGCGAAATTGTCAGTTAAAGCGATGCAGTGCCGAATCGCAAAAAATGCTCTGGTCATCGAGCAGCCAAATCTTCCAGGGCTGAAGTGGTTAAGATAATCATATTGCCACGCCCAATTCATGTGTCTTTCCTCTACCTGGAAGTATTGTTCGGATAATAATTGCTCGTATTTTGGAAACAAAACACAAAAACCTTTGTACATCTGCCTTTATGAATGACCCCAATAAACTGGCAGAGGGGCCCATGAATTACAAGCAAACCTGAGCCCAAGGTGCAAATAAAGGGCTAGATTTACTGAAAATAACTGATATACATACACTTTGGGGTTGATTTACTAAAGTCAAATAGCCTGTGCACTTTTGAAAGTGCTGTTGAACTCTGCAAGGGCAGTTGTTTCAGAGCTTAGTAAATAATGGAGAGCTCCGTTGATTTCCATCATCCAATCACGTGTAAGCAAAAATGCTGTTTTTGTCATTTTCCTTGCACATGATTGGATGATGGAAGTCAGCAGAGCTCTCCATTATTTACTAAGCTCTGAAAAAACTGCCCTTGCAGAGTGCAACTGCACTTTCAAAAGTGCACAGTCTGTTTGACTTTAGTAAATCAACCCCATTGTGTTTGCCTTCCCAAAACCGGAGAGTGCAAAATCTGGTGCAGCTGTGCAAAGCAGCCAAACAGCTTCTAACTTCAGCTTTTTCAATTAAGCTTTGACAAAAAAAAAAACTGGCAGCTGATTGGTTTCTATGCAGAGCTGCACCAGATTTTGCACTCCCCAGTTTCAGTAATTCAACCCAAAAGTGTATTGTATATACATTTTTGTTTAGTTTTTATATAATGGGTTAGATCCCCTGTGAAGTGTTTGCTGACTGTGTCATTGTAACCATTATCACAGAGACAATGTGAGGGGAGATTCAAAATGTGTAAGTTGTCACCAGGGCAAGAGGGACATCTTTCAATAAGGATTCAATTTCCTGTGATAACTCTCTAAGATGGGAATTCTCTTCACTTTGGAGAGATTTACACTTATTTCTTGTTGCATCTCAAACACAGGAAGTGAAGGTAAATCTCCTTAGCGGGACATACACAAAAAAGAAAACAACATGATAGGGGTTTAACCCTTTTCTACTCTATAATTAAATAGGTAGCTTTATATACACTTCTATAATCACTTATTGTGTACCAGTATCCAAAAGATATAGTGGGACAAACAGCTTTTTCTTCAGAGCAACTAAAGGTAGGAATCTGCAACAAAGGTTGCTAAAATCATTGCAATGTATATTGATCACCGGGGGAAATGTTCTTTTTTCCCGACAAAAGTGGAGTTACACTTTAACCACTTAAGGACTGCCCCACATACATTTAATGTGGCAGGGCAGCGCTTAAGCGCAAGATCACATACCTGTACACGATCGCTGTTGTCGGCACTGGGGTCCGTGTGCTGCCGAAGCCGCGCTCCCGCTGTGATTGAACACAGCAAGAGCCAATCAGCGGGTCCGGCGACCACGATCGTTCAGAGGAGAAACAGAACGGCGGTCTGCCTATGTAAACAAGGCAGACTGTAGTTCTGTGAGGGAGGAAAATGGAGATCTTGTGTTTCTGCTAAGCAGAAACACGGATTTCTGTTTTCCTCCAGTGTCAGCATCCCCCTGACAGTAATGGCCCGTACACACGATCTGAAAATCGTCCAAAAAATACCGCTTTCGAAGCAATCGTGTGATAATTGGATCGTTAGTACAGAGCTTTCGATAGCCGATTATGACAGTTCATCCGATATTATCCGATCGGACAAGCGCAAAAATTTTCCTCATACAATACCAGATCGCACGATTTTCGTTTAGTCAGTACAGTTGTCAACCGAAAATACAATACAAATCCATTACAAATGACATCACTTCCAATTTTTTTTCCTGTCGTACGAGAATTTTCGTGATATTAGTAACCTATTCAGTTTCTACTTGTGACTAGTAAGCGAAAAAAGTCGGACAATCTGTCATCCGATTTTCAGATCGTGTGTACGGGGCATTAGAAAGCACTCCCTAGAAGCACACCTAACCCTTTGATCACCCCTGATGTTAACCCCTTCCCTGCCAGTGTAATTTACACAGTGACAGTGCATTTTTTTAGCACTGATCACTGTATTGGTGTCACTGGTCTCCAAAAAGTGCCTCCATTTCTTGATTATTCTTGTTTTGTTTTGAATCCTTAAAAAAGTTGGCATGGATAGTAAATTCTTCTCCACTGGACATATGTGCAGTTTTGAGCTTCTGAGATGCTGAGAAACAGAAGAGCAGGTTGCAACCCATAATAGAGTTGGCTAATGTGTAGCCAGGTTTATTGCTAATAAGCGATGTTATTTTTATTACAATGCCATTTCTTTCTTTCAATAAAAATATATTAATGGAATAATAGTGTACACTATATTACCGAAAGTATTGGGACACCTGCCTTTACACAGACATGAACTTTAACCACTTCAGCCCCGGAAGGATCTACCCCCTTCCTGACCGGGCCATTTTTTGCGATACGGCACTGCGTCGCTTTAACTGACAATTGCGTGGTCGTGTGACATTGTACTCAAACAAAATTGATGTCCTTTTTCCCCCCACAAATAGAGCTTTCTTTTGGGGGTATTTGATCACCTCTGCAGTTTCTATTTTTTGCACTATAAACAAAAAAAAGCAACAATTTTGAAAAAAAAACACAATATTTGGTACTTTTTGCTATTATAAATATCCCCCAAAAATGTAAAAAAACAAATCTCTTCATCAGTTTAGGCCAATATGTATTCTTCTACATATTTTTGGTAAAAAAAATTGCAATATGCGTATATTGATTGGTTTGCACAAAAGTTATAGCATCTACAAAATAGGGGATATATTTATATCATTTTTATTATTATTTTTTTTACTAGTAATGGCGGCGATCTGCAATATTTATCGAGACTGCGACATTGCGGCAGACAGATCGGACACTTTTGACACTTTTGTGGGACCATTGACATTTATACAGCGATCAGAGCTAAAAATAGCCATTGATTACTGTATAAATGTCACTGGCAGGGGTAACATTAGGGGGCAATCAAGGGGTTAAGTGTGTTCCCTAGGTGTGTTTCTAACTGTAGTGGGTTGTGACTGACTGGGGGAGGAGACAGATCGTGTGTTCCTAGCTATTAGGAACACACGATCTGTCTCTACTCTCCTGACAGAACCGGGATTTGTGTGTTTACACACACAGATCCCCGTTCTCATTCTGTCAGGAGAGATCGCGGGTGCCTGGCAGACATCATGGCGGGTGTGCACACACTTGCTATAGAGTCTTAAAGAGCCAACATATAGCTACCGCGATTTGCTCAGCGGTGCCAACCTGCCGCAGTCTAACTGCAGTGGCTGGTCGGCAAGCGCTTAATAGCATCCCAGTCTTAGTCTGTAGGGTTCAATATTGTGTTGGCCCACTCTTAGCAGCTATAACAGCTTCAACCCTTCTGGGAAGGCCGTCCACAAGGTTTAGGAGTGTGTCTATGAGAATGTTTGACCATTCTTCCAGAAGTACATTTGTGAGGTCAGGCACTGATTTTCAACAAGAAG